>NC_069510.1:40534739-40891406 GCF_027579735.1 Bombina bombina
TTCCATGTTCACCTTCCACCCGTGAGATCTGAGAAAGGCTAAAACAGAATTTATGTTTACCTGATAAATTTCTTTCTCCAACGGTGTGTCCGGTCCACGGCGTCATCCTTACTTGTGGGATATTCTCCTCCCCAACAGGAAATGGCAAAGAGCCCAGCAAAGCTGGTCACATGATCCCTCCTAGGCTCCGCCTACCCCAGTCATTCGACCGACGTTAAGGAGGAATAATAGCATAGGAGAAACCATATGGTACCGTGGTGACTGTAGTTAAAGAAAATAAATTATCAGACCTGATTAAAAAACCAGGGCGGGCCGTGGACCGGACACACCGTTGGAGAAAGAAATTTATCAGGTAAACATAAATTCTGTTTTCTCCAACATAGGTGTGTCCGGTCCACGGCGTCATCCTTACTTGTGGGAACCAATACCAAAGCTTTAGGACACGGATGAAGGGAGGGAGCAAATCAGGTCACCTAAATGGAAGGCACCACGGCTTGCAAAACCTTTCTCCCAAAAATAGCCTCAGAAGAAGCAAAAGTATCAAACTTGTAAAATTTGGTAAAAGTGTGCAGTGAAGACCAAGTCGCTGCCCTACATATCTGATCAACAGAAGCCTCGTTCTTGAAGGCCCATGTGGAAGCCACAGCCCTAGTGGAATGAGCCGTGATTCTTTCGGGAGGCTGCCGTCCGGCAGTCTCGTAAGCCAATCTGATGATGCTTTTAATCCAAAAAGAGAGAGAGGTAGAAGTTGCTTTTTGACCTCTCCTTTTACCTGAATAAACAACAAACAGGGAAGATGTTTGTCTAAAATCCTTTGTAGCATCTAAATAGAATTTTAGAGCGCGAACAACATCCAAATTGTGCAACAAGCGTTCCTTCTTTGAAACTGGTTTCGGACACAGAGAAGGTACGATAATCTCCTGGTTAATGTTTTTGTTAGAAACAACTTTTGGAAGAAAACCAGGTTTAGTACGTAAAACCACCTTATCTGCATGGAACACCAGATAAGGAGGAGAACACTGCAGAGCAGATAATTCTGAAACTCTTCTAGCAGAAGAAATTGCAACTAAAAACAAAACTTTCCAAGATAATAACTTAATATCAACGGAATGTAAGGGTTCAAACGGAACCCCCTGAAGAACTGAAAGAACTAGATTGAGACTCCAAGGAGGAGTCAAAGGTTTGTAAACAGGCTTGATTCTAACCAGAGCCTGAACAAAGGCTTGAACATCTGGCACAGCTGCCAGCTTTTTGTGAAGTAACACCGACAAGGCAGAAATCTGTCCCTTCAGGGAACTTGCCGATAATCCTTTTTCCAATCCTTCTTGAAGGAAGGATAGAATCCTAGGAATCTTAACCTTGTCCCAAGGGAATCCTTTAGATTCACACCAACAGATATATTTTTTCCAAATTTTGTGGTAAATCTTTCTAGTTACAGGCTTTCTGGCCTGAACAAGAGTATCGATAACAGAATCTGAGAAACCTCGCTTCGATAAAATCAAGCGTTCAATCTCCAAGCAGTCAGCTGGAGTGAAACCAGATTCGGATGTTCGAACGGACCCTGAACAAGAAGGTCTCGTCTCAAAGGTAGCTTCCAAGGTGGAGCCGATGACATATTCACCAGATCTGCATACCAAGTCCTGCGTGGCCACGCAGGAGCTATCAAGATCACCGACGCCCTCTCCTGATTGATCCTGGCTACCAGCCTGGGGATGAGAGGAAACGGCGGGAACACATAAGCTAGTTTGAAGGTCCAAGGTGCTACTAGTGCATCCACTAGAGCCGCCTTGGGATCCCTGGATCTGGACCCGTAGCAAGGAACTTTGAAGTTCTGACGAGAGGCCATCAGATCCATGTCTGGAATGCCCCAAAGTTGAGTGACTTGGGCAAAGATTTCCGGATGGAGTTCCCACTCCCCCGGATGCAATGTCTGACGACTCAGAAAATCCGCTTCCCAATTTTCCACTCCCGGGATGTGGATAGCAGACAGGTGGCAGGAGTGAGACTCCGCCCATAGAATAATCTTGGTCACTTCTTCCATCGCTAGGGAACTCCTTGTTCCCCCCTGATGGTTGATGTACGCAACAGTCGTCATGTTGTCTGATTGAAACCGTATGAACTTGGTCCTCGCTAGCTGAGGCCAAGCCTTGAGAGCATTGAATATCGCTCTCAGTTCCAGAATATTTATCGGTAGAAGAGATTCTTCCCGAGACCAAAGACCCTGAGCTTTCAGGGATCCCCAGACCGCGCCCCAGCCCATCAGACTGGCGTCGGTCGTGACAATGACCCACTCTGGTCTGTGGAATGTCATCCCTCGTGACAGGTTGTCCAGGGACAGCCACCAACGGAGTGAGTCTCTGGTCCTCTGATTTACTTGTATCTTTGGAGACAAGTCTGTATAGTCCCCATTCCACTGACTGAGCATGCACAGTTGTAATGGTCTTAGATGAATGCGCGCAAAAGGAACTATGTCCATTGTCGCTACCATCAACCCGATCACTTCCATGCACTGAGCTACGGAAGGAAGAGGAACGGAATGAAGTATTCGACAAGAGTCCAGAAGCTTTGTCTTTCTGGCCTCTGTTAGGAAAATCCTCATTTCTGAGGAGTCTATAATTGTTCCCAAGAAGGGAACCCTTGTTGACGGGGATAGAGAACTCTTTTCCACGTTCACTTTCCAGCCGTGCGATCTGAGAAAGGCCAGGACGATGTCCGTGTGAGCCTTTGCTCGAGGGAGGGACGACGCTTGAATCAGAATGTCGTCCAGGTAAGGTACAACTGCAATGCCCCTTGGTCTTAGCACAGCTAGAAGGGACCCTAGTACCTTTGTGAAAATCCTTGGAGCAGTGGCTAATCCGAAAGGAAGCGCCACGAACTGGTAATGTTTGTCCAGGAATGCAAACCTTAGGAACCGATGATGTTCCTTGTGGATAGGAATATGTAGATACGCATCCTTTAAATCCACCGTGGTCATGAATTGACCTTCCTGGATGGAAGGAAGGATAGTTCGAATGGTTTCCATCTTGAAAGATGGGACCTTGAGAAATTTGTTTAAGATCTTGAGATCTAGGATTGGTCTGAACGTTCCCTCTTTTTTGGGAACTATGAACAGATTGGAGTAGAACCCCATCCCTTGTTCTCTCAATGGAACAGGATGAATCACTCCCATTTTTAACAGGTCTTCTACACAATGTAAGAACGCCTGTCTTTTTATGTGGTCTGAAGACAACTGAGACCTGTGGAACCTTCCCCTTGGGGGAAGTCCCTTGAATTCCAGAAGATAACCCTGGGAGACTATTTCTAGCGCCCAAGGATCCAGAACATCTCTTGCCCAAGCCTGAGCGAAGAGAGAGAGTCTGCCCCCCACCAGATCCGGTCCCGGATCGGGGGCCGATATTTCATGCTGTCTTGGTAGCAGTGGCAGGTTTCTTTGCCTGCTTTCCCTTGTTCCAGCCTTGCATTGGTCTCCAAGCTGGCTTGGCCTGAGAAGTATTACCCTCTTGCTTAGAGGACGTAGCACCTTGGGCTGGTCCGTTTTTACGAAAGGGACGAAAATTAGGTCTATTTTTTGCCTTGAAAGGCCGATCCTGAGGAAGGGCATGGCCCTTACCCCCAGTGATATCAGAGATAATCTCTTTCAAGTCAGGACCAAACAGCGTTTTCCCCTTGAAAGGAATGTTTAGTAGCTTGTTCTTGGAAGACGCATCAGCCGACCAAGATTTCAACCAAAGCGCTCAGCGCGCCACAATAGCAAACCCAGAATTCTTAGCCGCTAACTTAGCCAATTGCAAAGAGGCGTCTAGAGTGAAAGAATTAGCCAATTTGAGAGCATTGACTCTGTCCATAATCTCCTCATAAGGAGGAGAGTCACTATCGAGCACCTTAATCAGTTCATCAAACCAGAAATATGCGGCTGTAGTGACAGGGACAATGCATGAAATGGGTTGTAGAAGGTAACCCTGCTGAACAAACATCTTTTTAAGCAAACCTTCTAATTTTTATATCCATAGGATCTTTGAAAGCACAACTATCCTCTATGGGAATAGTGGTGCGTTTGTTTAAAGTAGAAACCGCTCCCTCGACCTTGGGGACTGACTGCCATAAGTCCTTTCTGGGGTCGACCATAGGAAACAATTTTTTAAATATGGGGGGAGGGACGAAAGGAATACCGGGCCTTTCCCATTCTTTATTAACAATGTCCGCCACCCGCTTGGGTATAGGAAAAGCTTCTGGGAGCCCCGGCACCTCTAGGAACTTGTCCATTTTACATAGTTTCTCTGGGATGACCAAATTTTCACAATCATCCAGAGTGGATAATACCTCCTTAAGCAAAATGCGGAGATGTTCCAATTTAAATTTAAAAGTAATCACATCAGATTCAGCCTGCTGAGAAATGTTCCCTAAATCAGTAATTTCTCCCTCAGACAAAACCTCCCTGGCTCCCTCAGATTGGGTTAGGGGCCCTTCAGAGATATTAATATCAGCGTCGTCATGCTCTTCAGTAACTAAAACAGAGCATCCACGCTTACGCTGACAAGGGTTCATTTTGGCTAAAATGTTTTTGACAGAGTTATCCATTACAGCCGTTAATTGTTGCATAGTAAGGAGTATTGGCGCGCTAGATGTACTAGGGGCCTCCTGAGTGGGCAAGACTCGTGTAGACGAAGGAGGGAATGATGCAGTACCATGCTTACTCCCCTCACTTGAGGAATCATCTTGGGCATCATTGTCATTATCACATAAATCACATTTATTTAAATGAATAGGAATTCTGGCTTCCCCACATTCAGAACACAGTCTATCTGGTAGTTCAGACATGTTAAACAGGCATAAACTTGATAAGAAAGTACAAAAAACGTTTTGAAATAAAACCGTTACTGTCACTTTAAATTTTAAACTGAACACACTTTATTACTGCAATTGCGAAAAAACATGAAGGAATTGTTCAAAATTCACCAAACTTTCACCACAGTGTCTTAAAGCCTTGAAAATATTGCACACCAATTTTGGAAGCTTTAACCCTTAAAATAACGGAACCGGAGCCGTTTTAAGCTTTAACCCCTTTACAGTCCCTGGTATCTGCTTTGCTGAGACCCAACCAAACCCAAGGGGAATACGATACCAAATGATGCCTTCAGAAGTCTTTTATCAGTATCAGAGCTCCTCTCACATGCGACTGCATGCCATGCCTCTCAAAAACAAGTGCGCAACACCGGCGCGAAAATGAGACTCTGCCTATGCTTTGGGAAAGCCCCTAAAGAATAAGGTGTCTAAAAAGTGCCTGCCGATATAATTATATCAAAATACCCAGAATAAATGATTCCTCAAGGCTAAATAAGTGTTAATATCAATCGATTTAGCCCAAAAAATGTCTACAGTCTAAATAAGCCCTTGTGAAGCCCTTATTTACAATCGTAATAAACATGGCTTACCGGATCCCATAGGGAAAATGACAGCTTCCAGCATTACATCGTCTTGTTAGAATGTGTCATACCTCAAGCAGCAAAGGACTGCAAACTGTTCCCCCAACTGAAGTTAATGCTCTCAACAGTCCTGTGTGGAACAGCCATGGATTTTAGTTACGGTTGCTAAAATCATTTTCCTCATACAAACAGAATTCTTCATCTCTTTTCTGTTTCTGAGTAAATAGTACGTACCAGCACTATTTGAAAATAACAAACTCTTGATTGAATAATGAAAAACTACAGTTAAACACTAAAAAACTCTAAGCCATCTCCGTGGAGATGTTGCCTGTACAACGGCAAAGAGAATGACTGGGGTAGGCGGAGCCTAGGAGGGATCATGTGACCAGCTTTGCTGGGCTCTTTGCCATTTCCTGTTGGGGAGGAGAATATCCCACAAGTAAGGATGACGCCGTGGACCGGACACACCTATGTTGGAGAAAACAATGTCTGTATGAGCCCTTGCTTTGGGAAGGGACGACGCTTGTATTAGAATGTCGTTTAGGTAAGGTGCTACTGCAATGCCCCTCGGCCTTAGCACCGCTAGAAGGGACCCTAGCACCTTTGTGAAAATTCTGGGAGCAGTGGCTAAACCGAACGGAAGAGCCACGAACTGGTAATGTTTGTCCAGAAAGGCGAACCTCAGGAACTGATGGTGATCTTTGTGGATAGGAATATGCAGGTACGCATCCTTTAAGTCCACGGTAGTCATGTATTGACCCTCCTGGATCGTTGGTAAAATTGTCAGAATGGTTTCCATTTTGAATGATGGAACTCTGAGGAATTTGTTTAGAATTTTTAAGTCCAGAATTGGCCTGAAAGTTCCTTCTTTTTTGGCAACTACAAACAGGTTTGAGTAAAAACCCAGTCCTTGTTCCGCTGTCGGAACTGGGTGTATCACTCCCATCTTTAATAGGTCTTCTACGCAACGTAAGAATGCCTGTCTCTTTATCTGGTCTAAAGATAAGCGAGACATGTGGAACCTTCCCCTTGGAGGAAGCTCCTTGAACTCTAGAAGATACCCCTGAGAAAATTTCTAGTGCCCAGGGGTCCGGAACATCTCTTGCCCAAGCCTGAGCAAAGAGATAAAGTCTGCCCCCTACTAGATCCGGTCCCGGATCGGGGGCTACCCCTTCATGCTGTCTTGGTAGCAGCAGCAGGCTTTTTGGCCTGTTTTCCCTTGTTCCAGCCTTGCAATGGTTTCCATGCTGGTTTGGGCTGGGAAGTGTTACCCTCTTGCCTAGAGGCTGCAGAGTTAGAAGCTGGTCCGTTCTGGAAATTGCTAAAGGAACGAAAATTAGACTTATTTTTTGCTTTGAAAGGCCTATCCTGTGGAAGGGCATGGCCCTTTCCCCCAGTGATGTCTGAAATAATCTCCTTCAATTCTGGCCCAAAAAGAGTCTTACCTTTGAAAGGAATATTAAGCAATTTTGTTTTGGACAACACATCCGCCGACCAAGATTTTAGCCAAAGCGCCCTGCGCGCCACTATTGCAAAACCTGAATTTTTCTCCGCTAATTTAGCCAATTGAAAAGAGGCATCCAAAATAAAGGAATTAGCCAACTTTAGTGCGTGAATTCTGTCCATGACCTCATCATATGGAGTCTCCTTTTGGAGCGAATTTTCTAGTTCCTCAAACCAAAAAGACGCCGCCGTAGTGACAGGAATAATGCACGAAATTGGTTGAAGAAGGAAACCTTGTTAAACAAAAATCATCTTAAGCAATCCTTCCAATTTTTTATCCATAGGATCTTTGAAGGCGCAACTGTCCTCTATAGGAATAGTTGTGCGCTTAGCTAACGTTGAAACTGCCCCCTCTACCTTAGGGACCGTTTGCCATGCATCCCTTCTGGGGTCGACAATGGGGAACATTTTCTTAAATATAGGAGGTGAAACAAAACGTACACCTGGCTTCTCCCACTCCTTAGTCACTATGTTCGCCACCCTCTTGGGTATCGGAAATGCCTCAGCGTGCACTGGGACCTCTAAGAATTTGTCCATTTTGCATAACTTCTCTGGAATCACCAGAGTATCACAATCATCAAGCGTAGCTAGCACCTCCTTAAGCAGAGCGCGGAGATGTTCTAGCTTAAATTTAAATGCCACGATATCAGGTTCTGCCTGCTGAGAAATTTTTCCTGAGTCAGAAATTTCTCGCTCGGACAGACCCTCCCTCACTGCCAACTCAGATTGATGTGAGGGCATAACAGATAAATTATCTTCTGCGCCTACTTGCTCATCCTTTGTATTTAAAACTGAGCAATCACGCTTTCTAGGAAATGCTGGCAGTTTGGATAAAAGAGCTGCTAGAGAATTATCCATTACTGCTGTTAATTGCTGCATAGTAACAAGCATTGGTGCGCTAGATGTACTAGGTATCGCTTGCGCGGGCAAAGCTGGTGTTGACACAGGAGAGGATGATGAACTATCCCCACTACCTTAATTTAAAGAATCATCTTGGGCAACATTATGAGATGTGACAGTACTATCCTTAATCTGTTTGGACGCCATGGCACAATTCGCACATATATTCAATGGGGGAACCACCTTGGCCTCCATACACACAGAACATAGGCTATCTGAAGGTACAGACATGTTAAACAGGCCTAGGCAGACTTTTAATGCAATAAAAACAATTTTAAACAAAACCGTTACTGTCTCTTTAAATAATAAAAAGGGCACACTTTATTTCTGAATGATAGAAAAACATCAAAGAAATATCCGATCCTTATGAAATTTATACCCCAGTGTCTTAATGCTTTGAAAGTATTGCACACCAATTTTCAAGCCACTTAACCCCTAAATGTCCAAACCGGAGCTAAAATAGCAATTAACCGGTATAAGCACACTACAGTCCCTGCCACAGTCTTTGCTGCGGCGTTTACCTTCCTTAGGGGTTATTCACAACAGTAATAAGCCTCTCTGAAGTCCTTTTTTAAGCCTCTGGACCTTCCACGTGAAGCTGCATGACCTGCCTAGAGAAAAGTAACTGCGCAACTGAGGTGCGAAAATGAGGCCTCCTCCCTCTGCATTCCAGAGTGAAGGGGCCTTTCTGACAAGATTAGGTGTCTAAACGGCTGCCAGGAGCAAATAAAGTTCCCCAAAAGTGTTTCAAAGTTTACAAAACACTCCAAATGTCACCTAAACATGATAAAAACCAAACGACTTAGCCCATAAAAGTGTCAACCAGCATAGAGCCCAAGTTATAAGCCTTAATTCTGTTACTGAGTCTAAGAAAATGGCTTACCTATCCCAGAAGGGAAAACTGACAGTCTTCTAGCATTACTAGGTCTTGTTAGAAAAGTGACTGATCATACCTGAGGCAGATAAGCCTGCAAACTGTTCCCCCCAACTGAAGTTCTCTGGTTTCAACAGTCCTGCGTGGGAACAGCAATGGATTTTAGTTACTGGTGCTAAAATCATACTCCTCTTTTAACAGAAATCTTCATCACTTTCTGTTGTAGAGTAAATAGTACAAACCGGCACTATTTTAAAATAAACTCTTGATAGAAGAAATAAAAACTACAACTAACACCACATACTCTTTACCATCCCCGTGGAGATGCTACTTGTTCAGAGCGGCAAAGAGAATGACTGGGGGGTGGAGCCAGAGGGGGGGCTATATGGACAGCTTTGCTGTGTGCTCTCTTTGCCATTTCCTGTAGGGAATGAGAATATCCCACAAGTAAGGATGAAGCCGTGGACCGGACACACCAATGTAGGAGAAAGGTCCTTAGGAGTTTGATAAAAATTTCTTCTTTATTGACAGTCAATTAAAACAATGAAATGGCACAAAACAAATGTAGCATACAGGTATGGCACTGGTGGCTTACGCGTTTCGGCGGGGAGCCGTAATCATAGCCTGAGTAATCATAGTCAGGCTATGATTACGGCTCCCCGCCGAAACGCGTAAGCCACCAGTGCCATACCTGTATGCTACCTTTGTTTTGTGCCATTTCATTGTTTTAATTGACTGTCAATAAAGAAGAAATTTTTATCAAACTCCTAAGGACCTTTTTCATGTTATTGTGCATCTACGGCCAGCCAACCTGGAGTTAAACTGTGGGGGATGTGAGCTTACTCTTACAGCATCGGGATTTGCAGACAGCTGAACGCCAGGGTGAGTGACAGTTGGACGCCACCAATAGGAGACACTATGTTGAAGGGGCGTGTCAAAAGGACGCTGCGACTGTCTAGCATACCCACGAGGACGCCAAGCTTATCTTTGAAGCGAAACGGACAAGCATTTGGAGCGGTAAAGTTATTACCCGTGCCCCGTTGATTGGAAGGATGATCCAGTAAGGAACTGTTTTTAGCTTTGGCAACAGTGGTTTATTAGTATGCATTTCCACTATCACACCCTATGCTCCATTGATATTTGAACTTTTGTTCTCCCTTTGCTGTTAAGTGTTTGTGCTAAGGACTTTTGCCTTTAGAGTCTAGATTGTGGAACAGAGTTCTCTGTATGTATGTGGTGTCATAATCCTCTTAGCCAGAGTAGAAATGGCCCCTTCTACTTAAGGCACCATGGTGCCATGATCTAAAATGGAGTCGGCGTCAGGAGAAATCTTTTTTATGCCAGGAGACGAGAAGGTACTCCTGGCTTCTCCCATTTCTGTGAAATAATCTCCGTTGCACGGTCTGGAACAGGAAACACCTCCACAGAGGAAGGAACATCATAGTATTTATTAAGTTTACTAGATTTCTAGGGTTGACAATGATAGGAGCATCGGAGTCGTCCAAAGTAGCCATTACCTCCTTAACATTACACAAAGGTGTTCAAGCTTAAATTTGAAGTATACGTCTTCAGAATCAGATAAGGGAATTATACTGTCCGAATCTGAGATTTCACCCTCAGAGGCTACCGACATATCCTCCTCATCAAATTTTCCTCTTGCATTTTCCCAAAAACATAGGGAAAACAGATAATGCTGCAGATATCGCAGAATATACCTGTGCAGCAATTTCTGCAAGCAAATAAACTCCTCCAGGAGACAGAGGAAATGCAGGGTACTATATGTGTAGCCATTAAGGCTTGGGACATATGAGGAGAAAGCTGTGACAATGCATAAACAGCATCATCCTAAGAGACATAAGGCTCAGAAACAAAAAGTTTTATATCTTTATGTGAAAAAACTATTTTAAACAAAAGGGACAGAAGACACAAGCAATTGAGCATGGGAACAGACCCCTGTTCCAAAATAATGAAAAAAAAACTTAATTTTATTAGACTTTCTAGAAAAGTAACAAAAATGCAGTGTCACTTTAAATGATACATTGACCTTAACGCCAAGATTGCCAAAGCAAAATAGTATGAACAACACACAAAGTCTACTTTAATGAAGGACTTTTCTGCAGTAGAAACAAAAGTCATTTCACATTTAAACGCTCAACTAGTAATAAAAACACAAGTCTCTGACACTCAGAAAAACTGCAGGAATTATCACCACTCCGTTCCCAATGCGGCAATTCATATAAACAAGGTACCTCACCACTATGAGGTTAACAGGGAAAATTCCAGGTCTGTATATATACTTAGACCTGGGGCGTGGCTGATCTAGAACTGGGCGCTTTAATTTAAAGCAAGCTACCGTTACCTTAACAAGCAGGAAGAGATCTCCATGCTTCGAATTACAGCGAAAACAGAACTTGGGGCTAATGGAGCTATTTACTGCCGAGAGTGTCGAAGAGGGAGGGCAGGAACAAGGATCAGGCTTAGAACTGAAAATGGCGCCGCATTCTAAGAAGAAGGTGGAGACACAAGAACTGAAAAGAAATGAAGTGTGCAGCTAAACTAACGGCGCACTTCATTCTCACAACCACCATAAAAATAAAGCCCATTTTCTACAATAAGGGGAAAAACAAAAGCGCATTATGTTCATGTTAACAAACACAGCCTCTGGGGATGACTCCCACAATGATAGGAAATAAACTCCACATGTCTTAAACATATATAACGTGCCACCACTGCCTAAAAAAATCATTTCCCAAAAGGATTAATAAGTCCCAAAAAACACTGCAGTCTTTTTAAACACTTCTTAGTGCAAGTCTCCAACTCTAACAGACAAAAGCACTTACCTGCAGTCTAGCCATCCAGCAGGAGGACAGCTTACAATGTGTCAGAGGACACATACTCCTCACAGAAACCTGTCGAAAAAAGAAATAGAGTAAACCTACTCTGCCTTTCTATACTAGGGCAGCAAAATGTTAGGAAAACGCAGCAAGGCCCAACTTGCAAGTTCCTAACTGCTTTAAAGCCACTACTACTCTACTGCAGAGATTGATGTGGACTACAGCTATACCCAAAAATCTTGCTTGTAGCGAAAATAAATCCAATTTTCTTCAGACACCAAACTTCACGTCCTCCATTGACAGAGGCAAAGAGAATGACTGGGGATTGTGGGTAGGGGAGTGACACTTAACAGCTTTGCTTTAGTGCTCTTTGCCTCCTCCTGCTGGCCAGGAGTGAGATTCCCACTAGTAATTTCCATATCTTAGGAAAGAAATAAAGTTAACAGTCACTTTTACACTAATTAAACAAATTAGGGATTAACTTTTTTTTTGGAGCAGGCAGCATTTATATCCGGTTTGATGATGTCATCCAATATGATGGTGGGTAATGTCAGTGTGTACTGGCCCCTGCACAAAACCAATGTTACATTAAAAACCTTTTGGTGCTGCGAGTAATAAGTTAAAGATAGTTGTTATGGGTTTAACCCAGTAAAAGTGTTAAGTATCACTAATCGCATACACACTGTGTACTGTATGGTGAAAAACATACTTCCAAGTCCAGAAAAGTCTTATGTTTTCTATATAAAGGAAAAAGGTGATTAGTGCATTCTCTAAAGCTCTTACGTTTTCTAGCCAATTGAAATTAAATTGATTGGACAGATTAAGACGTTTTTAGTTCTCTTGGTATCCTTTCTTAATGAGTAATCCTAAATTAGCTCAGGAGAGTGTGCATGTTTTTAGCCATTTGGCAGCAGTTTTTGCAACATTATTTATAGTAATGTTATACATAGTTACAAACACTACTGTGTACACTCATGAGGTCTTATAAGCCTACCTAGATGTACTCTTCAACAAAGAATATAAGTTGAACAAAGCACATTTGCTAAAAGAAGTTAATTGTAAGTTGTTTAAAATGACACATTCTACCTGGAAAATGAACGTTTAATTTAGACTTTACTGTCCCTTTAAGTACTATATTATAGAATACCTAAGCTTTTAATGCTAATGAGCACTCCACTGATAGGTGCTTGCGGTATAGATCATTCATAAGGAAGGAGCTTTGATCTGTAAACTGGAACAGAATGAGTCAGACTTCCAGGCCTAGAGAAAAGCACAACTTGAGTTTGCTATGAGTAAAGAATTACTTGTCATGAACTATGATAAGAAAAAAAAAGTATCATACTTAATTTAAGTACTTACTATACAGAATTACATACAATTAAAATATGCTAACACACTCTAAGCACTATTAGATTATACCCATCTATACCTTTTTCTGTGACATTTTGAACCATTGATTTAAATCATTAGCAAAAAGTAAAAAACTTCCACGATTCATTTCACACACATAGTTGTACACACAAATCTAATGTACGCACATTTTTTTCCCATTAAAGGGACATGAAACCCAAATTTTTTTCTTTCACGATTCAGGTAGAGCAAGTGATTTAAAAACAAAATCCAATTAACTTCTATTATCTAATTAGTTTTGGTCTCTTTATATTCTTCTGTTGAAAAGGACTCAAGAGCTGCTGATTGGTAGTTGCACATATACCCCTCTTGTAATTGGCTGACTTAAGTGTTCAGATAGTTCCCAGTAATGCATTGCTGCTTCTTCAACAAAGGATACCAAGAGAATGACACAAATTATATAGTACAAAGTAAATAGTAAAGTTGTTTGAAATTGTGTGCTCTATCTGAATCATGAAAGAAAATGTTTGCGTTTCATGTCCCTTTAAGTTTTACATATACATACATACACATATATATATATATATCATATGTTTATGAATAGCGACAACTGCCGCATCCTCTATAAATAAAGCAGATTTGTAGATAGCCATCTCCCTCCCCTCTCATCAATACACAAGACAAGAAAAAGCACAGTAATATGTATAAGAGTTTTTCATTTTTTTTTCTTAATAAGAAAAAAAAAGTTAATCTTAAGCGAATGTAACATCCCCTCAAGAACAAAAAGAAAAAAAAAAAAAAAAAACTCAGGATACAAAAGTGGTATGTGTGAAGGGCTTCGGGTTTCACCCGCGGTATCAGTCTTTTTTTTTAAAAAAACAAACAAACAAAAATCTCCCCTCTGCACACCCATCCAAAAAGTAAATGACTTTCAGGAAGCCCTCCACAGAGAGAAAAAAAGGAAGGCGGTTTGTGTTAAAAGGCTCCTTCGCAGCCGATTTGGACAGATCTTCCCAGGTGCAGGGAGAGCAAACATGCAACTATACAAGTCCTCTGTGAGCAAATTGGGGAGGGACATTTACAGAAAAGAGATTCATTCATTTGAGATCACAGGGTGAGCATGATTAAAAACTACTGGGGCCAAGGCGGTGCACTTGACAGAGGAGGAGGAAAAAAGGTTTAAGGGAAAGGCAAGCAAAGAGAGGTAGAGAAGTAGGGTGAAGACGAGAGAAAGATTAAGATTAAAGTCAACGTGCACCCCGAAGGTTAAGAGTGTTTTGTCCATCAGCTGTGATCAGGAGAGGGTTCTCTCCGCATTGCACTCTTCTTTACAGTATCCAGGTATTCCTGCTGTGACACAGCCAAGACAGAAGCCAGGATCTCGTCGTCGTCCCAATCCTTGAGCCCTGGAATATGAAAATAAGTGTGAGAAACTGAGACTATCTGGAAATACCCGCCTAGGGTATTGCTACACACTCACCAAAAGCCGTGGGAGACATATGCTGCATGATCGCTCTGCAATCAAGAGCCGGATACAATGATACAAGGGGAGAGGTAGCACGGTCTGCGCCGGCACAAGGCTGGCTACTGGGACCTACGGCAGCAAACAAGCTAAAATCAGGTTTCTATAACCAGACAATAGCATATCATGCATAAAGAAGAAGCAACAAGATCGCTCAAAGTTACAAACACTATTTTTAATCTGAAGATTGTGAATAAATTAAAGGGACAGTATACTATAAAATTGTTTTTCCCCTTAATGTGTTTCCATTTGCTTTTTTTACCTAGTGCAGAGTATAAAATGTATGAGATTTGTTTTTTAAGGTTTATTTGTGTATATGAATTAGCTGATTTTGTGTTTTAAGACCACAACCTAATAAAATGGGTTGAGCTTGTAGACATAATCTGATCTCATTACTTTATCACACTGTGTACATATACATGCTTCTTTATCTTATATCTGTAAAGCAATCAACAATACTTGGAGAGAACAATGGAAAATTTAACATTTTATTAGCTTATCTCTTCTATACCCCACTGGGATTGTAATTTCTTCTACTGGCTGTGTTTACACAGCTTGGCCTTAAAGCCAAAAACCTTCAGGATAGGTAGGGATACCACAGGCTAAATCAACTATTTCAAATGCCAATATAAGGGTAATGGAAATACTTGTAACAAATTTAATACACTCCAGCAGGTAAAGTGGATCATTGGGAACAAATTAAAGGGGAAATTTTCGTTGAGTAAACTGTCCCTTTAAGTGCAACTTTATAGTACAAAAAAGTCATAGGATGTCTTAGAAGGACTAAAGATCTTATGCTCTTGGAAGACCTTAGGAATCATAGATCTGTAGATTGGCTACTAGGGACGTGGATTTGTTTTGTTACGAATGTCAATTCATACATGAACGCACTAATTTAAAGAATAACAAATATAATTCAGGAGTATATTCATTATTCTTTAAAACTAGGTGTAACTCACTTGTAGCACGTTGTGGAGCGCGCCAAATTCCTTTTCTTCGTCATAGACTCCTAAGCTGGGTTAATGCTCCTATTAGCGCGGCTCAACAGTGTGCTAAAGGTACATAAGCAAAGCGGATTCCTTCTCCTTTAGCTCGCTGGGGAGCGTCTTATCCGCACGGCCCGGGAGTCTATGAAGAATTAGAGGAGTATCACGGATCCCCAGCGCGCAACAGGTAAGAGTCAAGCTGACAAGAGAACAATACATTAGTTTTAACGAAAATAAATGTAAATGTTAACGAATATTCAGTATTTCGTTCATTTGAAAAGCACCGAACACTGAATAGTGCAGCACACGAATATTCTAAAAACCAAATTTTTCACAATATTCGTTCTGAATGATTCACCCAAAACAAAATATTCAGTGTTGCACATGTCTATTGGCTACTACGCCACATACTTTTAAAAGGGTATTAACCCCTAGACGTCACAAGGATGTTCCATGCTGTCCTAAAGACGTTGGGCTTTAACGCCTTTAGGACAGCATAGAACGTCCTAGCTTTTGCCGTGTCCTGTTCCCCTGCATGTAATAATGCTTTTGGAGTCATGTGGTAGCAGTGACGATCATGTGACATCCAGTTTGCAGAGATGTTTACGTTATGATCCCGGACATTTGGCTGGGTCTTGAAGGGGGTTAAACAACTGTTCCTTTTGTGTAAAATTTTGCTTGTCCCACACGCCTTAAGAGGCCAAAAAGCAATTTCTGTAACCTGCACATGCTACAAATAAAATAGCTGGTTTAAAAGAGCCACAAGAGTAAAAAAAAATTGTATGCTATAATCCATTAGAGCATGTAATTTTACTATTATCGACCCTGCACTACTGTGTGTTGACCCCCTGCAATGGGGTTAAACACTCAGTAGAAGTGTGGCTCAGGACCCACAGTAGAGCAAAGTCAATAGTCATAAAATTACAGATTTAGAGCATGTATTTTTTTTACTATTATAGATCTTTAAGCAATTTGCAGCAAGAGGCCAAGTTAAACATACACTTGCATTACTAATTGCACTGAGATTCCTAATACTTTTAACCCTTACTAGTCTGCACTGTGATTAATTGTTAAAAAATAATGCAGTTTTTATTCAAGATGCCAATATTAAATAGGTGTAACAAAATATCAACCTTTTTTTTCTCACTTATAAACATATCAATATAACCATTTGTCAAATATAATTTTTGATTCCTAAATAAGAAAACTGCAAGGTACCAAAATAATGAAAAACATTTAGGAATTTAAAGTGAATGTAAAGTTTCATGAATTGGTGTTCAGTTTTTAAAAATACTAATAAAAACAGGGGCACTTTCCTTCATGAAACTTTACATTGCAGATTTTTTTAAAAAAAATACTTACCTCCTTTTTCTTCCCCCCGCAGCTCCTCTGTGTACTTAGCACATCAATGACGAATCCGGCTTCCTCCAATCACGGCGTGGCCTCAGGAGATGGACGCTCTGGGTTGCAAGCCATGATTGGAGGAAGCCGGGTTCGTCATTGCTGAGCTAAGTACAGAGAAGCTGTCATGAGTAAAACAGTACACAGATGCTTGACCTACTTTATTTTTTTTTTACATTGTGTGCAAGCTATTAAAGGGATAGTCTAATCAAAATTAAACTTTCACTATTTAGATAGAGCATACAATTTTACAGGGACAGACTACAATATAATTATTGTTTAAAAAGATAGATAATGCCTTTATTACCCATTCCCCAGTTTTGCACAGCCAACAGTTATATTAATATATGTTTTACCTCTGTGATTACCTTGTATCTAAGCCTCTGCAGACTGTCCCCTGATCACATGACTTTTTATTTATTATCTATTGACTTGCAATTAGTGCTAACTCCTCGGGCGTGAACACCATGTTATCTATATTGGCCCATATGAACTAGCAGACTCCTGTTGTGAAAAGCAAATAAAAATTGGGTATAACAATGTTGGTTGTGCAAAGCTGGGGAATGGGTAGTAAAGGTGTTATCTATCTTGGTAAACAATAACAATTTTAGTGTAGACTGTTCCTTTAAGCAACTTTCTAATTCACTCCTATTATTCATTTTTCTGTTGGTATCGTTATTTGAAAGAAAGCTTAGGAGCCGGCCCATTTTTGGTTCAGAACCTGGGTAGCGCTTGCAGATTGGTGGCTACATTATAGACACAAATCAGAATGTGCTACCCAGGTTCTGAACCAAAAATGGGCAGGGCTCCTAAGCTTTCTTAGGAACAAAGAAAATTGATAATAGGAGTAAATAAAGTTGCTTAAAAACATAAAATTATGCTTACCAGGTAATTTCCTTTCCTTCTGTACAGGGAGAGTCCACAGCTGCATTCCTTACTTGTGGGAAATACTGAACCTGGCCAACAGGAGGAGGCAAAGACACCCCATCCAAAGGCTTAAATACCTCCTCTACTTCCCTCATTCATTCTGCCGAGGGGACAAAGAACCGTAGGAGAACTATCAGGGTGAAAAAGGTGCCAGAAGAACAAGTTAAAATTTAGGGCCGCCCATCGGAGAACACGGGCGGGAGATGTGGACTCTCCCTGTACAGAAGGAAAGGAAATTATCTGGTAAGCATAATTTAGGTTTTCCTTCTTAATACAGGGAGAGTCCACAGCTGCATTCCTTACTTGTGGGAAATTATACCCAAGCTCTAGAATACACTGAATGCTAACGGGAGGGCAAAGAGGAGAGGCGGCCCCCATCTGAGGGCACCACAGCCTGCAAAAACCCTTTCTCTGGAAGGCTGCTTCCACAGAAGCAAAAACTCGGAAAAAAAATTCGGAAAAAGAATGTAAGGAAGACCAGGTAGCACCCTACAAATCTGATCCATAGAGGCATCAATTTAGAAGACCCAAGAGGACAACACTGCTCTCGTAGAATGAGCCGTAATCCTCTGAGGAGGCTTGTGTCCCGCTGTCTCAAATGTCAAGCGGATGATACTCCTCAACTAAAAGATAAGGAAGTCAAAAATGCCTACTGACCCTTACGCTTCCCAGAATAAGATCTAAGCTCCAAGGAGGAGCATTAGATCGACACACCGGCCTGATCGTAGTCAGAGACCTAACAAAAAAACTGTACATCGGGAAGCTCAGCGAGCCTCTTGTGCAGTAAAACAGACAGCGCTTAAACTGTCCCAACAAGGAACTAGCTAAGAGACCCTTCTCCAGATTAACTTGGAGGAAGGAAGAATCCTGGCAGACTTGAATAGTGTGCCAGGACAAACCACGCTCTTCACCGAAAGAGAAGGTCCTCCACACCTTATGACAGATGACAAGGAATCGGTTTACGAGCTTGAAGGAGGGGACCATAACCTCTCAGAAAACCCTCTCTTGACTAAGCCTCAGAGAAATAAGATTTGATGAAGCAAAGGGGCCTTGTTCCAGCAGATCCATGTGACAAGGTAACCTACATGGTGGGGAAAACTACATCCCCACTAAACCACGATCTTTGCGGCCGCAACAGAGCAATCAGTATCACTGACGCCTGCTCCTGCTATGTTCGAGCCGCCACTCGAGGAAGGAGTGATATGGCTGATAGGAAAAAATTCTATTGAACCTCCAAGGCACCGCTATAGCATCCATTAGCTCTGCCTGAGGATCCCTGAACCACGACCCATCTGTGGGTAACTTGGTTTTGAGATGGGACGTCGTGAATCTTTCATCCGGCGTCCCCTTAAAGATCCAAATATCCGAAAACACCTCGGATGGAGACCTTATCACCAGATAAAGGGAATGTCTGTAGAGAAAACATCCGTCCCGGATGACCATACCCGGAGAGTGGGTTGCTGACAGCGAGCAGTAGTGGGCCTCCGTCCACTACCGAACCCGAGATACTACCCTCATCGCTAGGTAATCTCTCGTTCCCCTCAGATGGCGATCTAAGCCACTGAGTGTAAATTAGACTAGAATCTATAAACTGGGATTAACACAGTAGGCTAAACCCTCAAATCCATAAAGTTAATTGGGAGGTAAACCTCCTGAGTCCACGGGCCCCATGCCCTCTTGGCACGCCCTCACCATCCTGACGGATCTGCAACCGAAGTCAAAATCGCCGATAATTTTAAGAAAGATATCCCTCAGGACAAGGAGATCTGGACAAAAAACACTAAGAGAGCGATCCTTTCAACCAGTAATCCAGGTAAATCTGTTAAAACAGATTCGAAACAGTGCCAGCTCCACTGCCTCAGCATACACCAAGCCTCGACTGAGATGGGACCTGGCAAAAGGAATGGAGTCCAAGTTCATGACAATTCATCACCACCAAACAGAGAGCCAGCAATGGCCCTAAGGAGGTCTGGAGGGCACGACCTGATGAAGCTAACGCCTAACTTCACAAGTCTGATAGAAATGTCTTCATGTCTATGAAGACTAAAATAGCATCCAGGAAGCCACCCTGGTGCTTTACACCAGAGAACTCTGGTCTAGATATTCTTCCATCCCTGAGGATCGAGGAAGACAGATGAACTCCCTAATGGTCTTCCATCAGACGAGACAATTGAACCAGAATCGTCTAGACAAGGGAAACTACCGCCAGATCTGGTTTCAGGCAACTGCCAAAGAATCCCTACACTCCTAAAAGGCTCTAGAAGCAGTAGCGAGACCAAAATGGAGCAGCAATGTACTGGAAGTGCTTGTCTAGCAACGTCAACCTTAGGAACCGGAAATATTCCCTTAGGAGGAATGAGAAGGTATGATATCCTTCCTCAATAGCGGCCATGCACCACTCTTCCCATACACCAAGGGTAGAGTGGTCCTTATAGTCTCCCTCTGGAACGAGAAGACATGATAATTATTTTTAAGTACTTTAGGACCTAAATAGGATGGGAGTTCCCTCTCTCTATGGGACAACAAACAAAACAGTTTGAATAATATCTCAAACCTCACTCTGCGATAGGCACTGGGACTGACTCCCAAGGAGAACAAAACCCGCACCCACCTGAAATGGCTTCCCTTTCTCTGTCTGGAAGACAGGGTCAATAGAAGGAAACTACCCTGGGAAGCTGAGAATTGAAGCCTAGCTATGACCTCTAGAACCATGTACCCTGTACGTCCCTGAATCAAGCGTCTGAAAAGAGAGAAAGTCTGTCCCCAACGTGATCCAAGATAGGACCTGGGACTGGCCCCTTCTGCCAACATAGGTTCTGCAAGCTTCTGCTCAGACTTATTTCAGGACTGAGCCGGCTTCCAAAAACCCTTTGGATTGCTCAGGCTTAGCGGAGTTCTTTGACGTTGTGCTTTAACCGCACTAGAAGAATAAAATAAATAAATTTGTCTCTCAGATTCGTTCTCTCATCCAACGGTAAAAAACGCGGAATTGAGGAACCAAATTAAATCTTTCCCTCAAGCAGAAGGGAAGATTAGCTTCATAAGTCACATCTGTCAGAGCGATTCAAAGCCTGAACAGAAAAAACCTGAAACCTTAGCTTTTGGCTAGTAAACTGTGAAAGTCACAGATAAAAGAATTGTAAGCTCCAAGGCATTAATTCTTTCTCGAAAATATTGAGGGAGTCATTGCCTCTAATCGAGACAGAGATGCTTCAATAGGAAGTCTTCAGAAACTGTCACAACATAAGTCATCAGTACATAAATATCCCTTGTGAAAAAACATCTTCATAAAAAGAGTTTCCACTTATAACCAAGAGCTCTTAAGAATAAACTATCCTTAAACGGAATAGTAAAACAAAAGGCAATTGCACAAAAAAGTTTAAGCCAAGTAGGGATGAGCAACGAAACCCCCCCCCCCATAGAGTCCGGAACCGGGAATCTTAAAAAGGAAAACAGGCGAAAGGGAAGAGGATCTCCATCCTTCCCCACATGCCTTAATCAAATTCGCCATCTGATTTAGAGCTCGGAGATTCGACTGGCAGATCAGTACAAGGAATCTCGCCAAAACTTCTCTTAGAAGCAAGTGCAGGCATGCTACTCTAAATCTAAAAGCAAAATCCTCCTCTGCCGGAAGAATAGAAGCAGCAGGCTCCGACCCAGAAGGTCAGTACTCTGAAGCGTCAGAGAGAACCTCAGATGACTGATCGGATACAACCGTCAATTTACATGATGCTCCCTGGGCAGGAGTGCATGAATTAACCCTTCATTTACGCGTAGCAGTACGAGGCAAAACGGCCAAGGGCACAGACATCGCCATACGGAACTGCGCAGCAACGTCAGGTGGAAAAAGGTCCCCTCCAGGTGGAGGAATAGTGGTGCAAGGGGAAGCTGCATGTGTAGGATCAGAAGAATGTAGGGGAAGAGTCCTCAGAGGCGGAAGGCTCAGCAGCATCTAACATCTCAACATTGGTTGATGAAAACACCTTGTTGCAGCATATGGAACATAATTGAGAGGGCTGGACTCCCCGGGCCTCCTCACAATATACACAGGTATCGAATTCTGTTATAGAGGGATCACGAATCCTCCATAACTAGGTAACCTTATTTATATCAAAGAAAAATAACCGGCACCTATACCCCCAATAGCTGGGGCAATCACCACCTCCTATGACCCAGACAGTATAGAGAAAACTCGCTCCTTTCCATAGTCACACGGTCAGAAAAAGGAAATGAAAACCATGACCACTCCCGGTCACACGGCGAGCAATGCAGGACCGCCCCTGCTAAAGGAAAAGCGCGCCAAGCTTGATAAAACTGCGCAGCTCTCAAAGTAAAAGAGCAACCTGTCTTCTATATCAGCCTATGAGCCCAAAACATCTCACACATAAAAAGCTGCAAAAATCACAAACAAATATCATTAACACCCCACTGTTCAACAATCCCCCTCAGGAGATAGTAACCCTTGATTCCATAAAGATAAAGGAGTCGCACTGTGACCCTGTCTTCTAGCGTTAACATGTGTAAAAATGAAACGATCTTACTGGAATCTATGCCGTGGAACAGAAACACGGTCCTTCAAGTGTGACAGACTGTAGCATCGCTTCTGACAAAGACTTGAGAGATGAAAAGCAGGCAGAGAAACTTGTCAACGCTGATTGCTTAGGAGCTGTTAATATGAGTCTGGATGGTTTAAAAGAAGACTCTCTCTTCCTCTCCAGACTGTAACTTTCATCAATGCTCTCACTGAGAGGCTGACAAGACTACTTAAAACTCCAGTCCCATATCGAAGGGTAGATACCCTTCCTAATGAACTACTCCGAAATCTTCTAACACTTCTCTGCCAACCTCCTGTGACAAAAGGCAAATAATGACTGGGGAATGAGGGAAGTGGGGGAGGTATTTAAGCCTTTGGCTGGGATGTCTTTACCTCCTCCTGGTGGCCAGTTTCAGTATTTGCCACAAGTAAGGAATTCAGCGGTGAACTCTCCCTGCATGCATTGCATGCTCTATCTAAATCATGAAAGTTTAATTTTGACTAGACTATCCCTTTAAACTCTACATAGGTAGAATGACAAATTACACCGCTTTCCTGTCTCAAAGGACTCAAAAGGTATTGAGAAGCTCCATAATTGTTTCTTTGCTCCTATAAAAGTTACCTTTAAAAAAGTAACCAACTGATTTTAAAGGGATAGGTGAAAAAAGGAAATTTATGCTTACCTGATAAATTTGTTTCTATTACGATATGACGAGTCCACGGATTTCATCCTTACTTATGGGAATATCGCCTCCTGGTCAGCAGGAGGAGGCAAAGAGCTCCTCAGCAGAGCTGCATAAATAGCTCCTCATTTCCCTCCAACCCAGTCATTCGACCGAAGTTAGGAAGAGAAAAGAAAAGCCAAGGAGCAGAGGTCTGACCTGTCTTAAAAAATGATAGGGTGGGCCGTGGACTCGTCATATCGTAAAAGAAACAAATTTATCAGGTAAGCATAAATTTCCTTTTCTTTTACAAGATATGACGAGTCCACAGATTTCATCCTTACTTATGGGATACAATACCAAAGCTATAGGACACGAATGAAAGGGAGGGACAAGACAGGAACCTAAATGGAAGGCACCACTGCTTGAAGAACCTTTCTCCCAAAAACAGCCTCAGACGAGGCAAAAGTATCAAATTTGGAAAATTTGGAAAAAGAGTGAAGAGACGACCAAGTTGCAGCCTTGCAAATCTGTTCAACAGAAGCATTATTTTTAAATGCCCATGAGGAAGTCACAGCCCTAGTAGAATGAGCCGTAATTCGTTCTGGAGGCTGCTGTCCAGCAGTCTCATATGCAACACGGATGATACTCTTCAGCCAAAGAGAGGTAACCGTAGCTTTCTGACCCCTACGTTTCCCAGCAAAAACAACAAATAATGAAGATGTTTGACGAAAATCCTTAGTCGCCTGCAAGTAGAACTTCAAGGCACGGACTACGTCCAAATTATGTAACATACGCTCCTTCTTAGAAGAAGGGTTAGGACACAAGGAAGGAACAACAATCTCCTGATTAATATTTTTGTTAGAAACAACCTTAGGAAGAAAACCAGGTTTGGTACGCAACACCACCTTATCAGAATGGAAAATAAGAGAAGGAGAATCACATTGTAATGCCGAAAGCTCAGAAACTCTGCGAACAGAAGAAATAGCAACCAAAAATAAAACTTTCCAAGATAATAACTTAATATCTATGGAATGCATAGGTTCAAACGGAACCCCTTGAAGAACATTAAGAACTAAATTCAGACTCCAAGGAGGAGCAATTGGTCTAAACACAGGCCGGATTCTAGTCAGGGCTTGACAAAAAGACTGAACATCTGGAACATCTGCCAGACGAAATAGAGCAGAAATCTGTCCCTTTAAGGAACTTGCTGACAACCCTTTCTCCAATCCTTCTTGGAGAAAAGATAAAATCCTGGGAATTCTAACCCTACTCCATGAGTAGCCCTTGGATTCGCACCAATAAAGATATTTACGCCATATCTTATGGTAAATCTTTCTAGTAACAGGCTTGCATGCCTGAATCAAGGTATCAATAACCGCATCAGAGAACCCCCGCTTAGATAAAATCAAGTGTTCAATCTCCAAGCAGCTGCAGAGAAATTAGATTTGGGTGATGGAAGGGGCCCTGAATGAGAAGGTCCTGCCTCAATGGAAGCTTCCACGGCAGCAGAGAGGACATGTCCACCAGATCGGCATACCAAGTCCTGCGAGGCCACGCAGGAGCGATACCAATCACCGAAGCCCTCTGTTTGATCCATGCTATCACCCGGGGAAGGAGAGCAAACGGTGGAAACACATAAGCTAGGTTGAACGACCAAGGCATCTATCAGTTCGGCCTGAGGATCCCTGGACCTGGATCCGCATATCGGGAGTTTGGCATTCTAACGAGACGCCATCAGATCCAATTCCGGTCTGCCCCACCTGAGAATCAGAGTGGCAAAGAGCTCTGGATGGAGTTCCCATTCCCCCGGATGAAACGTCTGTCTGCTCAAAAAAATCCGCCTCCCAGTTGTCCACTCCTGGGATGTAGATTGCTGACAGATAACAAGTGAGCCTCCGCCCACCGAATTGTCTTGGATACTTCTGTCATCGCTAAGGAACTCCTTGTTCCTCCCTGATGATTGATGTAAGCCACAGTTGTGATGTTATCCGACTGAAATCGGATGAATTTGGCCGAAGCCAACTGAGGCCAAGCCTGAAGCGCATTGAATATCGCTCTGAATTCCAGAATATTGATGGGAAGTAGAGACTCCGACCGAGTCTACACACCCTGAGCCTTCAGGGAATTCCAGACTACACCCCATCCTAGTAGACTGGCGTCCGTTGTCACTATCACCCATGAAGATCTGCGGAAGCACGTCCCTTGGGACAGATGATCCAGCGACAACCACCAAAGAAGAGAGTCTCTTGTCTCCTGATCCAGATCAATCTGAGGAGACAAATTTGCAAAATCTCCATTCCACTCTCTGAGCATGCTCAGTTGTAGAGGACTGAGATGAAAACGTGCAAACGGAATGATGTCCATTGCCGCCACCATCAATCCAATTACCTCCATGCACTGAGCCACTGATGGCCGAGGATTGGACTGAAGGGCTCGGCATGTATTCAGAATCTTTAACTTTCTGACTTCCGTCAAGAAGATTTTCATGGATATAGAGTCTATTAGAGTTCCCAGGAAAGGAACCCTTGTCTGAGGAATTAGTGAACTCTTTTCTAGATTCACCTTCCACCCGTGAGTCCTTAGAAAGGACAGAACCATGTTGGTATGAGACTTTGTCAGTTGATAAGACGCCTGGATCAGAATATTGTCCATATAAGGCGCCACTGCAATGCCCCGCAGTCTGAGAACCTCCAGCAGAGACCCTAGAACCTTCGTGAAGATCCTGGGTGCCGTGGCCAACCCGAAAGGAACTGAAAAGTTTTGTCCATAAAGGCGAACCTCAGGAACTGGTGATGATCTCTGTGGATAGGAATATGAAGATATGCATCCTTTAAGTCAGCGGTAGTGTTCATTTGCCCCCTAGAACAACAGACACCTCGCCGCAGCTCTGCTGCGACTCCTACCTGACCTCCACACACCAGCTGCCAGCGAAAACGGTGAGCCTAAGAACGCTTGTATATACAGGCACAAGCGGACTTAGGATCCATAATGAAATACTGCCAACTCGGAACCCCAGTAGATAAACTGCACGGCTGAAGCGCGAAGACTAGGCTCCGCCCTTCGTGGGCGTACTAATCAAACCCCGGGAAACCATCAAAAAAACAAAGAGAATTTTGTAAATCTCCCTCCGACTCTGGTGTTACCCCTCAGCGTCAGCCTCCCGTTTTACATGTTAACTCCTTTTATATCAAGCCGTAACATAAACGAATCGCCCATATCGTTATAAATTGCAAACAGTTCCCAGCGCTTCTAGCGTAGTACTTTATGTATGTCAGAGAGAGATGGGAATGTTAAATGTGTCGGTGTCCCATTTTCCTACAAATGATAACCCACACCTGCCAGAAGGGAAAGCCCTTTACCTGAGCCCAAAAACCCTTCACAGACAGAGGAATAGCACAGTCAAGTCTGAGATAAGCTGTAAAGCCCCAGAGAGAAAAGAGTGCACTTACCTCCATGCTGAGGAACAGCATGATGATCCCACAGTGTCAAGAGGTCCACTCTTCCTGAGGTCCTGTGAGGATAGCAAAGTCTTAGTTAGCATTCTCTAAGACCATACATAGAAAACAGCACAAGCAAGGAAGGCGCAGTGAAGTTAAAAACTCCACCAGTTCCCACAGCCAAAAAGGCTATCACTCCAGATGCTGCTCTATAAAAAAATAGTACACAAAGGCACCATTTAAAATAAAAAAACTCTTGATTGAAGAATTCTAAACTAACACCTCACTTTACCTCTTCCTATCACTAACACAGGCAAAGAGAATGACTGGGTTGGGGGGGGGGGGGGGGAGGAGCTATTTATGCAGCTCTGCTGTGGAGCTCTTTGCCTCCTCCTGCTGGCCAGGTGGTGATATTCCCATAAGTAAGGATGAAATCCGTGGACTCGTCATATCTTGTAAAAGAAATTAAATGTGCATGTGTGCATTACAAATTTAAATAGAAGCATTTTTGTAATATACTATACATATATTATGAAAAATTATTCTAGTAAAAGTTATTACTGTTTTTCAGTGGTATAAACACTTTTACCACAAATACTTTTGCTATTGTTAGGGAATAAAAAACTGGGAATATTTGAACTTTATTTAAAGGGACACTGAACCCCAATTTTTTATTTTGTGATTCAGATAGAGCATGCAATTTTAAACAACTTTCTAATTTACTCCTATTATCAATTTCTTTGTTCTCTTGCTTTCTTTATTTGAAAAAGAAGGCATCAAATCTATTGTTTTGGTTCAAGACCATGGAAAGCACTTGTTTATTGGTGGGTGAATTTATCCACCAATCAGCAAGAACAACACAGTGTGTTCACCAAAAATGGGCCGGCATCTAAACGTACATTCTTGCATTTCAAATAAAGATAACAAGAGAATGAAAATAATTTGATAATAGGAGTAAATTAGAAAGTTGCTTAAAATTGCATGCTCTATCTGAATCATGATAGAAAAAAAATTGGGTTATGTGTCCCTTTAAGGTTGCCACCTCGGCCATGTTTTCCTGGACACTTATGAGTTACACATGCAACAGGGTGTGCAGGGAGGAACATGTATTGTGCTGGTCATCAGCACTATTCATGTGATGTCCAGAGGCTTAAAACACGTTCCACCCTGCAGCATGTGTAACTCATAAGTATTACCTATATACTATATATATTACCTAGCAAGGCACAAGGCTTTATTTTAAATGGGACGTCTGATACTGTGGTCGTATTCACGTAGTACAAAAAATATAAACCGTTACCAACAAATTTAAAAATTCATCTATATTTTAACAACTTTGTTTGGCAGCCACTTCTACAAAAGTGACACTGTGCCGTCAAGTGTAATAAGATCTAGCACAAGTATTTTAATGCAGAGAAAAAACAAACCTATATTGGATTAGTAAAACCAACACAAAATTTGCATTAGTAAATCCTGTTGATTATACTTCTTAGCACGGCTGGCCATTTCCATTACATTATTAATCAACCAACGGCAGAAACTACAACAGACAATAAATTAGGTCTTTCTATATTTAAAGGTATAGTCTACTCGTTAGTCATTATAAAGTCTTAGCTTAAATTAAGCTGCAAATAGCCTCCTGTACCTTTTCCATATCATACAGCAGGAATAGTAAAAAAGTAATTTTAAAATGAATATTATTTATAGCCACTTTGAAATGACCCACCCACTGATGACATCACAATCTGGGCTGCAGTGCATTTGGCATCCAATCACTAAAAACTCACTAGTCGGATTCAACAAACTGTCTATGCTATTCAGCAGAGTACCTAGATGTAGCCCAGATTGTGATGTCATTAGTGGGTGGAGCTTGGCAGCCATTTAAAAGTGACCAGGAACAATATTAATTTTAAAATAACCGTTTTACTGCATGATTATATAAAGGGGTGCAGGAGGCTTTTTGCAGCTTAAAAGGGACACTGAACCCAAATTTTGTCTTTTGTGATTCAGATAAAGCATGCAATTTTAAGCAACTTTGTCATTTACTCCTATTATCAATTTTTCTTCGTTCTCTTGCTATCTTTATTTGAAAAAGAAGGCATATAAGCTAAGCAGGAGCCAGCCAATTTTTGGTTCAGACCCTGGACAGCACTTGTTTATTGGTGGGTGAATTTATCCACCAATCAGCAAACACAACCCAAGTTGTTCACCAAAAAATGGGCCGGCATCTAAACTTACATTCTTGCTTTTCAAATAAAGATAGCAAGAGAATGAAGAAAAATTGATAATAGGAGTAAATTACAAAGTTGCTTAAAATTGCATGCTCTATCTGAATCACAAAGGAAAAAATTGAGGTTCAGTGTCCCTTTAATTATAAGGTAAGACTAAGATGACTAAGGTGTAGACTGCCCCTTAAACAATGAATGCACAAGTTAATTCTGCAGGTTGGTTAGCCATCCCTGCTAATGAAGATATATCCCAGAGACTTATATATGTCAAATAGCGATTATTCATCAAGTCAAAAATGTCAGTTTCTATTGTGCATTCAGACTGGCCTTCTACATTGCTTCTAACTCATGAACAATGTGTATTTTGACATCTTTAACCTATAACACCCATTATCCATTGTGTTCCATCTGTATTCTGCAGCCTCTAACACAAAGTTCCACACTATGTCTTTGACTCTCTATTCTGTAGATTAATGGCCTCTCTATATATATTCTGTCGTACCTATGCCCGAGTCCTCAATTCTGCCGTCTACCTTATTACCCCAATTTTTAATAGCCCCTTGGTATTTCAACCCATAGACTACAACAACATTCTCCTGCCTCTATCCTCTCAGTTTGGTACCACCCAGGCCAAACCAGTACCGTTCAGCATTCTACAGATAGGAAATATTTTTGAAGGTTCTATTAACATCTGACTGTAATTATAGGCTTAATACCGTGAATAAGAATTTTCTATCACTCCTAGAAAGTCAGATAGTATTGCTGAAGAGACAATTCTATAGAGATGGGTATAAATTAAAGCCCCCTACCAAGTCACATATAGGACCTGCCAATAAGAGGGCCAAGAAAAAGCCTGGCCTTGAGGGTTATCTGCAGTTGTACTCACAACATTACAGTAATTTATTTTATTAGTGCGTTAAAGGAACAAGTTAATGGGTTCTAACCTGGTGCGCAGGGAGAGGGAGGCTTGGCTAACACTAAGGTGGCTCCTGGGGAGGGGGGTTTCATGCTGTAGTCTGCATGTAGATCTGGATGTTCAGGTGACCCAGCTGTGCTCCGCTGCCTTGGAGAACGACTGCACCAATCCTCTGGCCCACTTGACGCTGCTGCTGTGGCAGAGCTGCAGGTTGCACTGGCCTTGCGTGGCTGTAAAAGGGACACAATATTATGTAGAAGCTTGAGACCTTGCTGGAGAGAACATTAAAAAGTATCCAAGTGCCAGGAAGAGTAGACTAGAGAGAAGGCAAAGGGACGGGAAACTGAACAAGTGTAAGGTTATGAAGGAATTGGGAGAAGAGGACAGATGAGTAGTGAAGGGAAATGGTAAATACATAGGAATTAAAGGGACAGTAAAAACCTTGTTTACAAGACACATCTGTTATTATTATTGTTCATTTGTATAGTGCCGCAATACTGCTTAGCGCTGGTTTTGTCTTGATATAGAACAACAGATTAGCCAAGTGTAACATTTTTTAAAAGAAACGTGTGCTATAAATGTTTTTTTAATAACCAAATTCCACCATTTGCCTTATTTGCAGGAGCCAAGCCAAGACCCTGGTCATAATGTTAGTATAAAGTGAATTATTTTCAAGTTTTATCTGTTAAAGCCAATTAGGAAAAGATTTTTCCAGGTCTGGGAACTAGAAAATCCACAATATGAGAGCTAAACTACATGAAAGGGTACAAAACAAATAATAAAAGTATATTGCAAAGTTGTTTTTATTACTCATAACTAAACATTTTACATTAAAATCTCAAGGTCTTTACTGTCCCTTTAAAAGGATTAAACAAGAGTTTGAAAGATTGCTGAAGTGGGAGTCTGTAGAGCAGCAAGAATAGTGGTAGGAAAAGTATGCACATGGCAAGGGTGGGCACAGTTGGGAACCCTTCCTAGAAGTGGCACAAGGACAGAGAAGGGACAAAAGCTATAATCACATGGGACAAACTGGGTGGGAGAGGGGTGAGGAGCATGTACAGACTTCATCACATCTGTCTCATCCCTGTACAATTACAAGACAGAAGATGGGTACAGCTAGAAGACACATGGAAGGAATTAGAGTCTATATGAGCCGTAGGCACTTCTATAGGAAACAAAGCAATAGTGCACAGAGTCAGTAAAAGATCAGAACATGGAAGCTCTGAGACCACCATAGAACAAGCCCAATGGGCTGCAAAGTCACCTGTCTGGCTTGCTTTTCTTGGTCCCGTAACCACTGCAGATATGATTCTCGAGCAACCTGTTCCTCTATAGCCTCATTCGTGGCCTCCCAGTCCGTCGCCCTCTTCTTGTCCTCCAGCATCTGTTGTTCTATCCAGGATTCCTCTGAGGTTTTGATGGCATTTTTCATCAGTGATTGATCTGCATACTGTGGGCAGATATAAAATCAGGAACTAGTGAGCAACCTGGCAGTGACACAGACAACCTGGCTACTGCTTCCAAATTAAAGACCATATATACACTGAAGACACACACCGGCAGTACACTACCCAGTGACAATGAGTGATAGGGGTATATGCGCTGAGGAATCTGTTGGCGCTCTACAAATAACCGATAATAAATAAATAAAATATGCGTGCAGATTTTATGTATATGGCACAAAGAAGTGGTATTGGAGGTTGTGAAAAGAAAAAATAGGGATGAGAGAAAAAAAAAAAAAACAAGATCAGAACAAAGACAATGTTAGAAAAAAAAAGTTAAATTGAGGATAGAACAATGGTTGTGAAGTTACTGAGACTGTCAAGTGCACGGAGGAGCCTTCCAAGAAAAATTAATGTACCCCTAGTGGTGTAAACATTTGGGCTTTGACTTTTTAGAGCAATGGACTGACTTTTCAGACGGGTACAACTGGTTCAGTAAGGATGAATTGCACCTGAACGACATGGTTGCAGGTATGTTGGGGGGGAGGGGGGGTGGCACGTTTAGAAAATTACTTTAAAACTAAGGAAGGGGATGGTTAGTCCAAACATAATAGAACTGACAGATTAGTCTGTGAATATGATCTAACTGGAATATGTCAAAGCATGGATGATGGAAGGGTACACTTAGGAAACCAGAAGAAAATTAAATACTTAGAAAAAAGGAAATTAATGGCACTACAACAGGAAATATAAGGACTCAATATAATTAACGTTGTGAAATACCTTAACTTTTGTATCAAGGGGTGAAGGTGCTATGTATCGACATGTGAAGCTTTACAACTAAAGGTCTAAGGACCACTGATAAAGATGTATATTGTAGCAAACACATTAAAATGGACATTAAACACTAAATACATTTAACAAGCATACTATTGAGGTTATTCCCACCTCCTTCTAATCATTGGTGCCACCATCTTGAAGTCTATCTTTTACTGCATTCCAATGCTGATGTGTTTGCACATGTGCAGTAGCTCTCCATCAGATACCTGCAGTGTAACCTAGGTTCCAAAATGGCGGCAACCATAATTAGAGGGATGCCAGGAATAACCTCAATACTATGCTTGGTAAATGTATTGAGTGTTTAATGTCCTTGGTTATATTTTATTTAGGAGGGATGGGGGTAATAAAAGAGGATGAGGAATTGGCATGTACATTAAACCTAAGGGAAGATATTTATAATTATACAGTTGATAATGTAGAGACATTGTGGGCTGCAATAAAGAGTGGGGGGAAATCCTAAAAAAATTATTACTTGGAACAAGCTACCAGCCCCTAACATTAGTGATATGGAGGAAACGCAACTGCTAATGCAAATAGGAAAGGCTGCTAATAGCGCCAGTGCTGTAATTTTTAGGAGCTTTAACTAACCTGAAATAAATGGGCCAATAAAACTAACAAAACGGCTAAGGGGGACAGATTTTTTAAATACGTTCAATGATAACTAAGTCACAATTAACAGAGGAGCCAATAAAGCTATACTGGATTTACTGCAATCAAATAATACAGAAATAATATCGGAGAAGTGAATGAACATTTGGGAAACAGTGATCATAACATGGTCACGTTTGAAGTTACTTTACATAAGCTGTGTTACAAGGGTTTAACAATTTCCTTAAAGGGACATAATGCTCATATGCTAAATGACTTGAAAGTGATGCAGCGTAACTGTAAGAAGCTGACAGGAAAACACCACCTGAACATCTCTATGTAAAAAAGGAAGATATTTTACCACAATATTTCTTCAAGTTATCCTTTAGATACTGTCAGCTGCACGTTGAAAAAAAAAAAAAAAAACAGCCAATCAATCAGCTTCATCTGGGCTGATGTCTCACACTGCTTTACTGTGATCTCAGGGGATTTCACTGAAATATCACTAAATTTCATAGTAAACATTTGCTTAAAGGGACAATGAACCCACATTTTTTTTCTTTCATGATTCAGATAGAGCATGCACTTTTAAGCAACTTTCTAATTTACTCCTATTATCAATTTTTCTTCGTTCTCTTGCTATCTTTATTTGAAAAAGAAGGCATCTAAGCTTTTATTTTGGTTCAGGACTCTGGACAGCACTTTTTATTGGTGGATAAATTTATCCACCAATCAGCAAGAACAACCCAGGTTGTTCACCAAAAATGGTCCGGCATCTAAACTTACATTCTTGCATTTCAAATAAAGATACCAAGAGACTAAAGAAAATTTGATAATAGGACTAAATTAGAAAGTTGCTTAAAATGTCATGCTCTATCTGAATCACGAAAGAAAAAATTTGGGTTCAGCGTCCCTTTAAACTGATGGGAATAAAAAAGCTGTGCGGCACATGCCAGATGCACGCTCACTTGCAAGTCCTGGGACTAGCATCCTGATTAGTCCTTTTACAAAGGGAAGTGGCTACTGAGGAAAGTTTGAGGTAAAATATGTTTACAGATATGCTGCATCACTTTAACATCAATATATGGGTATCATGTCCGTTTAAAATAATTGAATTTTGCTTTCTTAAAATTTAAAGTGTTGGTTAAATAGAATACATTGGGACAACTTATTCTCAAATGAAAACAGGATAAATGGAGAACATTTAAAACGTTGTTAAATAAATACACACATATCAACACAAACCATACATATAAAAGTAGAATAAATAAACTCAAATGTGTTAAATGAGAAACTAGCAAAAAAAATGTAAGTCCTTTAAATTATTATTCAAAGAAAATAGTAAGGACTCCTCATACCAAATATATAAGGAATGTAACAAAGCATGCAAAAGAGCAAATCAGATTAGCCAACATTGAAAATGAAATAGGAACTGCAAAGAAATGCCAAAAAAAAATCTAAGGAGAATATAAATACATGAAAATGTGAGAAAGATAGCATGATTAACAGTGACCAGGGGTAAGGCGGAGGTGATAAACCAGTTCTTTTCTTCAGTATACACAAGAGGAACGAATAGGAGAGACAATGAAACAATCTACAACATACAACCCCATACCAATAACTGGGTTACCTCTAGATCACTGGTTTTTAAACCTGTCCTCGGGCCTCCCCAACAGGTCAGGTTTTCCAGATTACCTTGGATAAGAGCAGGTAAAATAACCACGTTTACTAATCAGCTGATTATTTCACCTGTGCTCCAGTTCAGATATCCTCAAAATGTGGCCTGTTAGGGAGACCGAGGACAGGTTTGAAAACCAGTGCTCTAGAGAATAGATGGAATGCACCTAAGTGTTCTAATGGAACTTAGCACTGTCATAGCCAAACGTCTACTCTTAAAGGGATACTAAACACATTTTTTTCTCTTTTGTGATTCAGATAGAGCAGGCAATTTTAAGCAACTTTCTAATTGACTCCAATTATGTTTTCTTTGTTCTCTTGCTATCTTTTTTTTTTTTTTTTAAAAGCCCATTTTAGGTTCAGCACCATGGATAGAGCTTGCTTATTGGTGGGTACACTTTGCAAACCAATTAGCAAGCAAAACTCAGGTTCTGAACCAAAAATGGGTCGGCTCCAAAGCTTTACATTCCTGCTTTTTAAATAAAGATAGCAAGAGAACAAATAAAAGTTGAAAATAGGAGTAAATTAGAACGTTGCTTAAAATTGCTGCTCTATCTGAATCATGAACGGAAAAATTTGGGTTTAGTGTCCCTTTAAATTTAGGCTCATTATTAGGAAGTACCATTATCAAGTACCCTGGCTCTTTCAGAGCTGTTTATTCCAAGGCAGTTGTTTGTTACAAGAAGTCACAATTAAAAGAGACACGAAACCCAAAAATTTTCTTTCATGATTCTGATAGAGAATACAATTTTAAACAACATTCCAATTCACTTCTATTATCTAATTTGCTTCATTATGTAAATATCTTTTGTTGAAGGGATAGCAATGCCCTTGGGTGAGCCAATCAAACAAGGCATCTATGGGCAGCCACCAATCAGCAGTTACTGAGCCTATCTAGATATGCTTTTCAACAAAGCCTATCAAGGAAAAGAATCAAATTAGATAATAGAAGTAAATTAGAAAGCTGTTTAAAATTGCATGTTCTTACTAAATCATGAAACAAAAATTGTGGGCTTCATGTCCCTTTAAGTCTAGAAGAAAGGTGCTTTAATCTCCACCAACAACAATGTTTTTTCACTGTAAGTGCAATCAAATTGTGGAACTCATTGTCTAAGGAGGTATTCACTGCCAATAACTTGGATAAATTCATTAAATGGCCATATAGATAACATTGTTAATTATGAGTCAGCACTGATTGGCTAAAATGCAAGACTGTCAAAAATAAGGGGACAGTCTGCAGAGGCAATAACAATTCTGGAGTATACTGTCCCTTTAATGAATGGGGTTAGTAGCATTACAGTACGTCATGACGTAGACTATTGTAAAGATCATCTCTTAACTTACATAAATATTATTTTCATCCACAAAGAGGTATATACGGTCCCCTATTATCTTGATTCATGAGTGTTCATAGCCAATTCAGTCCGATATTATTAAACTTATTAAACAGTGGAGACACACTGTTTGCCATGTCATCTAGATAGTGCAGGGCCCATGCAAGCTAAAGTAGTTGCTTAGGCTAACCAGAGCTAGCTTGGCACCCAGTCACACACACCCCCATACATACCCCTGGTTTAAAAGATGGGAGACCCAGGCCCACTCCAATTGTAGCCTTATTTGGGTTGACCACAGAGTTGTAGTGAATATTCCGGTGGTAGCTCACTCTTATTGGTTCATCTTCATTCTTCTGAATTCCATGAAATGTGTTGATTGGCTCTAAATGAAAATTAGACTGCTGGTCACTATGCATGTTAAAAGCACACACAATGCTAAACTGAATTTATAAAGCTGTAAACTAACATCTACCAACATCCACAACCACCATTGTCAGCCTACTGCTATTCAAGCAGTGGAGCCAACACGTGCCAGTCTGCTCCACCCCATTCCAGACGTGACACGTTTGCCACATTTCACGTTTCTAGCATAGAGGTGTCACATGACCTCGCCGAAAGCAGGCACTGATATTGTACAAGTATTGTTTGACTGGTAGTCAGAGTAACTCTACACTTTGTTATCCCAAGGCTGGAAATTCCCAAATACTCCTAGGTTAGTAAGAAACTGAAGTGGAAAGAAAAAAACAAAACAAAAAAACAAAACAGGAAGTCATTTCTTAGAGTGTGCTATTTATTTACTTCTTCCAGTAACTGTTTTTCCATGAATGGTACAGGAACCATCCGTTGGTCTCTCGGCTTGCATCATACCTGTGCCATACTGATATACTTCAACAGGTCGGTTGTACATTTCTGCCATCGCTTGCATTTCTATGTGGTTTCCGTGACAGTTGTTTTTCCGTTTCCGATTGATGTATGTGGTAAAATCTTCTGTCACATAGTTTGAAAAATAGTCTGCATTCTTCATCTGTTACTCAGAAAACAGAAAGATGATCACGTCAGACAAGTGTGTAGAAACGAGGGTATCCGACTGTGCAGTGCATCTGAGAAGACTCACCAAGTAATCCATGCAGTGCTTTCTGACTACTTCATGCATGTCCTGATCACCGTAGACCTGATCAGCTGCAAAGAGGAAAAAAATGGAAGGAGTTAAATATGTAATCCATAAATATCAACTGCGAGGTGGGAGCTCTGAATCTTGTGGACTTGTCTGATGTCACGAATTCATTTAAAGGCAATTCAATTAAAGGGATAGTAAAGTCAAAATTAAACTTTTGTGATTTGGATAGAGCATGTAATTTTAAACAACTTTCCAATATACTTCTGTTATCAAATTAGCTTTGTTCTCTTGGTATCTTTTATTGAACAGTAAAACTATGTAGGCTCATTAGAGCTTAGGAGTGTGCACAAGACTTTAGTACTCTATGGCAGCAGGGTTTTGCAACATTGTATAACAAAGCTACAAATAATGTTGCAAAACACTGCTGTCAGAGTACTAAAGACACGTGCACACTCCTGAGCCTACCTAGTTTTGCTCATCAATAAAAGATACCAAGAAGCAAATTTGATAAAAGAAAAAAAATGGAAAGTTGTTTAAAATTGCATGCTCTATCCGAATCATGAAAGTTTCATTTTGACTTTACTGTCCCTTTAAATGTTTATTAAAGGGACATTAAACACTAAATACATCCTAGATAGAATGATGCATTCAAAGAAAAGATTAGTCCATGACTAACATTTAGATGTATTTTTTAAAGTTTCATTAGCTGTTTATAGTGACAAAATAAGTGTAAAGTTTTAGTGTCTATAAAGCACTGGGAGCTGCCATGTTGTAACTTGTGTTACCTTCTCTGCTGTAGCCAATTAGAGACAGTTATAAATAGGTCACTAGAGTGTGCAGCCAATGGTTGTGCTGGATTTATCAGTGTTCTGCACTTCCATTTCTAACAGGAACTGAAAAGCTCACAATTTCAGAATGGAATTACAGGCAAAGAGGACAAAATAAATAATGAAAGTATATTGCAGAGTTGTTTTATTATATACAATTTATCATTTTATATTACCATCTCAAAGTGTTTAATGTCCCTTTAAAGATGCATTGTATATCAGCAATTAATCTACATACAAATGAACCCTTTGCTATCGGAAATTTCAGAGAAAAACTTGCCCAAAGAATTTATAGAATTTTTGCTATCACTCTGTTTACGCACAAATAGAGAGGGGGAGGGCTTTTTAAGCATAAAGAGAGCTTTCAAATGATGATAGTTTCAACTAGCTAATTATTCTCAGAACTGTGAAATTACTGTAAAACTACAACAACAACAAAACAAAAGAAACACAACTATTTATACATAAACAGAATATCACATTCCACAAAAACCTGTAGTTTTCTAACTGTAAAAAAAATCTCTAATTCAGCTTAGACCAAGCATATTTTTTTTTTATTATTGTTTTTTTTTTTTTAAATAGTTTTAAGGTCATTATTTACAGTTATTCTAAAATGATGCAATGGGATAACTCTATTGATATAGCAGAATTGCCCAAATTCTCAAAATTGACCCCCAAACTATCAATATATAAGTAGACAACCCAAGGTATTGATCTTGGCCCATTTTAGTATATTTCATGCCATCTTTTACTGAATGTCATATATATATATATATATATATATATATTAAAAAAAAACAGATAACTTTTGCACAAATTTGGGGTTTCAAACAAATTATTTACACACAACTACTGCAGTCATAAGACAAATGGTTGTAAAAGTTTTACTAGGATCCCCTTTGCTCAGAAATAGCAGACATGCATGGCCTTATCATTGATTTTGGCAGCTGCGCACCCAGCCGTGAAGGGGTTGATCAGCCGTTAACGGTTAAATGTATTGTAGTGCAGGGATTAAACTCCAACCTGACACCTTCCACTCCCCTGATCCTCCCCCCCTCTCACTGGTCACATCATCTTCCATCATCTTCAGTACTTGCATACAGTTTGCCAGTATGTAGTTAAAGGGACATGAAACAATTTTTTTCTTTCAGGATTCATAGAGAGCATGCAATTTTAAGCAACTTTCTAATTTACTCCTAATATCAATTTGTCTTTGTTCTCTTGTCATCTTTATTTGAAAAGCAGGAATACCCAGATTGCAGAACCAAAATAGGCCAATTAATAAGCTTTACATTCCTGCTTTTTCAAATAAAGATACAAAGAGAATGAAGAAAAATTGATATTAGAAAAAAAAATTCTGATATAAAGTTCCAATCTAAACAAATAAATAAATAACTGAAATCCCGCGTTCATTCGATCACATGATTTCAATGATGGGTTCAGGTCAGGTGGGAGTGCCTATGATGCTAGTAACGCCCTGCAGCCCGCCATCCCATTGTGCAAGTGGATACAGCTTCAAGATAGCTAAACGTCTAGGATGTTCCACGCTGTCCTAACGGCGCTTAAGCCCATCGCTGATAAGACGGCACGGAACATCCTAACGGCAGGAAGGGGTTAAAGACCAATAAGCAAATATATATAAAGAAATAACAGCAAAGTGTGCACAATAAAGCTATACGGTACCCCATTTTGCTGAAATACTACAGGGCCTGCAGATAAGTACCCAGAAATTCATGCATCCCCAGGTCCAGCCTACAAGACTCAGGGTGTGGTTCACAAAGCTTACAGGAAGCAGTAGGGTGGCCAGTATTATGTCAGTCAGCGGTCTCTAACAGATGTAGGATGGTGCTGTACAAGGAGGCACACGGCAGCAACAACAGAATGCCTTCAGAAAGTATACCAGCAATACTGCCCTCAGCAGCAAACAGTGAATAACAGTGAGCCATAGTTGTATAATGCTAGGGTTGAGGTTAGGGTCAAAGAAAAAGATGCAACCCAAGAGGGGGAAGGTAGCGCACCCAGGAATGGTTACAGATCACAACTATCAGCCGTGCCTAAGATCTATTCTGCTCCTGGCTTATATTTCCAGTTAGAGTGCACTGTACTATAATACAGTGTCTCATTCAACTCCTTTCTTTACTCAGTCTCAGCACATACTCAGTTCATGCCCACATAAAGCTCTACCTACCCAGCTCCCAGGTGATCTTCAGCTTGGACAGTGTGCTGAGCTAACTCCACATCACAACGCTCCCCTTGTATAGCACTTAAGGGACATTGTACATTAGATTTTTCTTTGCGGAAATGTTTTGTAGCTGATCCATTTATATAGCCCATCTGGGAGTGTTTTTGTAACAATGTACTTTTTTGTTTATTTTTAAATAACATTGTGCTGATTTTCAGACTCCTAACCAAGCCCCAAAGCCCAGGTCTACAGACTCCTGTTGCTCCTGTTGGTCTAAATGGACTTTTCATATATAGGAAAATGAAAATTGGTGCATACTGTTCCTTTAGCTCCAGCACCAGTAGACCAGACTACTCTGTCAATGCCTGTGCGGCATTCTGGAACTTATAGTTCCCAGGCACAAAGTCTAGAAAATATACAGCCACACCAGGTTAAATTGTAAGTGCAGCTGGCAGCAGCAACCAGCTTTCAGCAGGGGAATTAAGTGGGGGGTACCCATGCGTGTGTTAGGGGCTGCAAGGACTAATTTTAAGGTGTCAGTGGTCCTAGGTTTGTGAAGCAGTCATAGCTGTTTTGATACCAGTTCGACAAAGGGTACAATCAAGAGGAAATGTGTGAAGATCTAAGGCATTATTGCCTGCGTATGCTCAACTTCATGTCCCACAATGTTGTATTTAGACAAATATCTAAGCTTCCAAATTGTCTTATCAGGGGAAATAAGCCTAGCACAAGGCTGCAGAATCATTGGCAAGTAAAACTAACATCTGGTGCCTTAATTACTATTCTATGTAACCAGAGGCAAAAAATGGAACACTAAAGGAATATGAAAAACAAAAATCTTCTCTTGTGATTAAAGGGCCATAATACCCAAATGTTTAAACACTTGAAAGTGATGCAGCATAGTTGTAAAAAACTGACTAGAAAATATCACCTGAACATCTCTATGTAAAAAAGAAAGATATTTTACCTCAAAAGTTCCTCAGTAGCCACATCCCATTGTAAAGGATTTCTAAGCAGCATATTATGTATGTCTGTCCTGGGACAGCTGAAGGGATGCGTCTCGTGTTATTTCCCTATTCAGTTTAGGGAAGTTTACAATGAAATCCCATGAGAGTTAAGTGAAATCTCATGAGATCACAGTAAAAGAGTTCATGACCTCAGCACTGTTGATGCTGATTGACTGCTGTTCATTTATTCATTTTTTATTTTTATTTTACCTGCAGCTGGGAGCAGCTGAGTATAAATTTTTACACAGAACTTACTCTGCTGAGCCGAGGAAATTGTGAGGTAAAATATCTTCCTTTTTTGCATAGAGATGTTCAGGTGATATTTTCCTGTCAGCTTTTTACAGTTATACTGCATCAGTTTCAAGTGATTTAGCATATGGGTATTATGTCCCTTTAAGACAGAGAATACCATTTTTAAAAAAAGTTTACAATTTACTTCTATGAACAAATTTGCTTTGTTCCCATAATATTCTGTGTTGAAGAGATACCTAGGTAGGCATCTGGAGCACTGCATGACAGGAAATAGTGCTGCAATCTAGTGCTCTTGCAAAACTGCTGCCATCTAGTGCTCCAGAAATGGGCCAGCTCGTAACTTTACGTCCCTGCTTTTAAACAAAAGATACCAAGAAAACAAAGAAAACATTAATAGGAGTAAATTAGAATTTGTTTAAAGCAGCATTCTCTATCTGAATCAGGAACAATTGGGTTTCATGTCCCTTTAATACACCTTTTCTAATCTACAGAACTGAGGGCATGTATTAAAAGGACGGTAAGTATGTTGCAACCAGACAATGGAGATTTTGTTAACACAAAACACAATGACAGTCACAACCGCTGTCTTCTCCAGACACAAGTCTAAACTGGCTCCTCCAAATAAGTAGTTGTCGCAAAACTGCTGCAGACCCGTGCACACTCCTGAGCTTTACATCCCAGCATTTAAACAAACGGTAACAAGAAAACAAAGAAAATGTGATAATAGAACTAAATTGGAAAGTTGTTTAAAACATTATGTTCTATGTGAATCCTGAAAGAAACATTTTGGGTTTTATGTCCCTTTAAGACACATCCAGTTTTCATTTGCAACAACCATATGCTATGACTCAGACTGGGTCATACACAAACATCTTAAGTAAAGAATATAATGCAGCTGCAGGCTGTAAAACTAAAGGGCTTCTTTGCTAAATGTTGTAAGTGTTCCCCTGTTTACTTGTGCAGCCTCTCCTTGTATTTTACAAGCTCCGGCAAATAACATCTGGGAACTACATCAGTATCCTCACACTTTGTACGGTACTCAGCACACATCCTTTTCCCATTTGTGTGTAAAACACTTTTTGTTTCTATCGTGATTAAAACAGGAACATAGACAAATAAATAAGGTTTACCAATTGACTTCTATAATCAAATTTAACGCATTATCGTGGTATTCTTTGTTGACGAAAAAACCTAGGTAGGTAGCGTGCACAAGTCTGGATATTTATATAGCCTCAGTTTTGCAAACATGTTATTGAGCACTAGATGACGGAAATTTCCATTGCTACCACAGAGTACTACAGACACCCACAAACTCCTGAGCCTACCTACAGTCTTTTAAAGAAAGGATTCCAAAAGAACTAAGTACATTTCATGGTTGAGATAGAGCATGCAATTTTAAATAATTTCCAATTGCTTCTATTATTAATTTACTTTTTTTTAGCAAATTTTTCTTTCGTTCTCTTGGCATCTTTTGTTGACATGCAAGGAAGTATGCTCAGGAGCGTGCACATGTCTATCAGTATCTTGAAAGAAAAAATGATGTAAACACAGTAGATTTGCATAATTAACAAATGCATGATAACAAGACAATGCAATAGCACTTAGTCTGAACTTGAAATGAGTTTTAAAATTTATGTCTATTTCCAATCAAAAATGCATACACGTACCATGTGACAGCCATCAGCCAATCACAAATGCATATACGCTTATTCTGTGATTCTTACACATGCTCAGTAGGAGCTGGTGACTCAAAAAGTGTAAATATAAAAAGACTGTGCACATTTTGTTAATGGAAGTAAATTGGAAAGTTGTTTAAAATTGCTGCTCTATGTGAATAACGAAAGTTTAATTTTGACATGAGTGTCCCTTTAATTGAGGACATCTTAGATTATTTATTATAGTTCTTGCAGATTTGCCTAGAAACATCCCAAGATGCAATGTGGAAACTTGGAAGTTAAAGGACCAGTCAACACTGTAGATTTGAATAATCAACAAATGCAAGATAACAAGACAGTGCAATAGCACTTAGTCTGAACTTTCAAATGAGTAGTAGATTTTTTTTCTGACAATTTTAAAAGTTATGTCTTTTTCCAATCCCCCTGTACCATGTGACAGCCATCAGCCAATCACAAATGCATACACGTACCATGTGACAGCCATCAGCCAATCACAAATGCATACACACTTATTCTTGCACACGCTCAGTAGGAGCTGGTGACTCAAAAAGTTTAAATATAAAAAGATTGTGCACATTTTGTTAATGGAAGTAAATTAGAAAGTTGTTTAAATTTCCATGCTCTATCTGAATAATGAAACTTTAATTTTGATTGAGTGTCCCTTTAACCTTAAAGGGACAGTAGACACCCTAAGATAAGGCTATTTTCTCATAGCTTGGAGTACAAACATCTAACAGGCAAAGTTTGATTGTTCAAAACGTGTTTATAAAAACCAAACATTTTTTTCGTAGCCCAAACTCCCCGCCCCCACTAAAATTCCCTTATATGGATGAGGTAATCCTGTTCTTAATTGGTCAACTGAAGAGTTAGGTGCTCATGTGCAAGGGTGAATGCACAGTAGGATCCCGCTGATGTCACTTGTTATGTCAGCGCTGTTCACAGAAAGCCTCAAGCAATGCGACTCATAAGGATAACTTTTTTTGAGAGAGAGATCTGTAGTGAATTGCTGAGTTTAGGCGATCTTTCCCAGGATTGATTGTCAAGTGCTCATTGTGACTAGGATATGAAACTCAGGATTATATACAGAAGCAGCAAACACGTCACTGAGCTGTGCACGCTTTCTGTTACAACATTACTACTGCACTGCATATGCATGCGCTCAACAGGGAGCAGTTACGGTGAACAAGCTTTTGTCGGACTGCTCCTTCTGTGTATTTTGCAAATAGAAGGGCTGTTTGAGAAACAGAGCCTACAATTCTAATGATAAAAGTATGGGTGGTGCAAGTAGTCGCACGAAAGTCGAAGGCGCAGCAAATTTTAGGTATTTCTAAACAATAGTTAAAACAAGTTTATAACAACTAAACTTTGCCTGTTAGATGTTTTTACACCACACTTTAAGAAAATAGCGTTAGCTCAAAATATTTACTGCTCCTTAGAATTTTCAAAATTTGGAAAGAGCACAATTTTAAAAATCTTCCAATTTATTTCTATTATCAAATTAAGCTCCTTTTCTTGGTATCTGTTGTAGAGACATGGGGGTAGATTTACCAAGCAGCGGATGCTGCAATCTACCCCCGAAGTTTCTGGCTTGCCAGAAACTTTAGTTAAGAAGAAGCGGCGCCGGTCATAAGACCACTGCTCCTTAACTCGTCCGCCACCTCTGAGATAGTGGCCAGTAATCATCCTGATCCGATCGGGATGATTGACACCCCCTGCTAGCGGCCCTGAATGTGCAGGGGGCGGCATTGCACAAGCATTTCACTAGAAATGCTTGTGCAATGTTAAATGCATAAAGCAAGGTACAGCAGCACCGAAGGTCAAATACAAAAAGTTTTATTGCAGCCAGTACAAGTTACAACTTTTCGGATCTATCGGTCCTTAGTCATGTATAAATTAAAACACACTGAGTGTCCTTAAATAGCCTATACAGACACCTCCTGCTATGACATCACACAGGTAGTTAAGATATCACACAGGTAAGTGCCTAACACCTCCCACATAATTTAACTATTTCAGTGCCATCCCACAGTAAACACACCCAGAGTAATAATATAATGCTATATAATCCTTATCACTTTAAAACGTATAATTATTGAAGCAGCTATCAAATATACCACTTATCAGTACATAGGTATTTGTATTTATAGAGATTAGAAACAATGGAGCATCTTAACACACTAAATATCTACAAAAATTGTTAAACATTTGAATTTTATAAAAATACAGATAAGTCCCAGTCCTTATTCATAACAAACGGTCCTTTTGTTTCTAAATAATATATCCAAAACGCCTCTCTCTGTTTCAGTTTTCTCTCCCTATCTCCCCCTCTCCTCTCAATTTGAACATGTTCTGTAATCTGGTACCTAAATTGGTTTACTGTGTGACCTGCCTCTTTAAAAATGGCAGGCTACTTGGGATTTGGGATTTTTAGTCCTGTTAGACTTATTTTCCGTTATCCGATCCCGTACGCTGTCAGCATTTAGCGATGCAGGGCGGACAGGATTTGCTATAGCGAATCATGTCCATCCGGGGCATGATAAATCTACCCCTTAGCTCCTTCCCATGAGAGCATACTGAGCTAGGAGAATGCATGTGTCTTATGCACTTCATGTATAACAAATGGTTTCAAACACTGCTGGTTCTAGACAAGTGAACGCTCCCGAGTCTACTTCAGTTGCATATGTTTTTTTTAATTTTATGCTCTATCTGAATCATGACAGTTTAATTATGACATTCATGTCTCTTTAAACAGCATTCAGTGTAAATATACATTAAGGACAAGATTTATCAATCTAAAAAAATGACAGGTTTCACTTGCATTCCATTGCAGATTGTGGGGCACATGGGTCCCCCGTATTTATCATTGCACGGGCGAATGACGCCCCCTACACTAGTGCAACCATTTGCGTGAGAGAAGGGCTTGTCAATCACCCTGGTAAAATGAATCTGGGGTGAATTTCATCCGCCTATTGGAGGTTTAATTTGCTGCTTCATAAATATCAGTTGCAGGCTCAAATGAGTGAGCCTGCAACCGAAATGCTGCAAATGTGGCAAAGCCTTACAAGGAGATTAACGACTCTTGCACGTGTGTATAAAAGCTATGATTTGTCCTACACTTCCTAGAGGCCAAAATGTCAAATCTGTCATCTAAAAATGCTGCAACACAAATAGCTGCTTTATGTCATTTGAAAACCTAGGTTACAGATCTTGCTTTTCGCCCTATCTAGGAAGCGTAAGACAAAACATAACTTTTACAGAAATGAGTCCGTTTAAAAAAACCTTCAAGTATATATAAAAAAAAAATGTAAAGGGATTAAATAAATAGTTGTGCTCCTGTGCCCCTATGGATGAGGATACAGCTTCTGAGCAAATGAGACGCATACGTGTGTATGCTTCAATCACTGGCCGTAACCTCATCTGAAACAGAAAGGGGGTGGGGTCCTGGAGTGCAATTTTGACTATTTGTCTCACTCTTTTAAAGGAGTTAAAGACAAAGTTAAAAAAGGAACTTGGTTAAAAAAAAAAAATGTTCTGCCTCTTATGAAATAAAGCTAGCATGTCCACATGCATTAATCTTGTCCTGGGAAACACAGTCTGCCTTAGACTAACAGGGTAGGTGAATAAGGAAGTGGGCTTACATCTCTGTCCCTAACCCCGCTTTCTCGACTGATTAGGAGATGTGCTTATTCTAATACGTTTGGGATGAAGTGATTAAAAACAAAATACTTAGGTTGCACATTAGACTGCTCACCAGATCAAGCTCTCCTAAACAAGCACGTAAATATAGTACTACCCTCTACAAATTACTAAATTTGTGAAACGCTAGGATTTACAATTGGAGAAAATAAAGGGGACTTTCAGTCATGAAGTATAAAATACTTTATGCTGAAAGCTCCTTTATTTGTTAGAAGCGTTTGCCGCACTGAGCCCCTCAGGCAGCCCACGGCATTACACTATTTTGCTGAGAGATGACTTTTCCCCCTCTTAGCCAATAGCCGTGCAGGCTATCCGGCTTGGCGCCAGCTGGAACACACAGCTTTTTGCTAAGCGGTGGAAACGTCTATATGTGTTTCATATAGATAACATTGAGCTCATGCATGTGAATTTACTGAGGAGTGAGCACTGATTGGTTAAATGCAAGTCTGTTAAAAGAACTGAAATAAGGGGGCAGTCTGCAGAGGCTTAGATACAAGGTAATCACAGAGGTAAAATGTGTATTATAACTGAGTTGGTTATGCAAAAGTGGGGAACAGGTAATTAAGGCATTATCTATATTTTAAAACAACAGCATTTCTGGTGTTTACTGTCCCTTTAAGGGTAGAATTATTTACATGGGGGGATGAAAATACACATAAAATATAAAAGTGCCCTCATTTATATAAAGCCGGAATACACCTGAAGCTGAGTGAGTCTGCAGTTATATCCTAATATATGAGAAACTAGATAGAACAGAGAGCTTTGCCCACATGCAAAGAGAGGTAAGCACAACTACAGCTGCTACTAATACACACAGGGTAGAGAGCACAACTACAGCTGCTACTAATACACACAGGGAAGAGAGCACAACTACAGCTGCTACTAATACACACAGGGAAGAGAGCACAACTACAGCTGCTACTAATACACACAGGGAAGAGAGCACAACTACAGCTGCTACTAATACACACAGGGAAGAGAGCACAACTACAGCTGCTACTAATACACACAGGGTAGAGAGCACAACTAAAGCTGCTACTAATACACACAGGGAAGAGAGCACAACTACAGCTGCTACTAATACACACAGGGAAGAGAGCACAACTACAGCTGCTACTAATACACACAGGGAAGAGAGCACAACTACAGCTGCTACTAATACACACAGGGAAGAGAGCACAACTACAGCTGCTACTAATACACACAGGGAAGAGAGCACAACTACAGCTGCTACTAATACACACAGGGAAGAGAGCACAACTACAGCTGCTACTAATAATATACACAGGGAAGAGAGCACACCTACAGCTGCTACTAATACACACAGGGAAGAGAGCACAACTACAGCTGCTACTAATAATATACACAGGGAAGAGAGCACACCTACAGCTGCTACTAATACACACAGGGAAGAGAGCACAACTACAGCTGCTACTAATACACACAGGGAAGAGAGCACAACTACAGCTGCTACTAATACACACAGGGAAGAGAGCACAACTACAGCTGCTACTAATACACACAGGGAAGAGAGCACAACTACAGCTGCTACTAATACACACAGGGAAGAGAGCACACCTACAGCCGGTACTAATAATACACACAGGGAAGAAAGCACACCTACAGCCGGTACTAATAATACACACAGGGAAGAGAGCACAACTACAGCTGCTACTAATACACACAGGGAAGAGAGCACACCTACAGCTGCTACTAATACACACAGGGAAGAGAGCACACCTACAGCTGGTACTAATACACACAGGGAAGAGAGCACAACTACAGCTGCTACTAATACACACAGGGAAGAGAGCACACCTACAGCTGCTACTAATACACACAGGGAAGAGAGCACACCTACAGCTGCTACTAATACACACAGGGAAGAGAGCACACCTACAGCCAGTACTAATAATACACACAGGGAAGAGAGCACACCTACAGCCGGTACTAATAATACACACAGAGAAGAGAGCACACCTACAGCCGGTACTAATAATACACACAGAGAAGAGAGCACACCTACAGCCGGTACTAATAATACACACAGAGAAGAGAGCACACCTACAGCCGGTACTAATAATACACACAGAGAAGAGAGCACACCTACAGCCGGTACTAATAATACACACAGGGAAGAGAGCACACCTACAGCTGCTACTAATACACACAGGGTAGAGAGCACAACTACAGCTGCTACTAATACACACAGGGAAGAGAGCACACCTACAGCCGGTACTAATAATACACACAGGGAAGAGAGCACACCTACAGCCGATACTAATAATACACACAGGGAAGAGAGCACACCTACAGCCGATACTAATAATACACACAGGGAAGAGAGCACACCTACAGCCGGTACTAATAATACACACAGGGAAGAGAGCACACCTACAGCCGGTACTAATAATACACACAGGGAAGAGAGCACACCTACAGCCGGTACTAATAATACACACAGGGAAGAGAGCACACCTACAGCCGGTACTAATAATACACACAGGGAAGAGAGCACACCTACAGCCGGTACTAATAATACACACAGGGAAGAGAGCACACCTACAGCCGATACTAATAATACACACAGGGAAGAGAGCACACCTACAGCCGATACTAATAATACACACAGGGAAGAGAGCACACCTACAGCCGGTACTAATAATACACACAGGGAAGAGAGCACACCTACAGCCGGTACTAATAATACACACAGGGAAGAGAGCACACCTACAGCCGGTACTAATAATGCACACAGGGAAGAGAGCACACCTACAGCCGGTACTAATAATACACACAGGGAAGAGAGCACACCTACAGCCGGTACTAATAATACACACAGGGAAGAGAGCACACCTACAGCCGGTACTAATAATACACACAGGGAAGAGAGCACACCTACAGCCGGTACTAATAATACACACAGGGAAGAGAGCACACCTCCAGCCGATACTAATAATACACACAGGGAAGAGAGCACACCTCCAGCCGATACTAATAATACACACAGGGAAGAGAGCACACCTACAGCCGGTACTAATAATACACACAGGGAAGAGAGCACACCTACAGCCGGTACTAATAATACACACAGGGAAGAGAGCACACCTACAGCCGGTACTAATAATACACACAGGGAAGAGAGCACACCTACAGCCGGTACTAATAATACACACAGGGAAGAGAGCACACCTACAGCCGGTACTAATAATACACACAGGGAAGAGAGCACACCTACAGCCGGTACTAATAATACACACAGGGAAGAGAGCACACCTACAGCCGGTACTAATAATGCACACAGAGAAGAGAGCACACCTACAGCCGGTACTAATAATGCACACAGGGAAGAGAGCACACCTACAGCCGGTACTAATAATGCACACAGGGAAGAGAGCACACCTACAGCCGGTACTAATAATACACACAGGGAAGAGAGCACACCTACAGCCGGTACTAATAATACACACAGAAGAGAGCACACCTACAGCCGGTACTAATAATACACACAGAGAAGAGAGCACACCTACAGCCGGTACTAATAATACACACAGAGAAGAGAGCACACCTACAGCCGGTACTAATAATACACACAGAGAAGAGAGCACACCTACAGCCGGTACTAATAATGCACACAGAGAAGAGAGCACACCTACAGCCGGTACTAATAATACACACAGGGAAGAGAGCACACCTACAGCTGGTACTAATACACACAGGGTAGAGAGCACACCTACAGCCGGTACTAATAATACACACAGAGAAGAGAGCACACCTACAGCCGGTACTAATAATACACACAGAGAAGAGAGCACACCTACAGCCGGTACTAATAATGCACACAGGGAAGAGAGCACACCTACAGCCGGTACTAATAATGCACACAGGGAAGAGAGCACACCTACAGCCGGTACTAATAATACACACAGGGAAGAGAGCACACCTACAGCCGATAATAATACACACAGGGAAGAGAGCACACCTACAGCCGGTACTAATAATGCACACAGGGAAGAGAGCACACCTACAGCCGGTACTAATAATACACACAGGGAAGAGAGCACACCTACAGCCGATACTAATAATACACACAGGGAAGAGAGCACACCTACAGCCGGTACTAATAATGCACACAGGGAAGAGAGCACACCTACAGCCGATACTAATAATACACACAGGGAAGAGAGCACACCTACAGCCGGTACTAATAATGCACACAGGGAAGAGAGCACACCTACAGCCGGTACTAATAATGCACACAGGGAAGAGAGCACACCTACAGCCGGTACTAATAATGCACACAGGGAAGAGAGCACACCTACAGCCGGTACTAATAATACACACAGGGAAGAGAGCACACCTACAGCCGGTACTAATAATGCACACAGGGAAGAGAGCACACCTACAGCCGATACTAATAATACACACAGGGAAGAGAGCACACCTACAGTCGGTACTAATAATGCACACAGGGAAGAGAGCACACCTACAGCCGGTACTAATAATACACACAGGGAAGAGAGCACACCTACAGCCGGTACTAATAATACACACAGGGAAGAGAGCACACCTACAGCCGGTACTAATACACACAAAGAAGAGAGCACACCTACAGCTGGTACTAATACACACAGGGAAGAGAGCACACCTACAGCCGATACTAATACACACAGGGAAGAGAGCACACCTACAGCCGGTACTAATACACACAAAGAAGAGAGCACACCTACAGCCGGTACTAATACACACAGGGAAGAGAGCACACCTACAGCTGGTACTAATACACACAGGGAAGAGAGCACACCTACAGCCGATACTAATACACACAGGGAAGAGAGCACACCTACAGCCGGTACTAATACACACAAAGAGAGCACACCTACAGCCGGTACTAATACACACAGGGAAGAGAGAACACCTACAGCCCTATACTAATAACCGCAGGAAAGAGAGAGAGAGCACACCTACATCACTTTACTAATACACACGGGGAAGAGAGCACACCTACAGCCCTATACTAATAACCGCTGGAAAGAGAGAGAGCACACCTACAGCCGGTACTAATACACACAGGGAAGAGAGCACACCTACAGCCGGTACTAATACACACAGGGAAGAGAGCACACCTACAGCCGGTACTAATACACACAGGGAAGAGAGCACACCTACAGCCGGTACTAATACACACAAAGAGAGCACACCTACAGCCGGTACTAATACACACAGGGAAGAGAGAACACCTACAGCCCTATACTAATAACCGCAGGAAAGAGAGAGAGCACACCTACATCACTTTACTAATACACACGGGGAAGAGAGCACACCTACAGCCCTATACTAATAACCGCTGGAAAGAGAGAGAGCACACCTACAGCCGGTACTAATACACACAGGGAAGAGAGCACACCTACAGCCGGTACTAATACACACAGGGAAGAGAGCACACCTACAGCCGGTACTAATACACACAGGGAAGAGAGCACACCTACAGCCGGTACTAATACACACAAAGAGAGCACACCTACAGCCGGTACTAATACACACAAAGAGAGCACACCTACAGCCGGTACTAATACACACAAAGAGAGCACACCTACAGCCGGTACTAATACACACAGGGAAGAGAGCACACCTACAGCCGGTACTAATACACACAGGGAAGAGAGCACACCTACAGCCGGTACTAATACACACAGGGAAGAGAGCACACCTACAGCCGGTACTAATACACACAGGGAAGAGAGCACACCTACAGCCCTATACTAATAACCGCTGGAAAGAGAGAGAGCACACCTACAGCCGGTACTAATACACACAGGGAAGAGAGCACACCTACAGCCCTATACTAATAACCGCTGGATAGAGAGAGAGCACACCTACAGCCTTATACTAATAACCGCTGGAAAGAGAGAGAGCATACCTACAGCCCTATACTAATAACCGCTGGAAAGAGAGAGCATACCTACAGAGTGCACTATAAAACTAAATTGCATATACTGACACTTCCACAATACACATGACTAATACTCACCAACAGCTCTGAACAAACAGGCTCCATCTTCTTTCATCCGTTTGATTATAAATCCCTTCTTTTCCTGTAAAGCCTTCTCAAACCAGTGCTCCTGCTGGAAACAGGGGACACTGTATTAAAAGGCCATGTAGACACACAAGTCACAGCCTAATCTCTTCATGACAGCCCTGATCCCCCCCTTCTATAACCAGCTACAATTATTCTCCCCATACCACAGCCTTATTGAAGCAAAAAAATCTTCATTACCCTTCTCCCACAGGCTCTCAGCAAGACAGACCACAACCCCAATATATCAGGCTCCCACCATGACAGGCCATTGCCTCAGTGACCCAGGATCCCACCATAACAAAGGCCATAACCCTATGGTTTGCAACACATGACAATATAGACCCACTCTTCCACACTCCCACCACATGACAGGCCATAGCCCCAATCATCCAGACACCCACCACATGACAGGCCATAGCCCCAATCATCCAGACACCCACCACATGACAGGCCATAGCCCCAATCATCCAGACACCCACCACATGACAGGCCATAGCCCCAATCATCCAGACACCCACCACTTGACAGGCCATAGCCCAAATCATCCAGACACCCACCACATGACAGGCCATAGCCCCAATCATCCAGACACCCACCACATGACAGGCCATAGCCCCAATCATCCAGACACCCACCACATGACAGGCCATAGCCCCAATCATCCAGACACCCACCACATGACAGGCCATAGCCCAAATCATCCAGAAATCCACCACATGACAGGACATAGCCCCACTCCTGCAGACACCCACCACATGACAGGCCATAGCCCCAATCATCCAGACACCCACCACATGACAGGCCATAGCCCAAATCATCCAGACACCCACCACATGACAGGCCATAGCCCCAATCACCCAGACACCCACCACATGACAGGCCATAGCCCAAATCATCCTGACACCCACCACATGACAGGCCATAGCCCAAATCATCCAGAAACCCACCACATGACAGGCCATAGCCCCAATCATCCAGACACCCACCACTTGACAGGCCATAGCCCCAATCATCCAGACACCCACCACATGACAGGCCATAGCCCCAATCATCCAGACACCCACCACATGACAGGCCATAGCCCCAATCATCCAGACACCCACCACATGACAGGCCATAGCCCAAATCATCCAGACACCCACCACATGACAGGCCATAGCCCCACTCCTGCAGGCACCCACCCCATGACAGGCCATAGCCCCACTCCTGCAGGCACCCACCCCATGACAGGCCATAGCCCCACTCCTGCAGGCACCCACCCCATGACAGGCCATAGCCCCACTCCTGCAGGCACCCACCACATGACAGGCCATAGCCCCCAGTCTCCAGGCACCTACCACATGACAGGCCATAACCCCCAGTCTCCAGGCACCCACCACGACAGGCCATAGCCCCCAGACACCTACCACATGACCGGCCATAGCCCCAATTCTCCAGGCACCCAACACATACAGTAGGTATTGAAAATAATCACATTTTGTTCCTTTGCAGCCTGAAATAAAGACAGACACAGTTTTTGTTTATCCAGTTGTAATTACTCAGTGCAACTTATAACATCCAAGTGAAAGATATGACACCAACATGTCAGGCAAAAATAAAGACAATTCAAAAACAGAATCACTGAGTTGGAAAAAGGACCACCCCCTTGTGTCAGTATTTTATTGAACCACCTTTTGCTTTAATTACAGCCTTTAGTCTGTTGGGATGTCTCTACTAACTTTGCACATCTAGACTGTGCAATATTTGCCCACTCTTCTTTGGTGACTGTTTGTGGACTGCAGTCTTTTAGTCATGCCACAGATACTCAATTGGATTTAAGTCTGGGCTCTAACTAGGCCAGCAAGAACATTCATCTCCTTCAACCACTGTGTGGTAATTTTTGCTGTGTGCTTTGAGTCATTGTCATGTTGGAAGGTAAACCTTCTCATTGACAACTTCCAGGCAGAGGGCAGCACATTTTCCTTAATAATTTGACGGCATTTTGCCCCATCCATTATTCTTTCTATCTTGACAAGTGCTCCAGTGCCTGCTGCAGAGAAACACCCCCATAACAGGACATTACCACCTCCATGCTTTACTGTAGGTATGGTGTTATTTGGATGGTGAACTGTATTGGATTTCCTCCAAACATATAGTTTGGTGTTGAGGCCAAATAATTCAATTTTAGTCTCATCTGACCATAACACTTTTTTCCAAGTGGCCTCAGAATCTCCTAGGTGTGTTATGGCAAAGCTCAGTCGTGACTGCATGTGACTTTTCTTGAGGAGTGGCTTTTTTCTTGCAACCCTCCCATACAAGCCACATTTGTGGAGAATTTGTGATATTATTGTTACATGCACACAATGACCACTCTTTGTCATAAATTCCTGCAACTGCTTCAGTCGCTGTGGGCCTCTTGGTAGCCTCTCTGAAAAGTTTCCTCCTGGCTCTTTCATTCAGTTTGGAGCGACGTCCTGATGCAGAGAGCGTCTATGTTGTACCAAATACCTTCCTCTTCTTAATAATAGACTTCACTGTGCTTCTAGGCATTGATAAAGCCTTTGATATTTTCTTGTATCCATCTCCTGACTTGTGCCTGTCCACACATTTATCTGGAGATCTTTTGTCAGTGCCTTGCCACCAATACTTGATTGTTTGCTTCAGTTGCACTACCAGGGACTTAGATGCTCCAGGAAAGCTCTTCTCATGCTGAGCTAATCAATATGCCCACAGCTGATCACAGTTGAAGGTCAAATAGCTTTGTGTGTGCCATTTAGAAGGCGATTAGCTACACCTGATTGAGTTTACAAGTAATTTTAGGAAGGGGTAATCCTTTTTCCAACTCAGTGATTCTGTTTTTGAAATCGTCTTTATTTTTGCCTGACATGTTGGTGTTAGATCTTTCACTTGGATGTTATAGATTGCACTAAGTAATTACAACTGAATAAACAAAAAGTGTGTGTGTCTTTATTTCAGGCTGCAAAGCAACAAAAGTGATTATTTTCATAGGGGTGATTCTTTTCAATATCCTCTATAACAGGCCATAGCCCTAATTCTCCCGGCACCCACCATATGACAGGCCATAGCCCCACTCCTCCAGGCACCCACCATATGACAGGCCATAGCCCCACTCCTCCAGGCACCCACCATATGACAGGCCATAGCCCCACTCCTCCAGGCACCCACCATATGACAGGCCATAGCCCCACTCCTCCAGGCACCCACCATATGACAGGCCATAGCCCCACTCCTCCAGGCACCCACCATATGACAAGCAATAGCCCCCATCCCCCAGACTACCACCATATGACAGTCAATAGCCCTATTCCTCCAAGCTACCACCACAGGACAGGCAAAAGTCCCAGGCCCCCACCATATAACAGGGCATAGCTCCAGTGCATACTATGACAGGCCATACATATCTCTGGCTTTTAAAATCTGCACTTGACTTCTTCCACCCTTTAAGTCTTTTTGAATTAGTATAATTAGTCCTCAGTTGACCCACCAGAGGTTTCTGTAGCCTACAGTTTATGTCTGTAATCCTCCATTTGGTATCTCAATCACAGTCTCCTTAAAGATACAGTATAGTTGAATAAGCTATAGGTCCGCAGATCACATTGTGGTTGGATGAACGGTCAGCTGTTGTTCAAAATATTAGAACCTTTTGCATAAGAAAAACTTTCTTCTTAAAAGAATGTGAGTTGAGACTACTAAATAAAGATAAACTATCAAGAAAACATAACCATACATGGACATTTTCTATCCACTGTGTCTTCAACATGTGTCCCTTACTCTCATCCTCCCTGTAGATCTCATAATACATATATTTCTTTAATTTGCCCTTTTTCTTCACAGTTCCCAACAGATGAACAAAACCAGATATATGCTGGGTGTCACTACTTCCCCAATATTCCAAGCCTTCACACCAGATCCCTCTGCAAGATAATGATCTGTTTATAGTCGCCATACGTTTAACACCAAGTCACACATTGGATAGGAGTGTGACTCTTCAAGTGCAGTGGGTCCTTTAAAGTGTTATAAAAAAACAAAGTCCAAAACGTGTAACATAAAAGCTCTTTAAAAACAAACAAAACATGGTATTGCTCAATGTGGTGCTGGGCTTTTTTATGCCCATTTTTGTGATAATTAAAGGCATTGTGCAACAATGTTTTAGTATATCATGATGATCCAGTCTGAGGCCTCAGAAATAGGGAAAGTGGTAAGACAGAGCAATAAGGGTCCATTTCATACATCCATTGTCAACTGTGAAGGTCATCAGCCTCTGTAAGGGTATTTTGTACTAATGTCATTCCTTTTTAATGCTTTTGCACTGTGTGTTTTAGATTCACTTACTACATTCTGCTACACAATAATATGTATCAATGCAGGGCACTCGTTTACCTGTCAGAGGAGAAAAGCTCTCTCCAACTAAAAACTGAAGGGAAAAAAAAAAGAGTAAATTTCTAAGTTATTCATGTTTTGTAAAATTGTAATCAAGCATCTAACTCAGGTCTACCCTTTATACCACTGGGTCTTCCTTCTTCCAATTGTTCCATCATATATTTGATCCTCCCAAGGTTCTCTCTCTCTCTCTCTGAATTTTGCATGTACTCCAAACCCTAAGGCCCATCTTCTCTTTCATTCTCTCCTAGAGTCACTTTCCCTCCATTCCATCTCTCTGGATCCCCTGTCCCTGGGTTTATCAGTCTCCCTGGATCATCTCTGTCTCTCTTTTCTATAGTCATTTTCTCTCAACTCCTCTCTTGATACTCCCTGTCCCTGAGTTTTGTTATAACTCTCCCCTAGTTTCCACCTTCGGTCTCTAAAACTACTATAGGTCTCCTTTCTATTGCTGCTCTACTTCTACCAAATCCCTCTAGAGCTGCCTCTCTACCCAGTTTCTCTTCTCCAGCTCCTTATTAGATTGTCATATGGGGGTGTCTTCATCTCATTTCTCTCACATTCTCCCACACATCCAGGCCCATTGCGAGAAGCTCACTTTTAACAAATTACTTACAGGTTTTCCCCAACAGCCCCATGTGTAACCTGTCACCGCAAAACTTGTCTTCCCACTTTAAAGCATCTTTGTCTCTATTTCAGGTCTTACTTTGCCCCTCTCTCTGTATTATTCATTTTTGAGGGTCTCTGGGACTCTCCTCGCTTTCACTTCTCTACTACCTTCAAATGTATTCACCTCTCTCTCTAGTATTTGAGATTTCCGACTGACAACCCAGAGGACTCACTAGCATCCCTCAAAAATCCCTTGGGGCTGGACATAGTCTCTAGTTCTAGATGAGTGTTAATTGTAGCAAAGAAGAAATAAAACAAGTAACTTTATACAGTCTGATAAATGATGAATTTCTACTTCTGCCTACCCCTACACTCTCTCATCTGCATAAACCATACAAGCCTGCTCGCTATACTATTACATTCTCTCACTTCTGTCCCAATTCTCTCACTCATGTACCTTATCCAGTGCATTAAACGTTGTTGCTGACTAACTTGTCCCAACTGTTATTTTTCCTAAGTATTTTTTTTCTATCTGGGCTGACTGCCTCTGCATACCAAGATTGTCTTTTTAACTCCAATACCAACACTGTTTACATCACCACAGTACCAGCCTGGGAGTCTATGCATCCTCTCACTGGTGCATTTACTCCATTCATGTGACTGACATACAACTAAGTTGTTATATGGTATACATGACCAATCAAAACCTTTCAAAGGTTTGTGATCACCCCTTTATTTGCACACACATGCCCATTTCAGATTTATGAAACAGGATGAGCAATATTTTTTTAAACAAAAAGATAGATAGCAAAGTTGCTAAGCAAGTTATTCTTGGACTACAACCCCCATTATTATGACTTTGTATTAGTACTGTATGACTCTTTAAACCACTCCATAACAACCTGAACTAGCATGTCCCTTTAAACCTATATCTATGCGATCCACGTCGTATTTCCCACGACACCCAGTCCCCTCCATCAGGATCTATAACATTGAACTCTCCCTTCCCCCCCTGAACTTTCGGTATCTATCCCTGGGTATCTTCTCACTTGCTCCGCGGTGTCCGGGTCTATTGTCTCCGTCCTGGCCGCTGTCTCGTATTCATCCTCACTGTTATTCCCTGCGCACTCTTCCCCATCGGGGCTGGCCCCAGCCCCCGGGATTCCCACAGCTACCCGTTCTCCGCTGGCAGCTTGTTGCCGCCTCCTTTTGCTATGCCCCGGCCCAGAGACAACACAGCTCCCATCCTGTCCGGTTGATCCCTGTCCTGGAGGCGGAGACGATCGAGGCCTTGCCCCAGGGCGACAGTCCGAACCGCCCGGCCCTCCGCGCTCCCCACCACCTCCGCGTCCGTCCTCCGGCTCCGAAGGGGGAGGCGGCTTCTTTTTCGGTAAGATAGTCATAGATACCGAATTCTACGTCAACCACCGTGCACGGTCCAATGCCCAGATTCCGCAGAACCGTGCGCGAGCCCGAGCACCCGCTTCCTGTCACTGATCGATCGAAAGCGTCACGTGACACAGAACAGCCGTAAGGCCGCGAGATGTCAACAAACTAACGCATTAAGTTGTACGAATAAGCCGATTGGCTGGTTTCGCAACTAAGGGTTGGGACGTCATTTACACTCTGCTTGCATTCCAAGCCTCGTTGTCACAACTGTCAAGTGCTGAGGAAAGCAAACCTGAAGTCCAAAAGTAAGTCAGACAAAGGGGCGGAGCCATTAGTCTGTCAGATAAATAGTACAGGCTCTGGTGTTATTATTTTGTTTCCATTTTTCTGTGTATTATGACAAGGTTCTCTGTAGTATACACAGAATGTAACAAAACCAGCTCTGCAACAACCTTTGTCAAGTATAGGGTTTTAATATATGCAAAATAACATTGCATTCTTATTTTAAGCTAAAGTGGTCATAAAGTCAGTCATTAAACCAAACAAAAAAAATAAGCAAAAGGCGTTATAAGTCAGTCATAAAATGTAAAAAAAAAAGTAACTAAGCTAAAGGGGTCATAAAGTCAGTCAGATTTTTTTTTTTAAAAAAAATAGCATACTACTATATTATAATTTTTAGGCATAAAATAAATTACCTTTGTGAAAACTTTGACTTTGCTTCATTTGAAAGTAGTGAAGGATCCACAGCTTCTAGAACGTTCCCATGAATTAATCATATGAGACTGTAATTCATAGCCCAAGCTGTTTTTATTAAAGGGACATAATACTCATATGCTAAATCACTTGAAACTGCAAAAAACTGACAGGAAAATATCACCTGAGCATCTCTATGTAAAAAAGGAAGATATTTTACCTCACAATCTCCTCAGCTCAGCAGAGTAAGTGTTGTGTAAAAAGTTATACTTGGCTGCTCCCAGCTGCAGGTAAAAAAAAATTAAAGAAATGAACAGCAGCCAATCAGCATCAGCAGTGCTGAGGTCATGAACTCTTACTGTGATCTCATGAAATTTCACTTAACTCTCATGAGATTTCATTGTAAACTTCCTTAAAGGGACATAATACTCATATGCTAAATCACTTGAAACTGATGCAGTATAACTGTAAAAAGCTGACAGGAAAATATCACTTGAGCATCTCTATGTAAAAAAGGAAGATATTTTACCTCACAATTTCCTCAGCTCAGCAGAGTAAGTTCTGTGTAAAAAATTATACTCAGCTGTTCCCAGCAGCAGGTAAAAAAAAAATGAAGAAATGAACAGCAGCGAATCAGCATCAGCAGTGCTGAGGTCATGAACTCTTTTACTGTGATCTCATGAGATTTGACTTAACTCTCATGAGATTTCATAGTAAGCTGAATAGGGAAATAATATGAGAGTGCACAAGGCTCATCCCCTAAGCTGTCCCAGGACAGACACACTAAAATGCTGCTTAGAAATCCTTTACAATGGGAGGTGGCTACTGAGGAACTTTTGAGGTAAAATATCTTTCTTTTTTTACATAGAGATGCTCAGGTGATATTTTCTAGTCAGCTTTTTACAGCTATACTGCATCACTTTCAAGTGTTTAAACATTTGGGTATTATGGCCCTTATGACAGTGCACGTAAGCTTGCTCCTTCCGCTGTCTCGGGACAGACATACTGATTTGCTGCTTAAAAGACCTTTACAATGGGATGTGGCTACTGAGAAACTTTAGAGGTAAAATATCTTTCTTTTTTACATAGAGATGTTCAGGTGATATTTTCTAGTCAGCTTTTTACAGCTATACTGCATCAAGTGTTTAAACATTTGGGTTTAATTTTTTTTTTTTCATGATTCAGATAGAGCATGATTTTAAGCACCTTTCTAATTTACTCCTATTATCATTTTTTTTTCTTTGTTCTCATGCTATCTTGATTTGAAAAAGGAGTACTGTAAGTTTTAGAGCCAGACCATTTTTTGTTCAGCACCTGGGTAGCACTTGCTGATTCGTGGCTAAATGAAGCAAACCAATCACCAAGCGCTACCAAGGTGCTGAACTAAAAATGGGCCGGCTCCTAACCTTTTATTACTGCTTTTTCAAATCAAGTGAATTGCATGTTCTATCTGAATCATGAAAGAAAAAAATGTGGGGTTAGTATCCCTTTAAAATAAACTTTAAAAAAAAAATGCTACAGAAACACATACATCAAATCTTAAAACAATATTTTACCAACATTTAATATTTGTATCTGTTGTCTTCAGTTAATTTTAGAATTATTTTTTTTTTACTGAGAGTCTTACACTTTAGACAGCACATACCAAAGGTAATAAATCACCACCACATTAATCACCTTTAATGTATTTATTTTATTTACATGATGGCCCAAAATGACTATAAACTAGTTAAAGGGATATTAAACCCAACTTTTTTTCTTTGTGATTCAGAGAGAGCATGCATTGTTCTCTTGCTATCTTTATTTAAAAAGCAGGAATGTAATGCTTAGGTTCAGCACCCTGGATAGTGCTTGCTTATTGATGAATACATTCAGCCAACCAATAAGCAAGCGTAACCCAGGTTCTAAACCGAAAATGGGCCGGCTGCTAAGCTCTACATTCCTGCTTTTTAAATAAAGATAGCAAGCGAACAAAGAAAAATTGATAATCGGAGTAAATTAGAAAGTTGCTTAAAATTTCCTGCTCTATCTGAATCATGAAAGAAGAAAAAATGGATTTAGTATCCCTTTAAGCATAAAGTTTCCATCTCGCCATACCGAAGAGACTTCTTAGAATATCTCTCCTGAGCAGCAAGGTTGTAGCAAGGTTTTGGGCTAAAAGAAGCTACTCCCTGGTGGTAACCAGGCCATAGAATAAGCCACTAAGCTGTTGTTCGTTTCTGGAAGATTGCTTCTCTTTCTGTATGTATTAGTTAAAGGGACATGATATCCAAATGTTGAAACACTTGAAAGTGTTGCAGCATAACTATAAAAAGCTGACTAGAAAATATCACCTGAACATCTCTATGTAAAGAAGATATTTACCTCAAAATGTTTTAAATATTCACACCCCATTGCAGAGGACTTTAAACAGCAAATCAGTATGTCTGTCCCAGGACAGGCAAGGGAGTGAGCCTCGTGCACACTAATGTTATTTCCCTATTCAGTTTAAGGAAGTTTACTAAGAAATCTCATGAGAGTTAAGTGAAATCTCATGAGATCACAGTAAAAAAGTTCATGACCTTAACACTGTTGATGCTGATTGGCTGCAGTTCATTTTACCTGCAGCTGGACAGCAGCTGAAGTATAACTTTTTACACAGCACTTACTCTGGTGAGCTGAGGAAATTGTGAGGTAAAATATCTTCCTTTTTTACATAGAGATGCTCAGGTGATATTTTCCTGTCAGCTTTTTACAGTTATACTGCATCAGTTTCAAGTGATTTATCATTTGAGCATTATGTCCCTTTAAAGGGACATGAAACCCACATTTTTTCTTTCATGATTTAGAAAGAGAAATCAATTTTAAACATCTTTCTAATTTACTTCTATTATCTCATTTGCTTTATTCTCTTGATTTTCTTTTCTGAAAAGCATATCTAGATATGTTCAGTAGCTGCTGATTGGTTGCTGCACATAGAAGCGTAGTGTGATTGGCTCACCCATGTGCATTGCTTTTTCTTTAACTAAGGATATCTAAAAAATGAAGCAAAATAAATAATAGAAGTAAATTGTAATGTTGTTTAAATTTTTATTCTTTTTCTGAATCATGAAAGAAAGATTTTGGGTTTAGTGGCCCTTTAAGTATAACCCCCGAGGTAGTATCTGACTAGTACCTACATGCTCAAGAGTGTATTTGATGTGCACACATATTAGGTACTTAGGGCCTGATTCTAAAAAGGTCTCTCTCTTGAATGGTAAGATTCTATAAGAATGCTCGCCACTGCTTTTATTTCCCTGGTGGAATTATTTAAAGGCACTTTTTACCCTTAAAACAGGGTGTCTTGCTAAGGGGTGTATACTGCATTTTTGTATAGGAAGGCAATGCATACATTAAAGTGCACAATAAAATGTGTAATTTAAAAATCTTAAAAAACGAATAACGCAGCAAAAAAATTGTATTGTTAAGGTGCATTAAAAATCTTAACAAAACTGTTCATTAAAAATCATATTTTATTAAAAACGTAAAATTTGTAGGTAAATTACACAGGAATAAATATGCATAGCGTAAATCACATTTTAAAGGGACAGTCAACACCAGAATTTTTGTTGTTTAAAAAGAAAGATAACCCATTTATTACACATTATCCAGTTTTGCATAACCAACACAGTTATAATAATACATGTTTTACCTCTGTAATTACCTTGTATCTAAGCTTCTGCTGACTGCCCCCTTATTTTATTTATTTTGACACACTTGCATTTTAGCCAATCAGTCCTCACTCCTAGGTCACTTCACGTGCATGAGCTCAATGTTATCTATATGAAACACATGAACTAATGCCCTCTAGTGGTCAAAATGCATTCAGATTAGAGGCAGTCTTCAAGGTCTAAGAAATTAGTATATGAACCTCCTAGGTTTAGCTTTCAAATAAGAATTCCAAGAGAACATAGCAAAATTGGTGATAAATGTAAATTGGGAAGTTGTTTAAAATGACATGCCCTATTTAAATCATGAACGTTTTTTTTTTTACTTTGTAGGGTGTTAAACACATAGTAGTACAGGGATTCTAGACTTAAAACTACTTGCTCTTTTTTGACCATTATAGCCCTTTAATTTTGCAGAGGCTTACATTTTAAATGGACATGAAATCCCAACTTTTTTTTCATGATTCATATAGAGCATATAATTTTAAACAACTTTCCAATTTACTTATATTATCTAATTTGCTTAATTTTCTTGGTATCCTTTGTTGAAAAGCATGCATAGGTAAGCTCCGTAGCTAAGAGCTGTTTGGGGGGATATGGGAGGTTGGGGGCTTAGGGGGAATACTACACTGCAGAAAATATATTTTAAAAAAGTACTTAAGATGGGGGTGACAATTGTGGGGTTGGGGAGGGAAGGGAGCTGTTTGAGAGGGGTCAGAGAGGGATCAGGGGGTGGGATGTGTCAGGTGGGAGGCTGATCTCTACACTAAAGCTAAAATTAACCCTACAAGCTACCTAATTAACCCCTTCACGGCTGGGCATAATACAATTGTGATGCACAGCGGCATTTAGCGGCCTTCTAATAACCAAAAAGCAATGCCAAAGCCATATATGTCTGCTATTTATGAACAAAGGGGATCCCAGAGAAGCATTTACAACCATTTGTGCCATAATTGCACAAGCTGTTTTTTTTTTATCGCATTTGGCGGTGAAATGGTAGTATGAAATATACCAAAATGGGTCCAGATCAATACTTTGGCATCTATTTATCAAGCCGTCAACTTACTTGCATTCAACGGCACTAATACGCTTGCCTAAGATCGCCTATCATCGCTGCCGCGGACCTGAATACGTTCTCCAAAATTACCAAAAAAGCTGTCAAAAAGCCGTTCACCAAGTACGGTGCGATGAGCAGCGGACTGTTGTTAGCTAACAGTCATCGATCTCGCTGCTCTTCGGCTTTTTCACAGCTTTATTGGTATACTGTCACTAAGCACCCACACTATACTATACTGTTTTACCCCTAAACCGCCGCTCCCGGAGCCCACCGCAACTCTAATAAATGTATTAACCCCTAAACTGCCGCTCACGGACCCCGCCGCAACTAAATAAAGTGTTTAACCCCTAAACCGCCACTCCCAGAGCCCATCGCCACCTACATTATACTTATTAACCCCTAATCTGCCGCCCCCTACACCGCCGCCACCTACATTATACTTATTAACCCCTAATCTGCCGCCCCCTACACCACCGCCACCTACATTATATTTATTAACCCCTAATCTGCCGCCTCCTACACCGCCGCCACCTACATTCTTTTTATTAACCCCTAATCTGCCCCCCCTACACTGCTGCCACCTACATTATATTTATTAACCCCTAATCTGCCCCCCTACACCGCCGCCACTATATTAAATGTATTAACCCCTAAACCTAAGTCTAACCCTAACACCCCCTAACTTAAATATATTTTAAATCTAAATAAATATTCCTATCATTAAAAAAATTATTCCTATTTAAAACTAAATACTTACCTATAAAATAAACCATAAGCTAGCTACAATATAGCTCATAGTTACATTGTAGCTAGCTTAGGGTTTATTTTTATTTTACAGGCAAGTTTGTATTTATTTTAACTAGGTAGAATAGTTATTAAATAGTTATCACAGTAAGAGTTCATGACCTCAGCACTGCTGATGCTGATTGGCTGCTGTTTATTTCTTCATTTTTTTTTATTTTTATCTGCAGCTGGGAGCAGGTGAAGTATAACTTTTTACACAGAACTTACTCTGCTGAGCTGAGGAGATTGTGAGGTAAATATCTTCCTTTTTTACATAGAGATGCTCAGGTGATATTTTCCTGTCAGTTTTTTACAGTTATACTGCATCAGTTTCAAGTGATTTAGCATATGAGTATTATGTCCCTTTAAATTAATTCCCTAAACTAAATAATAATACAATTAAATAAAATTATCGAAAGTACAAAAACAAACAAACACTAAATTACAGAAAATAATAAACAAATTACAAGATTTTTAAACTAATTACACCTAATCTAATCCCCCTAACAAAATAAAAAATCCCCCCGAAAATAAAAAAAAGACCTACCCTACACTAAATTACAAATAGCCCTTAAAAGGGCCTTTTGCAGGGCATTGCCCCAAAGTAATCAGCTCTTTTAGCTGTAAAAAAAAAAATTACAACCCCCCAACATTAAAACCCACCACCCACACAACCAACCCTACTCTAAAACCCACCCAATCCCCACTTAAAAAAACCTAACACTAACCCCTTGAAGATCACCCTACCGTGAGAAGTCTTCACCCAACCGGGACGAAGTCCTCAACGAAGCCGACAGAAGTGGTCCTCCAGACGGGCAGAAGTGGTCCTCCAGATGGGCAGAAGTCTTCATCCAGACGGCATCTTCTATCTTCATCCATCTGGCGCGGAGCGGCTCCATCTTCTAGACATCCGACGCGGAGCATCCTCTTCATCCGACGGCTCTTCTGGAATGAAGGGTCCTTTAAATGATGTCATCCAAGATGAAGTCCCTTCAATTCCGATTGGCTGATAGAATTCTATCAGCCAATCGGAATTAAGGTAGGAAAAATCCTATTGGCTGATGCAATCAGCCAATAGGATTGAAGTTCAATCCTATTGGTTAATCCAATCAGCCAATAGGATTGAGTTGGCATTCTATTGCCAGCTTCCTTTAAGTGACGTCATCCAAGATGGCGTCCCTTCAATTCCAATTGGCTGATAGAATTCTATCAGCCAATCGGAATTAAGGTAAGAAATATCCTATTGGCTGATGCAATCAGCCAATAGGATTGAAGTTCAATCCTATTGGCTGATCCAATCAGCCAATAGGATTGAGCTCGCATTCTATTGGCAATGCATCAGCCAATAGGATTTTTCCTACCTTAATTCCGATTGGCTGATAGAATTCTATCAGCCAATCGGAATTGAAGGGACGTCATCTTGGATGACATCATTTAAAGGACCCTTCATTCCGTCGGATGAAGAGGATGCTCCGCGTCGGATGTCTTGAAGATGGACCCGCTCTGCGCCGGATGGATGAAGATAGACTTCTGCCTGTCTGGAGAACCACTTCTGCCCGTCTGGAGGACACTTCTGCCGGAGGACTTCGGCCCGGTTGGGTGAAGACTTCTCCCAGTAAGGTGATCTTCAAGGGGTTAGTGTTAGGTTTTTTTAAGGGGGTATTGGGTGGGTTTTAGAGTAGGGTTGGTCGTGTGGGTGGTGGGTTTTAAGGTTGGGGGGGATTTGTAATTTTTTTTACAGGTAAAAGAGCTGATTACTTTGGGGCAATGCCCCACAAAAGGCCTGTTACGGTTACCCTTAGTCTCGCTGAGAGATGGACCGCTTAGTAGCCTGGATCCCTATTGCTAAAGAGGGGAGAAGCTGCTTTCCATAGTATTCTATATGAGTCTCGCAAATATAGAATAATCTCCCTTAGCTGCAGTACAGCTAGGATACCCTTCTGCCCACAAAAACGAGTCAACGCTGCGATTGAGGGTCAAACAAGAACTCAGGACTGGGATGCCCAGCCTGCTTTTTATTAAGGTTACATGCACACAGGGCACTCCCAGGGGGAGAGGGGGGGAAGCACAAAATCCCCCATCACACATTTAGATAGAGAGCACTGTCCTTTGACAGGCCACAATAGGATTACAGTACTTAAGATAACAAGTTTACAAGTTCATCTTATCAATTAGCAGTCTGGCTCCAGAGGTGATTAGACAATAGTTTCTAAAAGCTGAAAAAAAAGAGTTAACTCTTTATGAAATTATACTTGTTACGGTTTTCTTGGAGCCCTTCTTAGGCGCTGGCTTGCTGGTTCAGGCATTGCTGCTGGGAAATAAGCTCTTCACAACAAAATAACTAATGCTTCTGTAACAGTGCTCCCTTTCTGTGGAACACTCTGGCAGACACGGTCTGACCCCTTTTCGGGGCAGATTAAGGCTGTCCAGACCGCTGGTTATGCGGGGCTGAGGTCGGTTTGTCTGGACAACCCGTCGGCGTTGCCATTCTGTTTCCCAGGTCTGTAAGTAATGGTGAAATTGAAGGGTTGCAACGATAAGCTCCAACGTAATAGCCTGCCGTTATCTCCAGAGACCCGGTTCAGCCACACCAACGGGTTATGGTCGGTGACCAGAGTGAACTCCTGACCATATAAATAGGGAGTCAATTTCTTTAATGCCCACACCAAAGCCAAACACTCCTTTTCGACCGCTGCATAGCTGACTTCGCGGGGCAGGAGCTTCCGGCTGATGTAGGCAACTGGATGCTCCCCTCCATCTTCGCCTACTTGGCTGAGGACGGCTCCCAGCCCGAACATGGAAGCATCTGTATGGACGATAAAACGTTTGTTAGGGGCTGGGGCCGCCAAGACAGGAGCGTTAATTAGAGCATTTTTGAGAGCCTGGAAAGCCGTTTCACAGTGGGGAGACCACAGGACCTGTCGAGGTAAGTTCTTCTTGGTCAAGTCAGTCAGGGGTTTGGCAAGTGTGCTGTAGTCTGGTACGAACCGTCTATAGTACCCTGCCGTGCCCAGGAAGGCTAGGACCTGAGTCTTAGTGATGGGGGTGGGCCAATTGGCGACAGCTTCTATTTTGGCCGGCTCTGGTCGCTGCTTTCCACACCCCACCCGGTGACCCAGGTACTGTACCTCGGCCATCCCAAAGTGGCATTTTTCTGGCTTCAGAGTCAGGCCAGCAGCCCGGATCTGATCCAGAACCATTCCCACATGAGCTAAGTGGTCCTCCCAGGACTCACTGTGGATCGCTATGTCGTCCAGGTAGGCGCAAGCAAAACTCTGGAAGCCATCCAGGAGCCTATCCACCAAGCGCTGGAATGTAGCTGGGGCATTCTTCATCCCAAACGGCATTACCCTAAACTGATATAAGCCGAACGGGGTGACGAATGCCGACTTGGGGATAGCCTCCGGGGCCAGGGGAATCTGCCAGTAACCTTTGCAGAGGTCAATAGTGGTCAGGTAATTTCCCCTGGCTATACGATCGAGTAGCTCGTCTACCCTGGGCATAGGGTAAGCGTCCGTCACGGTATTTTCATTGAGCCTCCGATAGTCTACGCAGAACCGGGTGGTCCCATCTTTCTTGGGCACCAAGACAACTGGGGAGGCCCAGGGACTATCGGAGGGCTCAATTACCCTGAGCTGGAGCATCTCATCGATCTCCTTCTTCATTCCTGTCCTAACTGCTTCAGGGATTCGGTACGGAGCCTGGCGCAAGGGAGCTTGTCCCGGAGTATCTACCTGGTGGGTGGTTAAAGTAGTGTACCCTGGCTTCGGGGAGAAGGTGAGGTGTTTGGACTGGAGGAGTTGGTTGAGCTGCTCCCTTTCAGTGGGGCTAAGTCGGTCCCCTATCTGAACCTGCGCCATTATACCTGTGGGGAGGCTCTTTTCTAATAGGTCTGGAATGGGTAAACTGTCGGGGTCTTCCTGAGGGGAACAACATACGGCCGTCACGTTCTCTGGTCGCTCAAAATATTCCTTGAGCATGTTTACATGGAATGTCTTTCTAAGATTGTTGTCGTGGCAGCTAGCTATCACATAAGTGGTGTCTCCCCTTTTCTCTACGATCTGGTAGGGACCCTGCCAGGACGCCTGCAATTTGTCTGTCTTCACCGGCTTAAGTACTAACACCTTTTGTCCTATGGTGAAGATTCTCTTTCGGGCCCCTCGATCGTACCATACTTTCTGTCTTCTCTGGGCCAACTGGAGATTAGCCCGCACGGATTTGGCTAATTGCTCCATTCGGTCCCTGAGTTCCAGCACGTATGGCACAATTGGGACACCGTCAGCCTCCATCTCTCCCTCCCAGTGCTCCCGGATCAGGTTTAGGGGTCCCGTACCTTTCTTCCGTAGAGCAACTCGAAGGGAGAGAACCCTGTCGTTTCCTGGGGCACCTCCCGATAAGCAAATAGGAGGTGCGGCAGGAAGCGTTCCCAGTCTCGGTATTCCTGAGTGAACGTCTTGAGCATTTGCTTGAGGGTCCCATTGAACCTCTCACACAGCCCGTTCGTCTGGGGGTGGTATGGGGAGCTCAGGAGGGACTTAATTTTGCAAACCTGCCAGAGTTGTTGGGTCAATTCAGCCGTAAATTGGGTGCCTCGGTCGGATAGGATTTCTTTTGGAAATCCTACCCGGGAGAACACCTGTACTAGTGCATTCGCTACCGTATCCGCTTGTATGTTGGATAGGGCGACAGCCTCTGGGTACCTGGTAGCGTAGTCCACTACGGTAAGAATGTATCGCTTACCGGAGGGACTAGGGGTAGCCAGTGGTCCCACTAGGTCAATAGCAACCCGGCTGAAGGGTTCCTCTACAATGGGCATATTTACTAGCTGGGCTTTAGGGTGATCGCCTCGCCTTCCTACTCGTTGACACACATCGCAGGTGTTACAGTAAGTTCTAACGTCAGCGTGCACCCCTGGCCAAAAGAACGTGTGAGTAATGCGGTGTAGGGTACGGGTACCGGCTAGGTGGCCTGCTAAGGGGATGTCGTGGCCTATTTTGAGGATTTCTTGACGGTATTTGTGGGGCACTACCAGCTGTCGCCTACGCTGTCCCCTTTTCTCTGTCCAGCGGTATAGTTTCCCTTTTTCCCATAAGAATGTTTCGTTATCTGCCCCGCCCCCTCCGGTCTCTGCTCGTTCCCGGTACTTTTGTAAGGTCGGGTCAGTCTTAGACTCTGCCTCGAAAGCATCTGGGGTGTCCCAGGGTATGGGGCCTAACCTGTCAGGCAAGGTCGGGGTAGGTCTTACCTGTGTCTCCCGCACTGGTGAGAGCTCTCGCTCCGTCCGGGCTTGGGCCCGTGTAGTCACTGGGTCCGCCTCGTTGTTGCATACTGGAGCATAGGCAGAAGTCATGGGGCCCAAATCGTTGCCCAGTAGTACTTCGGCAGGTAAATTATCCATTAGGCCCACGTTCACAGCCCCCTTTCCCGCTCCCCAATCAAGATGCACTTTAGCTGTTGGAATTTTGTACACATCCCCCCCCGCCACTCTAACGGCCACAGTCTGTCCGGATCGCTTGTGCTCTGGCACCAAATGACTCTGTACCAGCGTGATAGTAGCCCCTGTGTCTCGCAATCCCTCGGTAGATCGCCCCTCGAGCCATACCCTCTGCCGATGGTGCTGGCAGTTATCTGAGGCAGCATATACAGGGTCTGCCTCGTGAAGCGGCCCCACATATCCCTCCATAGGGGCCTCTTGGTTAACACAGAGGGCCCGGGCCGGACGATAGGACCCAGAGGGGTAATTGTAATTCCTGGGTGTCTGGTGCGTATTAAGGGGGCAGCTAGCCATGAAATGCCCTGGTTGCTTGCATCGGTGGCAAGTCGGTCTGGGACGCTCAGAGCTGTTATTGGGTGGTCCTGAGTGTCGGACGGGCCCTGTGGACACCGAGGCTCGGAATTCAGCACGAGGGGGTGCACGGTAAACCTCTCTGGGTTCGACCCGTGCTGGAGCTCGGTAGTTCATGGGTTCGTGAAGACGGGAGTCATAATGTTCATCGGCCAATTTGGCTGCTTCTTCTAAGGTAGAAGGCCGCCTGTCTCGCAGCCATTCCTTCCCTTGCTGTTCCATGCCATTATAAAAATGTTCTAAGAGAAACAATTGTAAAATTTCCTCCCCAGTCACCGCTTTACTTCCGCTCAGCCAGTGATTTGCCGCTCTCCGCATTCGGTGCGCCCATTCCATATGGGTATCATTAGGCTTCTTTTCCGTGCCCCGAAACTGTCGGCGATACGTGTCTGGAGTTACAGCGTACCGTCGCAACAGTGTCTCCTTAACTAGCTCATACTGTGTCACTTCCTCAGCACCCAGAGTACGAAAGGCTTCCAGGGCTCGCCCGGATAGTTTCCCAGACAATATCGTGGGCCACTCTCTGTTGGGAATCTGGTGCAGGGCACATTGCCTTTCGAAGTCCGCCAAATATTCATCAATCCCTGTCTCGCTCTCTAGGAAGGGTCGAAATGCCGCATAGGGTATCTTGGGCCTCCCAGCATTTTCGACAGGGATGATTACCTGCGGGGCTTCAGCATTGCGGTGTGCGTTCGCTAGGTTGAGTTCGTGGGCTCGAGTCTCTCGTATATCCTCGTCCGCCTCCGCCATCAACTGCTGTACCAATTCCATGGAGGGGTTCGGCCCGTATAATGAGAGCCTTTCCCGAACAATCCTGGTTTTTTCGTCACTAATCGTGGTCGGTGTTTCCGCCATTGTGAAGCTCTGATCCAGTTCGGTCAATTCTGTGATCAGCTCTCTCCTCGGCCGGTTGCTGGCGTACCCCCCTCTGATTTCAAGTAAATCCTTTAGGGTTGTACGCTTCAATTTTTCGTAAGCGCTCTCCATCCGTTCTGTACCTCTCCTAGGAAATCCAGGAAAATCCCGCCGCTGCCGCCAAATGTTACGGTTACCCTTAGTCTCGCTGAGAGATGGACCGCTTAGTAGCCTGGATCCCTATTGCTAAAGAGGGGAGAAGCTGCTTTCCATAGTATTCTATATGAGTCTTGCAAATATAGAATAATCTCCCTTAGCTGCAGTACAGCTAGGATACCCTTCTGCCCACAAAAACGAGTCAACGCTGCGATTGAGGGTCAAACAAGAACTCAGGACTGGGATGCCCAGCCTGCTTTTTATTAAGGTTACATGCACACAGGGCACTCCCAGGGGGAGAGGGGGGGAAGCACAAAATCCCCCATCACACATTTAGATAGAGAGCACTGTCCTTTGACAGGCCACAATAGGATTACAGTACTTAAGATAACAAGTTTACAAGTTCATCTTATCAATTAGCAGTCTGGCTCCAGAGGTGATTAGACAATAGTTTCTAAAAGCTGAAAAAAAAGAGTTAACTCTTTATGAAATGATACTTGTTACGGTTTTCTTGGAGCCCTTCTTAGGCGCTGGCTTGCTGGTTCAGGCATTGCTGCTGGGAAATAAGCTCTTCACAACAAAATAACTAATGCTTCTGTAACAAGGCCCTTTTAAGGGCTATTTGTAATTTAGTGTAGGGTAGGGCCTTTTTTATTTTGGGGGGGGGGGGTTATATTTTGTTAGGGGGATTAGATTAGGTGTAATTAGTTTAAAAATCTTGTAATTTGTTTATTATTTTCTGTAATTTAGTGGGGGGGGGGGGTTGCACTTTAGATCATTTTATTTAATTGTATTTAATTTAGGGAATTTATTTAATTATAATGTAGTGTTAGGTTTAATTGTAACTTAGGTTAAGTTTTATTTTACAGGTACTTTTGTATTTATTTTAACTAGGTAGTTATTAAATAGTTAATAACTATTTAGTAACTATTCTACCTAGTTAAAATAAATACAAACTTACCTGTAAAATAAAAATAAACCCTAAGCTAGCTACAATGTATCTATTAGTTATATTATAGCTAGCTTAGGGTTTATTTTATAGGTAAGTATTTAGTTTTAAATAGGAATAATTTAGTTACTGATAGTAATTTTATTTAGATTTATTTAAATTATATTTAAGTTAGGGGGGGATAGGTTTAGGGTTAGACTTAGGTTTAGGGGTTAATAAATTTAATATAGTGGCGGCGACGTTGGGGACACAGATTAGGGGTTAATAACTATAATGTAGGTGGCTGTGGGCTCCGGGAGCAGTGGTTTAGGGGTTAATAATATAATGTAGGTCGCGGCGGTGTAGTGGGTGGCAGATTAGGGTTGTTAAGACTTGGGGTACCTGTTAGGGTGTTAGGTGTAAACATAACTTTATTCTCCCATAAGAATCAATGGGAAATCGGGCAGCAGCGAACATAAGCTTTCGCTTTTTTCAGACTCCCATTGATTCCTAGGGCATTCGCCACCTTCAGGGCGGCAGATTGAAAACCAGGTACGCTGGGCTGGAATAGTGGCGAGCGTACCTGGTAGATTTTTGTTAACTAGCAAAAGTAGTCAGATAGTGCCGAATTTGCATTCAGAACATCTGTAGTGATGTAAGCATCGATCTGTGTCGGACTGAGACCGGCGGATCGTATGTTACGTCACAGATTTCTACTTTTGCCGGACTGTAGGCTTTGATAACTAAGGGGAATCAGGCTCGCCACAAATACGCTGCGGAATTCCAGCGTATTTGCAGTTGACGGCTTGATAAATAGATGCCATAGGGGCCGATTTATCATGTGTCGGGCATAGATCTTTTAAGTGAATACAGGCAATCTATATTAGATACATTGAATGTTCAGATTGATGAAGAGGCGCCTCCATGCCGCTGAGTACCGCCGGCGCTGAAGACCGCTACTGAGGACCGCCCCTGAGAACCGCCGCTGAGAATCCATGCATTGGGGAAGCCAGCTCCGCACCTCCGCTCCGCGCTGCCTTCGCTCCAGATGAAGATAGAAGATGATGGAGTTGCCTGGAAGAAGACCTTCTCCGCCGGACTTCAGGAATGGTGAGTACCTATTTACCTTCCTGGTAAAATATTTTATAAATAAATATTTGGGGCTTAGTGTTAAGATTTTTTTTTAATTTTTGGGGGGTTTCTTATTTTCAAGATTAGGGTTTTATCGGGCTGTAAAAGAGCTGATTGCACTTTCAATGGCAGTAAAAGAGCAGAATGCCCTTTTAAGGGCAATGCCCATACAAATATTTTTTATTTTCTTTTTACTTCTACATCCCATGTTTTACCCAATTCATTTTCCCATTTAAGCATCATTGATGTTTTGCTAGATTTATCTTTAAGGTTGAATATAAGGTATAGTTTTGAAATTAAACTTTTTATGGGTTGCTTTAATAAACATAATGTTTCAAACTGAGTGTTTGTTGGGGGATTTTTATTGCCCATTACTTCCTGGATTCTGGATTGAAGCTGAAAATAATGATACCATAGATTATGATCTGTTTCCCCTAATTCTGCATATTGTGTATATGTGATGATTTTACCATTGATTATGGTGTCTGCAATCATATATAGGCCTTTAGTTGTCCATTTCTCTTGCACTTGTGCAGTGATGGAAGACTGAAGTGTTACTAATGGTGTAACTCTTGATCTAACAATGAGTTGCGTAAATTTAGTTGTTAGTGTATCCCATATATGCACAGTGTGATTAATTGATAGATCCTTTTTTATGTGGTAATCTGTTATGTTTTGGAGTCCACAATAATTTATAGATTTGTTCGATTTCTATAATTTCAGCCTCCATATATACCCATTATGGTATGTTAGACGATCAATACCATAAGAGATAAGGTTCGGTATACCTACTCCTCCCCCTCTTTTATGACGTAGCATAATTTTCTTTGTTAATTCTTCTCCTTTTCCCTAACCAAATAAAATTTAAAATTTATTTTTGTAATTTATGAAGTTCTGATAATGGGACAGAAACAGTTAATGAACGGAAGATGTAAAATAATTTAGGTAAAATCTTCATTTTAGTAGTGATAATTCTACCATATAAGGAAATTTTATATTTGTTCAATTTGGTCATTAGTTTTTTAATTTCAGAGAATATGGGTAGGTAGTACGCTTGATATAGGTTATTTACATTGGGAATAAAATTTATTCCTACATATTTATGTGTTTTTTTCGCCCACAAGAAATTAAAATTCTATTCCAGAATCTTTTTTGTATGTTGTGGTAGATGTATGTCTAGAGCTTCGCATTTATCTTTTTATTTACTTTGTAGTCTGATATCTAACCAAAGTCTTGTATTAGAGAATATTAGGGAAGGAGTGACAAAAGTGGCTTTGTTAAAGATAGAATAAAATCATCTGCAAATAATGATATTTTATAATTATTTCTTCCTATTGGGATCCCTGTGATATCTCTATGGTCTCTTATTCTTACCGCTAGAGGTTCCATGCATAATGCAAAAAGGAGGGGTGATAGTGGACACCCTTGTCTAGTTCCATTTCTAATTTTAATAGATTTAGACTGATAGCCCACAAGATTAACAAACGCTTCTGGTGCCGAGTATAGTGACTTCAGTGCTTCATGAAAGGGTCTTGTGATCCCGAATTTAGTCAAAACCACATGCATGTAAGCCCAGTTTATTCTGGTGAATGCCTTCTTTGTATCCAACGAGAGAAACAGAGAAGGCACTCATTTTGTAGAGGTCCAATTTATGAGATCTACAACTTTGCGGATATTATCTGGTGCTTCCCTTTGTTTTATGAACCCTACTTGATCTGTACGGATCAATTTCATAATTGGATTGGCCAATCTGTTTGCCAGAATTTTGGTAAAGGGTTTAAGGTCCTGGTTGAGAAGGGAAATGGGCCTATAATTTTTGCAATATTGTCTGCATTTCCCCGTTTTATTCTAGCTAATAGCATCTCTGGGGGAATATTTCTTCCTTCCATTTTAAAGTTAAACAGTTTGACTAATTGTGTTGTTAGAGAGAGTTAAATGTCTTTATAAAAATGTCCTGCATATCCATCGGGACATGAGGCCTTATTTCTTTTTAAGTCTCTTATGGCTAATGAAACTTCTTGTATCGTATTCGTAATCTGGCTTTAGTATATTTAGATATTTTTGTGATAATTGATTAAGTGTGTTAGATCCTAGAAATTTGTCTAATTTTTCAGATTTACTACAGTCTTGTTGGGACGAATTAGGTTATACAGGGTCGTGTAATACTCAGCAAATGTATTTGCTATATGTAGGAGGTTGTTAGTAGTTTCGCCATTTTTTTGTTGGATTTGTGGTAGACATGTGCAACGCTAAAAAATGTGTTTAGTTTTGTTTCGTTTTCATTAGTTAAATAAATAATTTCGTTGCGGCAGATTAGTTTAGTGAAGTTTAAAAAAAATTTGTTTTGGCAAATTTGTTATGTTAAGTTAAATCGTTTTTTGGATCCATTCTTTATTCATATGCATTATTCTATTCTGATGTTTAGAATAGAATAATGCATATGAATAAAGAATGGATCCGAAAAAACGAAAGGAACCCGAAAAAACGATTTAATTTAACACTAATTTGCTGGCGATTGCCAAAACAAACGCCTAGATTACGAGTTTTGCGTTATGAGACATGCGGTGCTAACTTGCAAGTTATTCTCACCGCTCACTTACCTGCAGCGCTGGTATTACCGGTTTTTATAAACCCAGCGTTAACAGACAAGAAGTGAGCGTAGAGCAAAATTGAGCTCCATACTGCACTCCAATACCAGCGCTGTTTAAGTCAGCGGTGAGCTGGTTGTACGTGCTCGTGCATGACTTCCCCATAGACATCAATGGGGAGAGCCAGCTGAGAAAAAGTCTAACACCTGCAAAAAAGCAGCGTAAAACTCAGTAAGGCAGCCCCATTGATTCCTATGGGGAAACACATTTTATGTTTACACCTAACACCCTAACATGAACCCAGAGTCTAAACACCCCTAATCTTACACTTATTAACCCCTAATCTTCCTCCCCTAACATCGCCGACACCTACATTATATTGATTAACCCCTAATCTGCCGCTCCCGACATCGCCGCCACTAGAATAAACATATTAACCCCTAAACTGCCGCACTCCCGCCTCACAAACACTAGTTAAATATTATTAACCCCTAATATGCCGCCCCTAACATCGCCACCACCTACATTATACTTATTAACCCCCAAAGTCGCTGCCACTATTCTAAATTTATTAACCCTTTAAAGCTAAGTCTAACCCTAACTCTAACACCCCCTAACTTAAATATAATTAAAATAAATCTAAATAAAATTCTTATCATTACCTAAATTATTCCTATTTAAAACTGAATACTTACCTATAAAATAAACCCTAAGCTAGCTACAATATAACTAATAGTTACATTGTATCTAGCTTAGGGTTTATTTTTATTTTACAGGCAAGTTTGTATTTATTTTAACTAGGTAGAATAGTTACTAAATAGTTATTAACTATTTACTAACTACCTAGCTAAAATAAATACAAATTTACCTGTAAAATAAAACCTTACCTAAGTTACACTAACACCTAACACTACACTACAATTAAATAACTTACATAAATTAAATACAATTAAATAAATTAAATACAACAAACACTAAATTACACAAAATAAAAAACAAATTACAAGATCTTTAAACTAATTACACCTAATCTAATAGCCTTATCAAAATAAAAAAGCCCCCCCCCCATAAAAAAAAACCCTAGCCTAAACTAAGCTATCAATAGCCCTTAAAAGGGCCTTTTCGGGGCATTGCCCCAAAGAAATCAGCTCTTTTACCTGAAAAACAAATACAAACAACCCCTCCAACAGTAAAACCCACCACCCACACAACCAACCCCCCAAATAAAACCCTAACTAAAAAAAACCTAAGCTCCCCATTGCCCTGAAAAGGGTATTTGGATGGGCATTGCCCTTAAAAGGGCATTTAGCTCTATTGCTGCCCAAAGCTCTAACCTAAAAATAAAACCCACCCAATACACCCTTAAAAAATCCTAACACTAACCCCCGAAGATTCACTTACCGGGAGAAGTCTTTATCCAAGCGGCAAGATGTCCTCAACGAAGCCAGCAGAAGTGGTCCTCCAAGCGGGCAGAAGTGGTCCTCCAGACAGGCAGAAGTCTTCACCCTGACGGCATCTTCTATCTTCATCCTTCCGACACGGAGCGGCTCCATCTTCAAGACAAACCCGGCGCAGAGCATCCTCTTCTTCCGACGTCAACGTCTTAACTAGTGTTTGCGAGGCGGGAGTGCGGCGGTTTAGGGTTTAATATGTTTATTATAGTGGCGGCGATGTCCGGAGCGGCAGATTAGGGGTTGATCATTTTCTTTTAGTGTTTGTGATGCGGGAGGGCCTCGGTTTAGGGGTTAATAGGTAGTTTATGGGTGTTAGTGTACTTTTTAGCACTTTAGTTATGAGTTTTATGCTACAGCTTTGAAACAAACTCGTAATACTGGCGCTATGAATAGAAAAAAGCCTTTTACGAAATTGACATAAGTTGGTTTGCGGTAAGGCCAAAAAAGTGGGCAGTACACCTATACCTGCAAGACTCGTAATAGCAGCGGGCGTAAAAAAAGCAGCGTTAGGACGTGTTAACGCTGCTTTTTCACCTTACCACAAAACTCATAATCTAGGTATTAATTATCAAAAACTGCCGCCGCCACCCACATCGCCAACACTAAATAAAACTATTAACCCCTAAACCGCCGTCCCCCCACATTGCCAACACTACCTAAACCTATTAACCCCTAAACGAACCCCCAACATCGCTGACACATCGCTCACACTAATTATTAGGGGGGAGCTGCACCTGTATCAGTTATTAGGGGAAGCTGCACCTGTATCAGTTATTAGGGGGAGCTGCACCTGTATCAGTTATTGTCAGGGTTTTTCCCCAATAAGCCTTTTGTCCTCCCGCGGGGGAGGGGTCGTTGAGTGGAGGGTACTGGCAGGGTTTTTACCTGTTTTGTTTGCCATGTGCTGCTGGCAGCCATTTTACTCACCTCTCTTCCTGACTATGGTGCATTGTGGGGGATGCTGCTCATTTCCTGCACTTCCTTTTATGGCCAGACTGGTGTGCATCATCCATGTGAGACAGGATGCAGTCTCAGAATTGTGATGTCATCACTTATTATTTAAAGGGCCTCTGTTCAGTATGCTTTGGCTTTGCGTTGTCTCAGGCCTGTTTGTGAGAGCTCCTGTATATTACCTGGCTATCTGACGTCCCTCCTGGTTCCTGATCCCTGGCTTGTTCCTGACTCTGCTGTTTTCCTTGTTCCTGATTCCGGCTCGTCTGACTACTCGCTTTGGCTCCTGACTCGGCTCGTCTGACTATTTGCTTTGGCTCCTGACTCGGCTTCTCTGACTACCAGCTCTGTTTTTTTATTCCTGGCTTGTTATTTGACTTGTGGACTTTTTATTATTTTTTGCTATTAATAAAGGTGTGATTGGACTTCCGGTGGGAGGCTTAGCAAGATGGTCGCAAGTAGGAAAGGCTCCGCTTGAGACCAAGTTATTCTAGGAGTAAATCTTTGCCATTCTGCCATCCTGCTAGCCCTTAGCAGTCTCAGCTGTTTGGGCATTTATAAGGATCAAGCATTACAACTCTTGGCCCCCGGAACGACAGGAAAGCATTGAAGAGGAGAAAGCTGTGCTACGCATTGTGTATAGCACAGCAGAAAGAGAAGGAACAAGCATGGGAATCTACCCTGCCGCAGCAGATTCTCAAAATAAAGACATCTTAGCTGCCATACAGGGCTTGCTTCTACCTGCATTAAATAAGCTGGAAACTACTCTGCAAATCTTACTGGCAGACACTCGGATTGTGGATCTCCTGCATGCGGGTCCAAAATGGCGCCGCCTCCCCACAGAATCCTTTGGTAACCATGCCTGCAGGTCTTCTGAGGCTCATCCGAGACACAAGGAGGGAGCGAAGGAACAACCACTACTGTTACCAGGTGCAGCTCACTCACCCAAGATTAGCAGGGAAGCGAGACCCTCGGTATTTAAAGTGGGAGAAATGTACACTGCAAGGCCTGATTCTGAGCCGCAGCGCGACTTCAGCAATTACTCTTCCTACCAGCCATTGGAGATCCGATTCTACCAAGCCCAGCTGCAGTTTGCATCTGAAATAAGAGGTACTGCATCTCGTGGGACTCCCTATACTCAAGACGAAGAATCACATTTACACGGAAAAGGCGGCGACATCGGGAACATTGCTGCACAGTGTCACAAGCAAGCCGCATCTACATTTGACCCACCGCAAGAATCTGCCTCCCTGCACACTTCAAGGATGATCTCGAGAAGGGGCAATTGGCTTTTAAATGAGCTGCTGGCCTCGACTGTCGATGTGAAGCAGCCCCTCTCTCCTCTGCAAAAAAGCTGCTCTCTTCTGGGACAGAGATATCAGGCTCCAGCTCGGACTGGAGTTGGGTAATTTGCTCTTTTATCTACAGCCATCTGTCCTAACTGACTGTGTGCCAAAATAACTTTGGAAGCTTTCTCTCGCCTCTATGCCATAGTAATATACCCAGCAACTTTTAACGTTTACATATAGTCGCTCCACTTCACAAAACATGTTAAATTGTTGATTAATAGCTCCTATGACTTGTCTTTAAGCCTGACTATGTTTATTAGTGTTATATTTACTTTTAATATTCCTAATGTTATTGTTTTTTTTTTAACCTCCTGGGGACACTGCAGGTACAATAGTAAGAGATTCATAACCTGACATCTTATACTTGGCATCTAGCTAGGTGGTATTTTAGGTAACCTAAGACGTTAAAGCCTGTCACATAAGCAGCTTGTTTCTGAAAATATAAACATGCTATTTATTCAGCAAAACCTGAGAATGCTTTCTAGAAAACACTGCAAATACCAGTACATTAGAACTGAAGCTACCTCTCATTATTAACACCAGGCTTTGCTTGCTTTCTGACATCTCCCCCACAATCCTGTGGGTGTTGTAGCTATCCCAAACTCTATTCTGATTGCATTGACTATGAGACTCAAGATTAGGTGGGGGCTATGATTCAATAATTTATTTACCTTGTCATCTTGCTGTGAAGGGGATTTTATGGTTAATTCTTATGAGACAGTGAATGTATACTGAGAGCCACTTGACTGTAAAGACACCTTTGAGTTGCATCGGGCTGCAAGACATTGATTAACAGCGGTATTCAGTATTTGTGTAATACACCAAATTGTTTATAGCCCTCCCTAAAGAGCATAACTTGTGTTAAGGTGTGGTCAAATGTTCGTTTATAACTTCTAGCTCAGCATGGCGATGTGACATGTCTCGCATCCTACTTAGAATCCTTATTCCTGTCTCGGCCTGGGTTATTTTTCAGCTCACAATATGCTCACATATCTCGACATGCAGCTCATGTCTCCCCTGGGAGATAAGCACCAGGCCTAACCTTCATTCTGCTACTGCCACAAATAGGAGCTTAGCCCCTGCCCTTGTATTAAATATAAGAGCCAAGCCTATACTCTGCCCAAAATATCGGCATACTTATTCAGTTTCTTTATTATGTGCTGGCAGTCTCCTCAGTAGTTTTTTTAGTACAGACCCCCTTACTCTCATAGACCCCACATAGTTTATCATAGTTTATCATAGTTTATCAATGAATCCTATGTCGTCGTCTGAGAACGACACAAATACATGTTATATTGCAGGAGATATATTTCCTTAAGTTGTGTGCTCATGTAATATTTGGGAATTTTATTTCATTCTGTCATCATCTACCCTCCTGTAGTACATACTCTTCTCTTTTTACATCTTTCATGTGCAAAAAGTTGATATATCATACAAACACCATCACTGACCTATTGTTACACTAGTGTTAATATGTCATAGCATGTAATACCCTGAGAGACAAGCAGAAAAGTAACTCATAAGATTGCATATACCCGCTGTGTTCCCCCCTACCCTTATCGCTCTGCCCTTCCCTTCCCCGGTTTCCCCCCCCCTCCCCCTCATGCTCCCCCTGTTTTCTGTTTGTCTGTTCATGTGTTTGGGAATGTTATCTCTCTCTGTCAGCGTCTACCCTCCTGTAGTTCATACTCTTCTCTTTTAACATTTTTCATATGCAAAAAATTGATATATCACAAGAAGATCATCACTGACCTATTATTGCACTAATGTTGATGTGTCATAGCATGGATTATCCTGAGAGACAAGCAGAAAAGTAACTTATAGGATTGCATACACTCGTTGTGCTCCCCCCTACCCTTATCGTTCTGCCCTTCCCTCTCCCCTGTTTTTCCCCCCCTTCCCCTCTTGCCCCCCTGTTTTATGTTTGTTGGTTCATTTGTTAATAATGTAAAAACCCCAATGGAGTGGTACAAACTCTTCTCTATCTGGACAATGAATGCTTTATTGTAAGGTCTCCAAGATATATGTCTGTTATAATATGCTGTTTGTACTGTTTTATCTGCCTTATTGGCTCACCCTGTGTGTTGGGCTGAAAATACATCTTGTAACCTTGTACCCTTTATTGGTTATAAATAAAATTAAAAAAAAAATAAAAAAAAAATAAAGGTGTGATTATTTCTGCACTTCTCGTCTCAGTCTGATTCCTGGCACCCTGACATTACGCAAAGGCCATGAATCCTGATGGTGCTGATAATACACCTTTACCTGCCATAATTTCCAGGATGGATGAATAGGATCACCGCTTGGATCAATTTGCACTAGCCCTGCAAACCCTGCTGACTCGCACTGCACATTTGGACCAAAGTGTCCAGCAAATTATGGTTGCTCCTGTTTCCGCTGCTGCACCTAGTTCTACTAGGAGCATGTCCGGTTCTGCACCTCTACCTCAGCAATATGGAGGCGATCCTAATCAGTGCAGAGGGTTTTTGAACCAGGTGGGCATTTACTTTGAGATGTTACCTCAGGCGTTTCCCTCTGACAGAACTAAGGTGGGATTTCTCATCTCGTTACTCTCTGACACAGCTCTTGCCTGGGCTAATCCCTTGTGGGAGACTAATAAACCTGTGTTATATTGAATATATAAATGTTTTATTTCTAACAAGTAAATAGTTGAAATGTTGCTCCTTTGATAATTCTGTCTAAAAGTTGGAGCTTAAACTTAAGGCAGAGTATCTGTGAGCAATTACTGTAATGTGGTGAGAGTCTGGGTTGTATCTTTAATGAAAAATAAGCCTTTTAAAGTAACAAGATAAGAGAAAACAGAAAACACTAGTTGAGTGAATTCAAATGATGCAATTCTGAATAATGCAAAAATAGAATGTATTAGTGCATATAACAGCATAAGTAGTAAATAAGTATAGTCCGTTTTCACACACTCACTCAGATAAGTAATTCAGCTTGTTATAGTCTAGGGTAGAAATGTCAGAGAGATACTTGCAGTTCACAAAATATACACTTAGCCAGCATAAGGTTTGTAGGAAAGATTATACCTTCGGTTTGGTAAAGTAAAAAGTACAGACCGTGAACTGAAGATCAGAGCGGCAGAGCGTTGTGGCGTCTCAGCGGTAGCTCCGACTGAGCGAGTGTGACTCACTTCCGGTATCGGCGAGCAGGCAGCTGGAACGCTGCAAGGGAGATTAGTGACAGCGTGCAAATTACCTATTGATAGCAAAAAGAGAAGGTAATGCAGGTTGTCAGATGAATCTGGATAGCGATATAATGGTAATTCCAGGAGGTTTCCCAAGGTGACAGGTGAACCTGTGAAATAAGCATAAAGTAGCCAGGAGAGCAAAAAAAGGATGATACTCCTTAGAGGTAACATCAATTATCAGGCAGTGAATAGAAGGCGTGAAGGTGATTAAATAGGAAGAGAGGAAGGTGGGAGGGATATGCCTTAAAGGTATATCACATCTCCCCCCCCCTCAAGGGACCACTCCAGAAGATCCTAGACGGGGTTTGAATGGATACTTGAGGTGAAACCGGCGTACCAATACAGGTGCATGGACCTCCGAATGGGAAATCCACAAATTCTCCTCCGGACCGTAGCCTCTCCACTTGACCAAATACTCCAATCGTCGGTGTCTCAACCGGGAATCAAGAATCTTCTCCACTTCAAATTCCTCCTGACCATCAATCAGGATTGGGGCTGGAGGAACTAGATGATGTCTTGAAGGGTCTGATTTGTATGGCTTTAATAAAGAAATATGAAAATAATTATGTATCCTAAAATCTTTCGGCAGGGTTATACGGACTGCATTCTCGTTTATGATTTTTTCAATAGGGAATGGACCTAAAAATTGGTTAGCGAGTTTCTTGCTCGGTAATTGAAGTTTGAGATGTTTGGTGGATAGAAGGACAAGATCACCAATCTTATATTTTGGGGTTTCTCTGTGTTTTTGATCGTAATATTTCTTCTGTCTTTCCTTTGCATCTTGAAGATGGGTCTTCAAAACGTCCAACCTTTGTTGTAGAGATGATGTGTAATCGGTAGCACTTGGGGAGTTAACAGTTACGTTTGATAAAGTAATAGAGATTGGGTGATAACCATAAGTTGCATAGAATGGAGTCATTTTAGTGGAAGATGACATTGAATTATTATAGGAGAATTCTGCTAAGGGTAAGTATGCGACCCAATCATCCTGTAAATGGGTTATATAACATCTGAGATATTGTTCAAGGGTTTGGTTTAATCTCTCAGTTAGTCCATTTGTTTGAGGATGGAAAGCAGTTGAAAACCTGACATCAATCTGTAGGATTTTACATAAAGACCTCCAGAAAGCTGAGGTGAACTGAGTTCCCCTATCAGATATTATGACTTTGGGTAAGCCATGTAAGCGTACGATAGAAGCTATAAAAGCTCTAGCTGTCGTACTTGCAGTTGGAAGGGACTTCAATGGAACAAAATGAGCAAGTTTGGTTAAATGATCTACAACAACGAATATTGTGTTGTACGTTTGTGAAAGTGGTAAGTCAACAATGAAATCCATCGAGATTGTTGACCAGGGTTTATCAGGTATTGGTATGGATGTTAATAACCCAATCGGCTTTTTATGGTCTAGTTTATTCCTTGCGCAAATATCGCAATAGGAAACATAATTGGTAATATATTGTTCCATCTGTGGCCACCAGAAAAATCTTCTTGTGAGTTCAATAGTTTTTTGTATGCCTGTATGTCCTGATAGAACATTGTCATGTGTATAGGTTAGAACTGTTTTGCGTAAGGAATCTGGTACAAAGAGTTTGTTTTTGTGATAATATAGACCTGTGGATGTATCTTTGGTACATGAGTTGGGTATATTTGGATCCTTTATTAGTGCAGTTAGTACTTCATTTTCGAATGTTGTGATGCATCCTATTATCTTTTGTTGTGGGATAATTGGGGAAGCTAAAATCTTATCATTTTGGTTATCATGTTGTCTGGATAAAGCATTAGCTTTCATGTTAAGAACCCCTGGTTTATATGTTAGTTTGAAATTGAAACGATCTAGAAAAAGAGACCAACGAACTTGTCGGGCAGAGAGAGTCTTATTTTTCTTTAAGTACTCTAAATTTTTATGATCAGTATAAATCGTAAATGGTACTTCAGTGCCCTCTAACAAGTGTCTCCAATGTTCCAAAGAGTTCTTAATGGCTAACAACTCTTTGTCCCCAATACTATAATTTTTTTCAGCTGGTAAGTATGTTCTTGAGTAATAAGCGATAGGATGTAAAAGAGTGGATGTTTTATCGTGTTGTGATAAGACTGCGCCAATACCAGAATTGGAGGCATCTACCTCTAAAACAAAAGGTTGCTGATAATCTGGTAGAGTTAAAACAGGAGCAGTTGAAAAAGATTTCTTTAAGGTGTGAAAAGCCTTTTGGGTCTCCTCTGTCCAAAGATATCTTATCTTACTACTGGTTAGTGAAGTAAGAGGTTTCACTATAACAGAAAAGTTATGAATGAATTTTCTGTAAAAATTCGCAAAACCTAAGAATCTTTGTAAGGCTTTTACGGTAGTGGGGGTGGGCCAATCCAAAATAGCTTTAATTTTATCTGAATCCATGCTAATAGTATTAGGTGTTATGATGTAACCTAAGAATTTTATTTGATTTATGTGAAAAATACACTTTTCTTGTTTTGCATATAGTTTGTGTTCTTTTAGTCTTGTGAGAACCCATCTAACATGTTTTTCGTGATCTGATAAAGTACTTGAGTAGACCAAGATGTCATCTAAATATATGATGACACATACGTCAATCAAATCATGAAATATTTCATTTATGAAATGTTGAAAGGTTGCCGGGGCATTGCATAACCCGAAAGGCATGACGTTGTATTGGTAAAGACCGTATCTGGTGCGGAAAGCAGTTTTCCACTCATCTCCTTCTTTTATGCGAATTAAGTTATATGCACCCTTCAGATCAAGTTTGGTAAATATTGTGGCATCAGTAAGCCTTTCTAATAACTCAGGAATCAAAGGTAGAGGATAGCGATTCTTTATTGTGATATTGTTTAGAGCCCTATAGTCTATGATTGGTCTTTGAGTGCCATCTTTGTTTTTAACGAAAAACATGCCTGCAGCTGCCGGTGATGTTGAATGTGTGATAAACCCCTTTTTTAGATTTTCATCTAAATATAAACGTAAATCCTTAAGCTCTTTTTGAGGCATGGGATAAATTCTACCATGAGGTATTTGAGAGCCAGGGATTAATTTAATGGGGCAATCAAAAATTCTATGCGGAGGAAGAATCTCTGCCTCTTTTAGGTTAAAGATATCCGCCAAATCCTGATAAACCTCTGGAATACTCTGTATATTTGCTATGTGTGTTTGTGGAAAACATGTTTTTAAGCAATAATCTGATTGGAATTTTATTTGATGGAGTGACCAATCTATTTGAGGGTTATGGGTTTTTAACCATTTATAACCTAATACTATGGTATGCATAGCAATTGGGAGGATATCAAATGATAAATATTCAGTGTGTCCATTTGTGGTTGTGATCAATAAAGGTATAGTATGGTGTGTTATAGGACCATGTTGTATAGAGGAACCATCAATTAATTTAACAAACATAGGGATTTGCTTGCACACCGTGGGTATTTTATTAACTAATACATAATCAGTGTTGATATATATCCCTGAAGCCCCAGAGTCAATAAATGCTTTATTCTGAAGATTGTTTTGGTCCCACTGTAGAGAGAGAGAGATAGTTAGTTGATTTGTAAGATCAGTTTTAATATGTTCTAAGGTAACATTCTTACCCCTCTTTTGTATGTCCAGTAAAGGGCAATCTGAGACAGCATGGTCTTTCTTTGCACAGTACATGCAAAGGTTAGAAAGTCTCCTTCTAGTCTTTTCCTCAAGGGTCAAGTGACCCCTTATTGCGCCTATTTCCATAGTTGTTGTTTTATCATGATGAGAGGTATTTGGGTAATTTTGTCTAGGAGAGGTCTCAAATCCTCCTCTTTCAGCCTTACGTTCTCTAATTCGTCTGTCAAGAGTAGTACTAAGTTTAATCAAAGCAGAGAGAGTTTCTGGCATGTCAAGGCGAGATAGCTCGTCCTTTAGGACTTCTGATAAACCCAATCTGAATTGATTTCGGAGACTGACCTCATTCCACTGAGAGTCAGTCGCCCATAGCTGAAAATCCGTGGTGTACTCCTCCACAGTACGCTTTCCCTGCTTAAGGGAGCGAAGCTTAGTCTCTGCTATTAGCTATGTGTGGGCATCCTCATATAACTCAGACATAGCAGCAAAGAATTCCTGCAAGGAATCAAGGATAGAATTGTTTGATTCAAAAAATCTATTTGCCCATGTGCGGGGCTCCCCTGTGAGGTAGGAGATGGTAGTGCACACTTTCAATCTTTCAGTGTGATATGTGCGAGGTTTTAGAGTAAATAATAGAAGACAGGATTTTTTGAAATCCCTGAAAGCAGATCTCTTGCCTGAAAAAGGAGTTGGGGGTTGTACTTGTGGTTCTGGGATTTCAGGGGTTTTAGGTGATAAACAGTCTTTTACTAAAGCTTTTAATGTTGTGGTTTCTGCCTGTACTTCAGTTAGGCCACGAGCCAGATAATCCAATTTTTGATGGATATTGTTAAATGCCTTTTGAATCTCTGTGGGATCCATAATATGGCAATTTTGTTTTTTAAGGCCTGATAATACTGTTATATTGAATATATAAATGTTTTATTTCTAACAAGTAAATAGTTGAAATGTTGCTCCTTTGATAATTCTGTCTAAAAGTTGGAGCTTAAACTTAAGGCAGAGTATCTGTGAGCAATTACTGTAATGTGGTGAGAGTCTGGGTTGTATCTTTAATGAAAAATAACCCTTTTAAAGTAACAAGATAAGAGAAAACAGAAAACACTAGTTGAGTGAATTCAAATGATGCAATTCTGAATAATGCAAAAATAGAATGTATTAGTGCATATAACAGCATAAGTAGTAAATAAGTATAGTCCGTTTTCACACACTCACTCAGATAAGTAATTCAGCTTGTTATAGTCTAGGGTAGAAATGTCAGAGAGATACTTGCAGTTCACAAAATATACACTTAGCCAGCATAAGGTTTGTAGGAAAGATTATACCTTCGGTTTGGTAAAGTAAAAAGTACAGACCGTGAACTGAAGATCAGAGCGGCAGAGAGTTGTGGCGTCTCAGCGGTAGCTCCGACTGAGCGAGTGTGACTCACTTCCGGTATCGGCGAGCAGGCAGCTGGAACGCTGCAAGGGAGATTAGTGACAGCGTGCGAATTACCTATTGATAGCAAAAAGAGAAGGTAATGCAGGTTGTCAGATGAATCTGGATAGCGATATAATGGTAATTCCAGGAGGTTTCCCAAGGTGACAGGTGAACCTGTGAAATAAGCATAAAGTAGCCAGGAGAGCAAAAAAAGGATGATACTCCTTAGAGGTAACATCAATTATCAGGCAGTGAATAGAAGGCGTGAAGGTGATTAAATAGGGAGAGAGGAAGGTGGGAGGGATATGCCTTAAAGGTATATCACAACCTGTGATTTCAAATTACCCTGAATTTGTGGCCTCCTTTCCATTCAGCAAGGTACAAGATCTGTTGCTTAGTATGCCATTGAGTTCCGTACACTTGCCGCAGAGGTAGGTTGGAACAATGAAGCCCTTGTTGCCACCTTTTTTCATGGGCTCTGTGATGCGATTAAAGACAAAGTTGCTGCCAGAGATTTACCAGAGGATCTTGAGGCATTGGTGTCTTTTTTGATCCTAATTGACATCAGACTAAGTGAGAGGCCTTCTTTCAGGAAGCGCTTGCGGAAGCCTCCTGTTCCGTTGTCTCCTACGTGTTCGTTTCCACCCATGCCTCCCTCTCCTCCCATGCCTCCTGGTCCCGAGTCACCAGGTACTGCTGAGCTGATGCAGTTGGGTTTCACGCGTCTCTCCGCAGCAGAGAGGGCCTTTAGGAGGAGGGAGGGGCTCTGCCTCTATTGTGGGTTACAGGGCCACCTTTTGAAGTCTTGTCCTACACGGCCGGGAAACGCTCACACCTAAGGTCCTGTCGGGGGCAGACCTTGGGTGGTTTATCCTCGTCCCCGGAACCACTGAAGGAGAAACCTTTGGTCACGGTTGTCCTTTCCTGGGTGACTCCTCCATAATCACCCAGGCTCTTGTTGACCCCGGTGCTGCGGGCTATTTCATTGACAGTGCTTTCGTATCAAAACTGTTTTTCCTCGGTCCGTTCCGCTTGCTATTGAGGCCATTGATGGCAGGCCCCTTCAGCCCGCACTCGTTACTCACTAAACTGCTCCGTTATCCATGGCTGTTGAGGCTCTCCATTTTGAAACCCTCCAGTTCCAGGTGATAAACTCTTTGCATTTTCCGGTTGTTCTGGGTTATCCCTGGCTCCAAAAGCACAATCCCAGTCTCGAATGGCGCAGATCCGAAATTTTGTCGTGGTCTCCGCAATGTATTTTCACTTGTCTTCAGAAACCAGTTAAAGTCTTGTGCACTTCTTCGGTATCTCAATTGCCAGAGGAGTACCAAGAGTTCCTAGACGTTTTTGACAAGGTGCCTCCTCACCGGTCTTACGATTGTGACATAGACCTGCAACCCGGAGCCATTCCACCTCGGGGCCGGGTTTACCCTCTGTCTGTTGTGGAGAATTGTGCTATGGAGGAGTATGTTGCCGATGCTCTGTCGCGGGGGATCATCAGCAAATCCTGCTCTCCTGCAGGGGCTGGCTTCTTCTTTGTGAAGAAAAAGGGTGGCAAGTTAAGACCATGCATCGATTATAGGGGTCTTAATCGTCTTACCATTAAGAATGCTTACCCTATTCCGCTCATTACGGAACTCTTTGACCGCCTCAAGGAAGCTATGATCTTTACTAAACTTGATTTGAGAGGAGCGTACAATATCGTTAGGATCAAGGAGGGCCACAAATCGAAAACAGCATTTAACACCAGGAGCGGGCATTTATGAGTATCTTGTAATGTCCTTTGGCCTATGTAATGCTCCTGCTGTTTTCCAGGAATTTATAAATGATGTCCTACGAGATATGTTGCAACAGTGTGTTGTGGTGTACTTAGACGACATCCTCATACACTCACCCACACTTGAGGCTCATCGTTCTGATGTTACACGGGTTCTTCAGAGACTACATGAGAAAGGCCTGTTTTGTAAACTCGAGAAGTGTGAGTTCCATCAGACTCAAGTAACCTTCCTAGGTTATGTTATCTCCGTTGCAGGGTTCTCCATGGATCCTGACAAGTTATCTGCAGTTCTGCAGTGGCCTTGCCCAGTTGGTCTTCGGTCTATTCAATGTTTTTTGGGGTTCGCCAATTACCATAGAAAGTTTATTAAAAACTTTTCTTCCTTGGTCAAACCTATCACAGACATGGCCCGTAAAGAGAATGATCCACTCCATTGGTCACCTACTGCTATTAAGGCCTTTGATAGTCTTAAGACTCTGCTGCCGCTCCAGTTCTGGCTCATCCTAACCCTGTCCTGCCTTTCGTTCTTGAGGTTGATGCGTCTGAGACTGGAGTAGGTGCCTTCTTGCCTCAACGTCCTGCGCCTGACGGTTCCTTGCATCCATGTGGTTTCTTCTCTAAGAAATTGTCTCCAGCGGAGAGCAATTATGAAATTGGCGACAGGGAATTACTGGCTATAATTTTGGCACTCAAGGAATGGAGGCATATTCTCGAGGGTACTAGCGTGCCAGTGCTCATTCTTACTGACCACAAGAATTTAACTTATCTTCCTGAAGCAAAACGTTTGTCACCCCAACAGGCCAGATGGGTGCTATTTTTGTCTCGGTTTAATTTTGTGGTCTCCTACCTGCCTGGTAGCAAGAATGTTAGGGCTGGTGCCCTCTCTCGACAATTTTCGCCTCTGTCCAAGGAGGAGTCTGTACCTACTCTAGTTATACCTCCTGACCATATTTTGGCTACCATACGTACTAATTTGACTTCTCCCTTGGGGGAGGAGATTCTGGCTGCACAAACCAATGCACCTCCTGAGAAACCTAGTGGTAAGTGTTTTGTTCCTGAGAATCTTCGAACTAAACGTTTGCACACTTACCACTATCCTAAAGCTGCAGGTCACCCAGGCAAGAACCAAATGATTTGGTCTGTCACTCAACAATTCTGGTGGCCAGGTCTTTGTTCTGATGTTGCTGCGTATGTTGCCTCCTGCTCAGTTTGTGCACAGAATAAGATTCCTCGATGTCTTCCTGTGGGTCTTCTTCAACCTATTGCTAATGATGAGTGTCCTTGGACACATCTTTCCATGGACTTCATTGTTGAGCTCCCTGTTTCCAATGGCAATACTGTTATCCTTATGGTGGTTGACCGTTTTTCTAAAATGTCACATTGCATTCCCTTGAAGAAGTTGCCTACCGCTCAGGAGCTTGCTTCAATTTTTTCCCGGGAGGTCTTCCGTTTACATGGGTTACCCAAGGAGATAGTGTAGGACTGGGGTAGCAAGTTTGTCTCCAGATTTTGGCGTTCCTTTTGTGCTCAAATGGGGATCCAGCTTTCCTTCTCCTCTGCATATCACCCTTAATCCAATGGGGCTGCGGAAGGGTCTAATTAAGCTCTGGAACAGTTCCTCCGTTGCTATGTCTCAGATCACCACAATAATTGGTCTGAACTGTTACCTTGGGCAGAGTTTGCTTGTAATAGTGCTATTAATGCTTCCTCCAAGTTATCCCCGTTCATGGCGAATTATGGGTTTCAACCATCCTTGGTACCCGATTCATTCATGTCTCAGGGTATTCCGGCTTTGGAGGAGCATCTCCAGCAACTCCGTTCCACGTGGGTGCAGATTCAGGATTTCCTTCATCGTTCTATGCAGCGCCAAAAGTTCCAGGCTGATCGTAGGCGTCTGCCCGCACCTTCCTACTAGGTTGGTGAGAGAGTTTGGCTGTCCTCCCGCAACTTGAACCTTTGTGTGCCTTCCAATAAACTGGCTCCCTGTTATGTTGGTCATTTTCGAATACTCTGACGGGTCAATCCTGTGGCTTACGCTCTTGCCCTTCCTCCTGCTATGCGCATCTCCAATGTTTTTCATGTCTCCCTCTTGAAATCATTGGTTTGTAATCGGTTTACCACTGTGTTGCCTCGTCCCCGTCCTATCTTTGTTGACAACCATGAGGAGTATGAGGTCAGCAACATTAATGACTCTCGTATGTCCAGGGGCCGCGTACAGTATTTGGTTCACTGGAGGGGCTACGGTCCGGAGGAGCATTCATGGGTTCCCTCCTCTGATGTTCATGCTCCCGCCCTCCTCCGTGCCTTCCATGCCCGTTTCCCCAATAAGCCTTTTGTCCTCCCATGGGGGAGGGGTCGTTGAAGGTACTGTCAGGGTTTTTACCTGTTTTGTTTGCCATGTGCTGCTGGCAGCCATTTTACTCACCTCTCTTCCTGACTATGGTGCATTGTGGGGGATGCTGCTCATTTCCTGCACTTCCTTTTATGGCCAGACTGGTGTGCATCATCCATGTGAGACAGGATGCAGTCTCAGAATTGTGATGTCATCACTTATTATTTAAAGGGCCTCTGTTCAGTATACTTTGCCGTTGCGTTGTCTCAGACCTGTTAGTGAGAGCTCCTGTATATTACCTGGCTATCTGACGTCCCTCCTAGTTCCTGATCCCTGGCTTGTTCCTGACTGCTGTTTTCCTTGTTCCTGATTCCGGCTCGTCTCACTACTTGCTTTGGCTCCTGACTCGGCTCGTCTGACTATTCGCTTTGGCTCCTGACTCGGCTCGTCTGACTACCAGCTCTAGTTTTTGATTCCTGACTTGTTATTTGACTTGTGGACTTTTTATTAGTTTTTGCTATTAATAAAGGTGTGATTATTTCTGCACGTCTCGTCTCAGTCTGATTCCTGGCACCCTGACAGTTATTAAGAGGGGTCCAGCAGGAGCAGCTGTGTCTCTCCTGTCTGCCGTTTTTAATTTGCTTGCCTAAGTTAGAAATAGAACCAATGCCTCAATAATTGTATATAATTTTGGTTCCCACCAATACTAGTTGCTAATATTTAAAAGTATTTTAGCCCTCGGATTGTAAGGGCTTAGCTTACTCTAGATTAATTTATTGGTGGGTCCATGTATATTAGTACCTCTGGCAAATTGAGCTAACCAGTATTCACTTACTAACTGGGTTCAAGTGTTTTTAACATTTTTTCTGCTACTGTGTGAATGTATGTTCCTAGTTTAATTAATAATGATTTAAGGTATGAATGGTATGGAACTTTTTAAAAAATTCCTAAACCAATTATTTTTCTTGGAGTTAATATTGACTAACTTTGTGGAATTATTTGCTACAAACTGTATTGTATTCCCTATACAATTAGTTTATCTAGTTGTTTTGATCTGTCCGCTTAGAATCCACATCAGATACTGATCCCTGTGAGTGGAAACTAATAATACAATGTATTAACCAAAAGGTACATTTATTGTGATATATATATATATACAGGAGAGGTGTCTGTTATTACCTAACTCCACAATCCCCAACCCCATATGCTCTAAAGTTATTAAGAGGAGCTGCACCTGTATCAGTTATTAGGAGGAGCTGCACCTGTATCAGTTATTAGGAGGAGCTGCACCTGTATCAGTTATTAGTGAGAGCTGCACCTGTATCAGTTATTAGGAGGAGCTGCACCTGAATCAGTTATTAGTGAGAGCTGCACCTGTATCAGTTATTAGGAGGAGCTGCACCTGTATCAGTTATTAGGGGGAGCTGCACTGTATCATTTATTAGGAGGATCTGCACCTGTATCAGTTATTAGGAGGATCTGCACCTGTATCAGTTATTAGGGGAAGCTGCACCTGTATCAGTTATTAGGGGGAGCTGCACCTGTATCAGCTATTAGGAGGGAGCTGCACCTGTATCAGATATTATGGAAGCTGCACCTGTATCAGCTATTAGGAGGGAGCTGCACCTGTATCAGCTATTAGGAGGGAGTTGCACCTGTATCAGATATTATGGAAACTGCACCTGTATCAGTTATTAGGAGGAGCTGCACCTGTATCAGTTATTAGAGGGAGCTGCTCCTGTATCAGTTATTAGGAGGAACTGCACCTGTATCAGTTATTAGGGGGAGCTGCGCCTGTATCAGTTATTAGGAGGAGCTGCACCTGTATCAGTTATTAATAGGAACTGCACCTGTATCAGTTATTAGGGGGAGTTGCACCTGTACCAGTTATTAGGAGGAGCTGCACCTGTATCAGTTATTAGTGGGAGCTGCACCTGTATCAGTTATTAGTGGGAGCTGCACCTGTATCAGTTATTAGGAGGAGCTGCACCTGTATCAGTTATTAGTGGGAGCTGCACCTGTATCAGTTATTAGTGGGAGCTGCACCTGTATCAGTTATTAGTGGGAGCTGCACCTGTATCAGTTATTAGGAGGAGCTGCACCTGTATCAGTTATTAGGAGGAGCTGCACCTGTATCAGTTATTAGGAGGAGCTGCATATGTATCAGTTATTAGGAGGAGCTGAACCTGTATCAGTTATTATGGGAGCTGCATCTGTATCAGTTATTAGAGGGACAACTTAAAGCAATGGGAACAGCACACGTTTAAAGGGTAAGTGCACGGTAGACCTCAGGACACTGCCAAGTCCTGAGACATGTATACAAGAAAGAAGCAGGGTCTCCAGCACTTAAACAAGTTTATTTGCACAGTAAGCGAAGTTTCTGGGTCACAGCCCCTTATTCATGCTTGGTATTTGACATGGGCCTGATCAACCTTTAAATATCTTAAAATTGGCGCCTTCTCCACTCTAATTGGGAGAAGGGCTCCCTCTAGTGGCCAATATTTTACATACACCAAAAAATGTTTTAAATACTATATAACTACCTATAAAGTTAAAATGTTGCAAAGCATTAATTAATTTACAAAAATTCATAGAAAACATTCATAGAAAAATTTAAAAACAATTTTGGGCTAGAACTGCAGGTAGAATGTATAAATAACAAAGGTAAGGTGAAAAATAATATTTCATGGAGCACATTACAAGAAACATTAAAAGAAACAAGATAAATCAAAGTCTCTGTTGAGACCTTTGGGTGCCATACTCTCCAATTTATGAACCCACCACATCTCTCTTTGTTTTAATTGACGTTCTCTGTCTATGCCTCTTCTATTTTGGGGATATGGTCTATGACCTGCCACCTCAGTTGGCTGATGTTATGGCCTTTTTCTAAAAAATGGCTGGATAGTGGTGACTCCTAATTCTTGCACCTGATGTTGGACCTGTGTTGACTCATACGGTCCCTCACTCTACGGGTGGTCTCCCCTATGTAAATAAAAGAACATGTGCATTTTATGAGGTACACGACGTGGGTGGTTTCACAAGTGTAATACCTCTTGATTTCAAACTTTTTCCCACTTTGTGGGTGGTGGAAATATGCTCCTTTAATAACTGAATGACAGCTCATGCAACTCAAACAAGGGAAGGTCCCCATGTTCTTTTTACTCAAAAGAAGTTGTCTATTTTGTTTACTTGTCCCTATATCTGTGTGACTGATAGAAGAATAGAGTAACCAGGCGTCAACTGACGGAGGCTAGGTGTGTGGGTATACAGCTGATATTTATTACACAATAAAATGATAAAAACACAATAAATGATAAAACTACTAGTTCATGGATCCATGAAACATACAATAAAATATGATGAAAATACAATAGATGATAAAATATAACTATAGTTGGACGTTATAAATGACTTGATAGTTATAAATGACTTGATAGTTAAAACTGATGCTGCAGAGAGTGAATGTCCAAAAGATACAGTTGCAAACAGTGTGTCATATATATGCGAAAAAAGTGGAGCGTGATCAAAAACTAATAATAAAAAGTCCTAAAATAAGTGTCCAAAGAAACCAATTAATTCACTGCAAATGACTCCTGGTGAATGTAACACAAATCCTCAATGGTGTGACAAATGAGTGTTCCAAGTGTCCTAAAAATATCCTAAAAGTATATAGCAAGGTGTCCTAGAGTTCAATAGAAAATTGTAGAAAAAATTTAGAAAAAAATGGTTTTAAAAAATGATTGAAAAAAAAATGTTGGAAAAAATTAGTTCAAAAAGTGCAGCAGAGCAAATGGAAAAGAACCAAAAATACTGGGGAAACAGAGGGAGTGGGATCCAATGTGTGTTGAAAGACTTTCCCTCTTGTTTTCTTCCAATGTGGGATGGTGAATTCACAAGACAGAAGAGGAACCCAGAATAAAAAATACAAAAACTGTGTGTCGTAATAAACATAAAAAATACCTGTGGGAAAAAAGAAATGCAAACAATGTGTAGCAAGTTTACAATAATATGGCTCCAATGGAATCAGGCTTACCAGTCTACGCGTTTTGGCCCCTCTAGGCCTTTATCAAGACTGGTTGGTGTACTTACTGGTGGCCTTTTATAGCTGTCTACTTCAGTTGACCGGATGTGCAGTTTTTTCAGCACTTCTGGTTTCGCTGCTAAATTTTATCTAAATCTGTCCTATTTGTTAAAATTTAAAATTTAGCAGCGAAACCGGAAGTGCTGAAAAAACTGCACATCCGGTCAACTGAAGTAGACAGCTATAAAAGGCCACCAGTAAGTACACCAACCAGTCTTGATAAAGGCCTAGAGGGGCCGAAACGCGTAGACTGGTAAGACTGATTCCATTGGAGCCATATTATTGTAAACTTGCTACAAATTGTTTGCATTTCTTTTTTCCTACAGGTATTTTTTATGTTTATTGCGACACACAGTTTTTGTATTTTTTATTCTGGGTTCCTCTTCTGTCTTGTGAATTCACCATCCCACATTGGAAGAAAACAAGAGGGAAAGTCTTTCAACACACATTGGATCCCACTCCCTCTGTTTCCCCAGTATTTTTGGTTCTTTTCCATTTGCACTGCTGCACTTTTTGAACTAATTTTTTCCAACATTTTTTTTCCAATCATTTTTTAAAACCATTTTTTTCTACAATTTTCTATTGAACTCTAGGACACCTTGCTATTATATACTTTTAGGATATTTTTAGGACACTTGGAACACTCATTTGTCACACCATTGAGGATTTGTGTTACATTCACCAGGAGTCATTTGCAGTGAATTAATTGGTTTCTTTGGACACTTATTTTAGGACTTTTTATTATTAGTTTTTGATCACGCTCCACTTTTTTCGCATATATATGACACACTGTTTGCAACTGTATCTTTTGGACATTCACTCTCTGCAGCATCAGTTTTAACTATCAAGTCATTTATAACTATCAAGTCATTTATAACGTCCAACTATAGTTATATTTTATCATCTAATTTAAACAATTTGGAGCCACATGGTGGAGAAATATAGACAACATCTTTGTAATAAATTCACTTACTAACTGGGTTCAAGTGTTTTTAACATTTTTTTCTGCTACTGTGTGAATGTATGTTCCTAGTTTAATTAATAAAGATTTAAGGTATGAATGGTATGGAACTTTTTAAAAAATTCCTAAACCAATTATTTTTCTTGGAGTTAATATTGACTAACTTTGTGGAATTATTTGCTACAAACTGTATTGTATTCCCTATACAATTAGTTTATCTAGTTGTTTTGATCTGTCCGCTTAGAATCCACATCAGATACTGATCCCTGTGAGTGGAAACTAATAATACAATGTATTAACCAAAAGGTACATTTATTGTGATATATATATATATACAGGAGAGGTGTCTGTTATTACCTAACTCCACAATCCCCAACCCCATAACATCAGCCAACTGAGGTGGCAGGTCATAGACCATATCCCCCAAAATAGAAGAGACATAGACAGAGAACGTCAATTAAAACAAAGAGAGATGTGGTGGGTTCATAAATTGGAGAGTATGGCACCCAAAGGTCTCAACAGAGACTTTCATTTATCTTGCTTCTTTTAATGTTTCTTGTAATGTGCTCCATGAAATATTATTTTTCACCTTACCCTTGTTATTTATACATTCTACCTGCAGTTCTAGCCCAAAATTGTTTTTAAATTTTTCTATGAATTTTTTCTATGAATTTTTGTAAATTAATTTATAGGTATAGGAAGTTATATTGTAATTAAAAAAAAATTTTTTTGGTGTATGTAAAATATTGGCCACTAGAGGGAGCCCTTCTCCCAATTAGAGTGGAGAAGGCGCCAATTTTAAGGTATTTAAAGGTTGATCAGGCCCTTGTCAAATACCAAGCATGAATAAGGGGCTGGGACCCCGAAACGTCGCTTACTGTGCAAATAAACTTGTTTAAGTGCTGGAGACCCTGCTTCTTTCTTGCATACATATCTCAGGACTTGGCAGTGTCCTGAGGTCTACCGTGCACTTACCCTTTAAACGTGTGCTGTTCCCATTGGTTTAAGTTGTATCTATTCGGCTGCTGGGATACTGAGCATACAAGGACCACCATGCTTTCTGAAAGCAGTGAGACACAGAAAACCGATGGTAGCATCACGTTTGCATACCCCAATGTGGATGCGGCTAGAATAACAGCGCCGATGAAAGGCTCCAGGGAATACCTAAGAGCAGCACCTGGGGAGACTGGAGGCAAAGAATATGAAGCTATGAAACTCAAACAGATGAAGTGGGAGTTACATGCCAATACGCTGGCAGAGTATTATTGTGTAAAGAGGATACCGAGGGGTCTGCGTATGAACACGCGTCCTACGCTACTTAACAATAATAAAATCTACTGTGACAAGTTCGAGGAGATTTTAAATAAGTGTTCATACGATCTGATCGTATGGACAGTGGAGTGTTTGCAGTTGGAGATGGAAATACAAGAAGCTAACATCCAAAAATGTAGAGATGAGCTGCTTACCTGTTTGTCCCAAGATGAATTTGCTGACATGCAGCAGAAGATCACGACTAAAATTGCAGCAGAGCAGAAGTCCATCAAGGAAATTAAGATTATCGACAGGGTAGAGTATACCACTGGCGTTCCGGTAACCATAACAACCGTGGGGCAGCAATACCCAGAGGCAGATGTAAGCACAAGCCGGCGAGGAGGGAACGTCATGATGACGCGACCGGTGCCTCTAACATGTTTGACGGATCATCACAAGGTTCCTCCCCTTTAGGATCGAGCAGCAGCGAAGACAGCGCCGGACCCACAGGGGGGGCAGGAAACATCGCCGGAGCTGGGGCAAACATGATCCGCAGGTCGGAACAGAAGAAAACATCAAGAAAGTAAGCAATGTTATTCCTACCTTTGACTGTAACACCTCATGTTTGACATCTGTTGAGGGCAATAACGATATTGTTATTAACACATCTGAATATGCGTTAAGTGAAAAAGAGTTGACATTGCTCAATAAGGGACTTTAATTCTGCCCATTTAATGATACGTATTTTTTTGAGTTGGAAAAAAACTTACAAAGACTCTACCGTAATATTAAATTAAAGGTATGGTTCAGCAATGAACAACATGTTATAGAGAGTAATGTACAGACTCCAGAATGGTCTTTGAAGAATCTGAGCCTGAGCAAAAAAAGTGTATTTAATCGTAACGTTAACAACCACATTGTCAATACTTTCATAAATGTAATGCAAAATGGGGTAAGAAAGTTACGTAATGAGTACAAAAATAAAAATCATACCATGATGTGGCAAAAAAATGAACGTGTTACTCTAACTAATTTTGCAAAGGGTGAAAATGAGGTCTTAAACCACTTAAAAAAGAACAAGAATATCATTTTCAAGGGGGCGGATAAAGGTGGAGCTATGGTTCTACTTGATAAAACATACTATGTTAAAGAAGCCCTTTCCCAGTTAAGTGACACTAATACATACAGGTTATTACAAGGGAATCCTCTTGTTGACATACAAAAAGAAGTGACCGCCATTGTACAGAAAACATTGAACCAGGGAATTGTTGAAAAAAAATTGTCGGAGTATCTATGTGTAACTAATCCCAGGACCCCAGTTTTTTATACGGTCCCCAAAGTCCATAAGGACAAGCAGAGACCCCCAGGGAGGCCCATTGTCTCCTCGGTAGAGTCTATCCAGCCATTTTTTAGAAAAAGACCATAACATCAGCCAACTGAGGTGGCAGGTCATAGACCATATCCCCAAAATAGAAGAGACATAGACAGAGAACGTCAATTAAAACAAAGAGAGATGTGGTGGGTTCATAAATTGCAGAGTATGGCACCCAAAGGTCTCAACAAAGACTTTGATTTATCTTGTTTCTTTTAATGTTTCTTGTAATGTATTCCATGAAATATTATTTTTCACCTTACCCTTGTTATTTATACATTCTACCTACAGTTCTAGCCCAAAATTGTTTTTAAAATTTTCCATGAATTTTTGTAAATGAATTGATGCTTTGCAACATTTTAACTTTATAGGTAGTTATAGTGTATTTAAAAAATGTTTTGGTGTATGTAAAATATTGGCCACTAGAGGGAGCCCTTCTCCCAATTAAAGTGGAGAAGGTGCCAATTTTAAGATATTTAAAGGTTGATCAGGCCCATATCAAATACAGAGAATGAATAAGGGGCTGTGACCCCGAAACGTCGCTTACTGTGCAAATAAACTTGTTTAAGTGCTGAAGACCTTGCTTCTTTCTTGTAGTTATTAGAGGTAGCTGCACCTGTATCAGTTATTAGAAGGGAGCTGCACCTGTATCAGTTATTAGGAGGAGCTGCACCTCTATCAATTATTAGGGGGGGGGGCTGCACCTGTATCAGTTATTATAAGGAGCTGCACCTGTATCAGTTATTAGGAGGGAACTGCACCTGTATCAGTTATTAGAGGAAGCTGCACCTGTATCAGATATTAGGCGGAGCTGCACCTGTATCAGTTATTAGGAGGGGCTACACCTGTATCAGTTATTAGGAAGAGCTGCACCTGTATCAGTTATTAGTGGGTGCTGCATCTGTATCAGTTATTAGGAGGAACTGCACCTGTATCAGTTATTAGGGGGAGCTGCACCTGTATCAGTTATTATAAGGAGCTGCACCTGTATCAGTTATTAGGGGGAGCTGCACCTGTATCAGTTATTAGAGAGGAGCTGCACCTGTATCACTTATTAGGAAGAACTGCACCTGTATCAGTTATTAGGAGGAGCTGCACCTGTATCAGTTATTAGGAGGAGCTGCACCTGTATCAGTTATTAGGACAAACTGCACCTGTATCAGTTATTAGGGGGAGCTGCACCTGTATCAGTTATTAGGGAGGAGCTGCACCTGTATCAGTTATTAGGAGGAGCTGCACCTGTATCAGTTATTATAAGGAGCTGCAGCTGTATCAGTTAATAGGAGGAGCTGCACCTGTATCAGTTATTAGGAGGAACTGCACCTGTATCAGTTATTATAAGGATCTGCACCTGTATAAGTTATTAGAGGGAGCTGCACCTGTATCAGTTATTAGGAGGAGCTGCACCTGTATCAGTTATTAGGAGGAACTGCACCTGTATCAGTTATTATAAGGAGCTGCACCTGTATCAGTTATTAGAGGGAGCTGCACCTGTATCAGTTATTAGGGGGGAGCTGCAACTGTATCAGTTATTAGGAGGAGCGGCACCTGTATCAGTTATTAGGGGGAGCTGCACCTGTATCAGTTATTAGGAGGAGCTGCACCTGTATCAGTTATTAGAGGGAGCTGCACCTGTATCAGTTATTAGGAGGAGCTGCACCTGTATCAGTTATTAGGAGGAGCTGCACCTGTATTAGTTATTAGGGGAGCTGCACCTGTATCAGTTATTATGGGAACTGCACCTGTATCTGTTTTTGGGGGGAGCTGCACATGTAACAGTTATTAGGGGAGCTGCACCTGTATCAGTTATTAGGGGGAGCTGCACCTGTATCATTTATTAGGCGGAGCTGCACCTGTATCAGTTATTAGTGGGAGCTGCACATGTAACAGTTATTAGGGGGAGCTGCACTTGTATCAGTTATTAGGGGGAGCTGCACCTGTATCAGTTATTAGGGGGAGCTGAACCTGTATCAGTTATTAGGGGGAGCTGCACCTGTATCAGTTATTATGGGAGCTGCACCTGTATCAGTTATTAGGAGGAGCTGCACCTGTATCAGTTATTAGGGGGAGCTGCACCTGTATCAGTTATTATGGGAGCTGCACCTGTTTCAGTTATTAGGGGAGCTGCACCTGTATCAGTTATTAGGGGAGCTGCACCTGTATCAGTTATTAGGGGGAGCTGCACCTGTATCAGTTATTAGAGGGAGCTGCACCTGTATCAGTTATTAGGGGAGCTGCACCCGTATCAGTTATTAGGAGGAGCTGCACCTGTATCAGTTATTAGAGGGAGCTGCACCTGTATCAGTTATTAGGGGAGCTGCACCTGTATCAGTTATTAGAGGGAGCTGCACCTGTATCAGTTATTAGAGGGAGCTGCACCTGTATCAGTTATTAGGGGAAGCTGCACCTGTATCAGTTATTAGTGGGAGCTTCACCTATATCAGTTATTAGAGGGAGCTGCACCTGTATCAGTTATTATGGGAGCTGCACCTGTATCAGTTATTAGAGGGAGCTGCACCTGTATCAGTTATTATGGCAGCTGCACCTGTATCAGTTATTAGAGGGAGCTGCACCTGTATCAGTTATTAGAGGGAGCTGCACCTGTATCAGTTATTAGGAGGAGCTGCACCTGTATCAGTTATTAGGAGGAGCTGCACCTGTATCAGTTATTAGGAGGGAGCTGCACCTGTATCAGTTATTAGGAGGGAGCTGCACCTGTATCAGTTATTAGAGGGAGCTGCACCTGTATCAGTTATTAGGAGGAGCTGCACCTGTATCAGTTATTAGAGGGAGCTGCACCTGTATCAGTTATTAGGAGGAGCTGCACCTGTATCAGTTATTAGAGGGAGCTGCACCTGTATCAGTTATTAGAGGGAGCTGCACCTGTATCAGTTATTAGGGGGAGCTGCACCTGTATCAGTTATTAGAGGGAGCTGCACCTGTATCAGTTATTAGAGGGAGCTGCACCTGTATCAGTTATTATGGGGAGCTGCACCTGTATCAGTTATTAGAGGGAGCTGCACCTGTATCAGTTATTAGGAGGAGCTGCGCCTGTATCAGTTATTAGAGGGAGCTGCACCTGTATCAGTTATTAGGGGGAGCTGCACCTGTATCAGTTATTAGGGAGCTGCACCTGTATCAGTTATTAGAGGGAGCTGCACCTGTATCAGTTATTAGAGGGAGCTGCACCTGTATCAGTTATTAGGGGGAGCTGCACCTGTATCAGTTATTAGGAGGGAGCTGCACCTGTATCAGTTATTAGAGGGAGCTGCACCTGTATCAGTTATTAGGAGGAGCTGCACCTGTATCAGTTATTAGAGGGAGCTGCACCTGTATCAGTTATTAGGAGGAGCTGCACCTGTATCAGTTATTAGGAGGAGCTGCACCTGTATCAGTTATTATGGGAGCTGCACCTGTATCAGTTATTATGGGAGCTGCACCTGTATCAGTTATTATGGGAGCTGGATCTGTATCAGTTATTTATTGGAGGCAGACACTTGTTTACATATTAAATGGCATATACTACCTTGTGTATATATGTAGAGTGTGATTCTGAGGCTAAATTAGCCACCTGATATCCAGAAATCTGTTGCATGACCTGTAGGTAAATGTGCACAGTCACAGGTGATGTTTTATAATTGCCCTTTAAATACTCTGTTAGTGTCCACTAGATATTACATTCAGAAATGATTGTTAAATGCAACTGCTCCGCTCTTTCTACCACAAAATACCATTAATCAGCATTGTTCCTCCAGATGACTGGTCACATCCTTTCTTATATATTTGGGTTGGTCTTAAAGGGACTTTTCAGTTTACTTCTTTTCTCAAATTAAAGGATCATAATAGCTGAAAAAATGACATACTCTGATTCGTTAGAGTGTGTACTTTTAAGGATATCGACCCTACACTACTGTGTGTTTAACCCCGACAAAGGGGTTAAAAACACAGTAGAAGTACAGAGACCGCTGCTGATTGGAGCTACTGTATGCTTAACACCTTTGTGATGGTTAAACACATAGGAACAGATTAAGAGTGGACCTTCTGGTTGATTTTCGAATCACTAATTTTTACTGTAATTGCGGTAGCATTAACCAGCCACTTGTATTGGCCGGGTATTTAACGTGTGCATGTTAAATTAGCGCTTGTAATGTAGCCCATAGTAATGCAGTGTCGATAGTCTTCTAATTGCGTGCTCTAGCAAATTAGAGTATCCAATTTCGTGACTATTATGACCCTTTATTTTAAGAGCTAGGCATTGATTGGAGGCTACACACATATGTCTCTTGTCATTGGCTCACCATATTTGTCCACCTAACTCTCAGTAGGGCTTTGCCGTTCTGGAGCTGACTTTAAAAATATGATTAATCCCTTTACAGAAGTTAAACACATAGTTATATACAAGCAGTGAATAACATGCTCTAATGAAATTGAGCATCTTCGTTTTGTTCCTTTATGTCACTTAAAGGGACAGTAAAGTCAAAATTAAACTTTTTTGATTTGGATAGAATATGCAATTGTAAACAACTTTCCAATTTACTTCTGTTATCAAATTTGCTTTGTTCTCTTGGTATCTTTTATTGAAGAGTAAAACTAGGTAGGCTCATAAGAGCTCAGGAGTGTGCACGTGTCTTTAGTACTCTATAGCAGCAGTGTTTTGCAACATTATTTGTATCTTTATTATACAATGTTGCAAAACACTGCTGCCATAGAGTACTAAATACACGTGCACACTCCTGAGCCCCTGTGAGCCTATTTAGTTTTACTCTTCAATAAAAGATTTAATAACACAAGTAAATAGGAAAGTTGCTTAAAATTGTACGCTCTATCCAAATCATGAAAGAAAAAAAAAGGGTTTATGTACTTCATGTACTGTGATTGCTTCATATGTGCAAAAGCTCATTTATATCTGTCCCTAGTTTACCAAATAAAACAACACTTAAAGGGATAGAAAGTTCAAAAATGAAATGTACATGGTTGCTTTTCAATTTGAAATATAAACATTTTTTCAATATATTTCCCTTAGGAAAAATGCTTCTAGTGAAAGGTATTCTTGTTTTTCTGCAGCATATGCACATATCCTGCGACAGCTTGTGCACCATGATTCAAAAACAACAACTTCTCATAGAGCTGGCAGTGGTTTGTATTACTTCTGAAGATATAATTTGTGTCATACCAACCCCTGCTGACTCTCTGAGAAGGTGTGGTGTTTAAATACTGAAGCTTGGGTCCTCACAGGATACGTACTAGAATGGAAGTAAATTGCAAAAATGTTTATATTTCAAATTGAAATGCACCTATTGTACGGTGAAGTATTTATAATGTATCATATACAAAAAATGCTTGTATGTGCCTTTAAAGAGATAGGAAAATCAAAACTAAACTTGCATGATTCAGATAGAGCAGATCATTTTAAGACACTTTTAAATTCATTCTATTTTCAAATGTGCTTCATTCTCTTAGTATCCCTTGTTAAAAAAAAGAATATGCACATATCATACACTAGTGGGAGCTGCTGCTAATTGGTGCCTGCACACGTTTGTCTCTTGTGATTGGCTAAATAGATATTTTCAGCTTCCTGTCAGTAGTGCAATGCTGTCCCTTCAGCAATGGATAACAAGAGAATGAAGAACTTTTGATAATAGAATTAAATTGGAAAGTTGTTTAAAATTGTATGTTCTATCTGAATCTTAAAAGAACATTTGGGTTTTACTATCCCTTTAAGTATCATTTCACAGAGAGGCGTTATCCGGTGTTACTTATCAATAAGAGGTGCTGCCTTTGGAACAGTTATTAGGGGAGCTAAAATATCCCTAAAGTTATTATGTGAGTGGGTTTTAGCCTGTAAGGCAGATTGTTGGGGTTCTGTACTAGATGTCCTTGTGCAAAGTATTTTATGTTTATGCAATTAAAAAAATACCAAACTTCATTGTTTTTTTTTTCTTCCCTTTTTTATTTTTTATCAGACCCGTTTGTTCCTCATCTTTAAAAGAAATAATTGAAAAGAACAAATACACTGAGGGATGATCCCCCGCGTCTGTCACAAACCAAACATGCATGGAAGACAATAATGTGACAGCCGTTGGGCATGAGGGACACTGCACATAGTGAGAGTGGAGACGTGGCCGCTAGCAGGAAACATGGAAGGCTTTAGATATACCATGACTTCCTGATCGAAGGTAAAAAAAGATCCAGTCAGTCTTTTGGTAGTCCAAATTGTGTAATGCCTGGTGCAGCCACAGCCATGGGATAACAAGCCAATAGCCGGAAGTTGCTGATGAGGTCAGAGGTCGATGAACTGAAACACTTGAACGATCTGCATCAAGGCGCATGAATCTTGTACCCTTCACACATAGGCTACATCTGGGCATGGTGGGTAGAATTCCAGACATAAAATTGAAAGCTTGGTTATGATTGACATTTTGTAAAAGGAAGCTCTGGAACTAGTGTCTTTTCCAAGTACTTACATCTTCCCAATCACTAGCCACAGGCATTAAAATCTTGTCCCCTCTCTACAGTAGTGACAAGTGCCTAAAGTGACTTCTCTTACTATAGAAAAGTAAATATAACAAGTGGAAGTATTTGTTGAAGGGCCTCATTGTCTCAGTTGTGACTTGTTCCTGCAGACATTAAAGCTCTGCAGTTCTTTCACATATAAATGGCAGGAAAGTTATTTATGCAATATTTAGTAAGGATCTTAGCAACTATTACATTAGAAAGAACCTGAAAATGTCCCCCTACCCACTTACCCTTATATTCTAGAACTAGAATGCAGCACATGGTCTCCAAGGGCAGCAAACAGACCAAGATTCCATAATCTCTCTGCTTAGTCACAGGTGATATTGTGACTGGACTAGGTGGGCCTGACAGTACATAAACCGCAAAATAACACCTCCAAGGGAGGATGAAGACAAACACATTTCTAGAGTCTCTTGGACACAGTGGTCAGCAGTTCCCTGAGGATTTGGGAAAGATCATGACATTATGTACTGTTTGCAACTCTTGAAGATAAATTTGGGCCACCCCTGCTCTGGAAACCTTCAAAGAAGTACCTAGAACGGTACATTATCATCCTGTGTGAAGATACAACGGGTCCTTAACAGTGAGTAAAGAAGCCCACAAAGTGATCAATAACAAGTCAAAACATGCATAGATGGGTATTGGCATTGAGGGCTTGCAGGAGGTTTATACATGAATCCCTCACCCCAAACACCCTAACACCCCTACCATACAGCCCCTACTGCCAGGTGGCATGTGACACAACATTGTTTCCACATATCATGGAGTTTCTCCTCTGACTGGAAATCACAGATTATGTGAGTCAAGCTGAGTTGTGCACGCTTACTGGTTTATTGTAAGATCTACAGCGTGATGACATATCATTCTGTTGTTTTGTGGCTGGGTATTGAAGCTCTGTAATAGCTATTTTGCATCCTTTTTGTAGGCAATGATAACACACTATGGTGGGCACAACTATAGTTCAGTAGTGGGCCCATGAGCCAGTTTACAAACATGGTTCATACAAAGTATCTTACAGTAAAAGATTTACAATTACTGGCTGTTTAGTGCAGGCATTTGTTTGTAAGGGCCTGAATTCCTTGCACAGTTTGGTGTATGGAACATGCGGAGCATAACATTGATGCATACACGTGACAGGCAGTGTGAGACGTGACAATCCGAGCTGTACAGTGGGAATGGTATGTGCCAGGCATTCAACGTGGTTTGTGGTCAGCCATCTAGGCTAATACATCTATGGAAGCAAAATATCTGTGTGTCCCTGAGTCAAAAGCTCCTGTAGAATTGTTCTCCTTCCCAGTGAGGGTCACTGACCCCGTCCTCACTCACCCACTTTAGTCTGAGGTACAGGGAAACCCTGCTCCTTCCCAGGTACCAGTCCTAAGCACTTTGACAGAGAGCTAGCAACACATTGCTTTGTCTACAGAGATGTATATACACATAAACTATTACCATTGGGGCCAATTTACTATGCAGCGTATGCTGCAGTTTCCGCGCGAGCCTTAAGGCTCGCCAGAAACAAGAGTTAAGAAGCAGCGGTCCTAAGACCGCTGCTCCTTAACTCGTCCTCCACCTCTGAGGCGGCGGACAGCAATCATCCCGATCGGATACGATCGGGTTGATTGACACACCCCTGCTAACAACCGTTTGGCCGCCTATGTGCAAGGGGCGGCATTGCACATGCATTTCACTAGAAATGCTTGTGCAATGATAAACGCTGTCGGCATTTATCGATGTAGGGTAGACATGATCCGCTACAGCGGTTCATGTCTGCCCGCACATTCATAAATCGGCTCCAATGTGTAGATTTTGTATATCCTGCATGTTACAAAAATACATGCAGAATAGCACACACAAATATATGTAGGGACTCACAGATACATAAAGGTGCTATCTCTCCCTCTTTCTCTCTCTCTCACTCACACACAAACACTTACACATATATGCACAGAAGTAAATATACACAGCTCTTGGCAGATTTATGCAGGAACTTACACACAGATTTATGCAGGAACTTACACACAGATTTATGCAGGAGCTTACACACAGATTTATGCAGGAACTTACACACAGATTTATGCAGGAGCTTACACACAGATTTATGCAGGAACTTACACACAGATTTATGCAGGAACTTACACACAGATTTATGCAGGAACTTACACACAGATTTATGCAGGAACTTACACACAGATTTATGCAGGAGCTTACACACAGATTTATGCAGGAACTTACACACAGATTTATGCATGAACTTACACACAGATTTATGCAGGAACGTACACACAGATTTATGCAGGAGCTTACACACAGATTTATGCAGGAACTTACACACAGATTTATGCAGGAGCTTACACACAGATTTATGCAGGAACTTACACACAGATTTATGCAGGAACTTACACACAGATTTATGCAGGATCTTACACACAGATTTATGCAGGAACTTACACACAGATTTATGCAGGAGCTTACACACAGATTTATGCAGGAACTTACACACAGATTTATGCAGGAGCTTACACACAGATTTATGCAGGAACTTACACACAGATTTATGCAGGAACTTACACACAGATTTATGCAGGAACTTACACACAGATTTATGCAGGAGCTTACACACAGATTTATGCATGAACTTACACACAGATTTATGCAGGAACTTACACACAGATTTATGCAGGAGCTTACACACAGATTTATGCAGGAACTTACACACAGATTTATGCAGGAACTTACACACAGATTTATGCAGGAACTTACACACAGATTTATGCAGGAGCTTACACACAGATTTATGCAGGAACTTACACACAGATTTATGCAGGAGCTTACACACAGATTTATGCAGGAACTTACACACAGATTTATGCAGGAGCTTACACACAGATTTATGCAGGAACTTACACACAGATTTATGCAGGAGCTTACACACAGATTTATGCAGGAGCTTACACACAGATTTATGCAGGAATTTACACACAGATTTATGCAGGAACTTACACACAGATTTATGCAGGAACTTACACACAGATTTATGCATGAGCATTTACATAGATATGTTCTTAAATCAACACAAAGTTATATACAGGATGAAACCTGTGCAGTGCATATTGATGCATAAAGCATTATATACAAGGCGGGATATATATGGTTGCACAAAGCTTTACATGTTGGTGTATGAAGGGACTGTGTATAAAAATATATAGAGAGCTATAACGAAATACCTGGAATGTTTACATAATGGCCCATATTTATCAAGCTCCGTACGGAGCTTGAAGGGCCGTGTTTCTGGCGAGTCTTCATACTCGCCAGAAACACAAGTTATGAAGCAGCGGTCTAAAGACCGCTGCTCCATAACCCTGTCCGCCTGCTCTGAGCAGGCGGACAGGAATCGCCGGAAATCAACCCGATCGAGTACGATCGGGTTGATTGACACCTCCCTGCTGGCGGACGATTGGCCGCGAGTCAGCAGGGGGCGGCGTTGCACCAGCAGCTCTTGTGAGCTGCTGGTGCAATGTTAAATGCGGAGAGCATATTGCTCTCCGCGTTTAGCGAGGTCTTGCGGACCTGATCCGCCCTATCGGATCAGGTCCGCAAGACCTTTGATAAATAGGGGCCATAGAATGGCAGAAGTACAGTGCTGTATATAAAGTCAATACAATTGTTATATTGTATATAGTTATATACAGAACAAACACACACATACATAGATACATAGAATATCTATCTATATATTTGGCTTTAAGTAAATAGATAGATAGATGCAGTTTTAAACAACTTTCCAATGTACTTATGTCATCAAATATGCTTTATATTGTTGATATTCTTTGTTGAAAGTTTAACCTAGGTAGGCTCATATACTAATTTCTAAGCTCTTGAAGGCCGCCTCTTATCTCAGTGCATTTTGGCAGTTTTTCACAGCTAGACAATGCTAGTCCATGTGTGTCATCTAGATAACATTGTGTTCAGTCCTGTGGAGTGATTTATGAGTCAGCACTGATTGTCTGAAAGGCAAGTCTATCAAAAGCACTGAGATAATGGGGCAGTCTGCAGAGGCTTAGCTACAAGGTAATCACAGAGGTAAAAAGTATATTAATATAACTGTGATGGTTTTGCAAAACTGGGGAATGGGTAATAAAGCGATTATCTATATTTTTTAAAAAATAAAAAAATTAAGTAGACTGTCCCTTTAAGGATGTAAACAATGACAATGCCCATGATCCGGTGACGCACATAACTGCCAATAGCTACTAATGAAATGGTAAAAACACTTTGGGTGGTTCACATACACTTATATATTGCCGAACTAGTGTTATCTGATCACTGTTCACCAACCAGGGACCATCCCTACACTGTTACACAAATCTGATCACCTCTCTCAAGTTGACATTTAAAAAAAAAAAAAAATTAATGTGTTTTTCACTGTGGAAATAAAGGGACAGGTTTTTATTTTATGATTGAAACAGAACATACCAATTTAAATAACTTTCCGATTTACTTCTATGACCAAATTGCTTTATTCTCTTGGTGTTCTTTACTGAAGGAGAAACAATGCGCTACTGGGTGCCAGCTGAACTCATCAAGTGAGTCAATGACAAGAAGCATATATGTGCAATCACCAATCAGCAGCTAGCTTCCAGTAGTGCAGTGTTGCTCCTGAGCCTACCTAAGTATGCTTTTAAATAAAGTATACAATGAGAACAAAACTAATTTGGTAAACAGATGTTAAATGGAAAGTTGAATCATAAAAGCTTAATTTTTACTTTTACCTTTATCTATCTATCTGTCTGTTTATCACTATCTAATCTATCTATTTCAATCTATCTTTTTCTATCTGATCTATGTATTTATCTATCTATATCTATCTATCTATCATTTATCTATATATCTCTATCTATCTATCTATCTATATATCACTATCTAATCTATATATTTCTATCTAATCTATTTATATCTAATCTATGTATTTACTATCTATCATTTATCTATCTATCATCTATCTATCTATATATCACTATCTAATCTATTTATATCTAATCTATGTATTTATCTATCTATCATCTATCTATCTATCTATCATCTATCTATCTATCTAAGAGAGATATCTAAGATTTTTGTTAGATTCAACCAAGAAATTTAGGCAGTTTCAACAAATACTACAGAGTCTCCAGGTGTATTCTATAAAATGTTGTTTAGGCAGGGGATGACCCTGTGTGTGGTAGGTCTGATTATACGTCAAATTAAACCTATAGCTGTTCAGTCACACACCCACAGACGATGCTCTGGGTCATTTGTACCCAGTGACTCTGGTCTTTCCTACACGTGGTGTGATACTGTACTCAGGGCCTTTCAGTGCTAAGTGGGGGAAGATGAAGAGAATACTAGAGCTTGCTTTCCCATTTTATAGCATCTCATCAGGAACAATATCAGAGTTGTCATAATGCATGTCACAAACAAAAGGGACACCAAACTTGTGTCACAGTCCTTGCTATGTACAAACAAGGAAGTCTATGTATCAGTTTAACATATATTTTATCAAACAGTTGGTTGACGTCAAAGGCTTTGCATTTTACTACTAAACACCTGGCAACCCTAACTGTATACATTGCTATACATATAATTACACTGATATGTATACTATGTTTAGTGGTAATTAGTTTTAAACAGTGATTGGTCTGATCTAAATAATTTATCTATTTGCATCTCAAAAGAGGAGGAATTAATGCCATGTACAACTCATAGTAAAGGACTTTATATTTTGTAGCTAGCCATTGGCAGTATTAAGTCTTAATTTAAAATTATATGGTTTAATTATTGATGGCCACTAGGTGGTGGTAGTGATTTACTCAATAATTAGTGTATTGCTGATGGCCATTAGGCGGTGGTAATGATTTACTCAATAATTAGTGTTTAGCTGATAGCCACTAGGTGGTGGTAGTGATTTACTCAATAAATAGTGTATAGCTGATGGCCACTAGGCAGTGGTATTGATTTACTCAATAATTAGTGTATAGCTGATGGCCATTAGGTGGTGGAAATGATTTACTCAATAATTACTCTAAAGATGATGGCCACTAGGTGGTGGTATTGATTTACTCAATAATTAGTATATAGCTGATGGCCACTAGGTGGTGGTAGTGATTTACTCAATATTTAGTGTATAACTGATGGCCATTAGGTGGTGGTAGTGTTTTACTCAATAATAGTGTAAAGCTGATGGCCACTAGGTGGTGGTAGTGATTTACTCAATAATTAGTGTATAGCTGATGGCCACTAGGTGGTGGTAGTATCTCTGTCTCAGGTCTTATCTGGCCAGTACCCAAAATTATACATCTCAAAGATACTTAAAACAGAAGTAGAAATATAAACTCTGCATCAATTCCAGAACTGGTATTATATAAACTCAGCTGACATAACTGGAAAATATAATATGTTATAAACATTATTTCAATATGGTATTAGAAACATCATCTGTTTGGTTTTTCGCAGCACATTCTAGAGCTACACTATCTATCTCCCTGCTAAATTACATGAAGAATTGTACAGTGGGGTTTATGTGTTACTTTGTATTAAATGATATTAAAAAATGTAAAAATCTCACAATAATTGCTCAATAATTGGGATGATTTACATAGCCAGACTCCAAGACTGGAGATTAAGCTCTTTGTTGTTGGGGTGGTGGAGGAAAGATGATTCTGCAGTTGGTGGCTTCTCTTTCTTACACATCTATGCTCCTAATCCCTGTACCACAATAAGTATACAAAAGGGAGGGACTTCATATATAGGGGCCGAATTATCAAGCTCTGAATGGAGCTTGATGCCCCTGTTTCCGCTAAAAGACCCCCCCCCCCCTGTTTCCGCTAAAGACCACTGCTCCATAACTTGTCCGCTGTCTCTGAGGCTGCGGACATCAATCCGCCCAATCCTATACAATCGGGCTGATTGACACCCCCTGCTAGCAGCCACAAATCTGCAGGGGGTGGCATTGCACAAGCAGTTCACAATAACTGCTTGTGCAATGATAAATGCAGACAGCGTATGCTGTCTGCATTTATCGATGTGTGGCGGACATGATACGCTATATCACATCATGTCTGCTTGCACTTTCTTAAATCGGCCCCATAGAAACTATCAGTGCTAGGTAGTTACAGGTATTCAAATCAATAAAATGACAAGGGTGCCCAAATTTATGCACCTGTCTATTTTCTTTGGATGCATTTTGCACATTTTCTGTTAATCCAATAAACCTCATTTCACTACTGAAATATTACTGTGTCCCTCAGTTATTTGATAGATCAAAATGAAATTGCTGATCCAAACACCCAATTATTTATAAAAGAAAATCATGGAAATTGTCAGGGGTGTCTAAACTTTTGTATACAACTGTATATATATATATATATATATATATATATATATATATATATATATATATATATATATATATATATATATATATATATACACTCATACATACAGACATATATACATGCTCGTACACACATATACACACTTAAATGTACACACATATATAAACAGTCATACACAACACACCGCATATATTCACACTCCTACAAACACACACACATACACTGCATGTATACATGCTGATATGTACACTGCATATATACATGCTCACATATACAGCATGTATACACACATATACACACAGTCATATTTACACACTCATACATACACACACATATATATGCTTATAAACTACTGCATATATACACACTTATACATACAAGCATTTATACACACACCAAATATATACATTCTTGTACACACACAAATATATACACACTCAAACACACACACACCACTTCTATACACACACATAAATACATACACACAGACACATATATACAGTCATACATATACACACTCCATATTTATACCCATACACACATACAAGCACACAAGACTCATATACACAAACTTACGCATTTATACACAATCATATATATATATATACATACACACACATATACATACACACAGACATATATACACACAAACACACACACCATATATACACATGTAAAATCATGCATGCACACACATTTACACACACATATATATACACATACATACTGTATATACAAACCCATGCACACACACTTATACAGTATATACACATTCATACTCACATGCATTTAAAAATAACTTAGAATCATTTATAAATATATAATATTTACAGACAAATATAACCATGCACATTTACACACTCACTTCTGTAGCTATATACTAGTAAATGCATATAGCTCTATACACCACCACTATGCGGTGCTATTCTGCACGTATAGTTATTTAAAGGATAGTACAGATAGATATATACAGGTCTGCTTTTAGGTATATACACAATGTGTTGCAGTTCTTTCTGACTGTGTTAAGGCTGTTCGGACATGACCACTCATCCATCTGTGCCTTAATTTCTATCTAACTCTCTTTTGTGCATTTTTACTTTGTTTTTTTTTTGTTTTTTTTCTTTAAAATATATATTTCCCCAGTCCGATTAAAACTAAGGTCTGCAAAATACAGACATAGTCACAGTGCGTGTGCATGCAATATTCTCTGCAGATATTGTACACAATTAGTGGTTTTACAAATGTGTACAAATTAGTGACCTATAGTCGCCAATAATTCAAAGAACTCTCTTCTGCAATTCCTATGTTATCCTATGGAACAGATCAACTAATTTTGAATAAATATTCCATTATTTAAAAAAACTTGATCTATAGGATAAGAAAGGAATTGGTTTTTTTTCCACAAGAGATTTAAAGTATTGTTGTGACAGTTAGGGTATTTGTGAGCATCTGTGTGTTTTTATGTGTACAGTGTACGTGTTAGTTCAACATGGTCTAGAGTTACTAAGTTAAAAACTCACCAGCATGGAGAGAAATCGAGCAAAATCTTTGAGGGCTTTTTGTTGAATAATATATTGTGATGTAGGTGTCTGTCATTCACACCCAGAACCTTGCATAGCTAGATGAACAGCTTTCAAGCTAAAATTTACCTTTCTAAATTTATTTTAGGGACCTCACAGTACTCAGCAGTCTTCTTAGATAATCTCGTCAAATAGGATTGCCACCTCCGCCATGTTTTCCTGGACAGTTATGAGTTATGCATACTGCAGGATGTGCAGAGAGGAACATGTATTGTGCCTCTGGATAGAACATAGTTCTACTGGACAACACTATTCATGTTCCTCCCTGCACCATGTGTAACTCATAGTTGTCCAGGAAAACATGACCAAGGTGGCAACCCTATCACCAAACCAGAGAGCTTTAGGTCCATAGACCCAAAGAATGGAGATTTACCTTTCTTAAAATATTTGAGGGGCCTCGCAGTACTCAGGAGACCTCTTATAATCTCACCAAATAATGGAGGTTCTTCAGATAGAGAAGTATCTCACATTCATTTGCTGGTCTATGGAACAGATTCACTAAAGCATTACAGATCTTTCATTACCATACTTTACGTGCTCTATGGAACGGGATCATTTAAAAATTAGAGTTCACTACCTACAAAAGCTACCCTGTTCTCCGAAAATCTAGACCACTATAGGATCAATCACAATCTTGTAGAAAAACACGTATCTAATAATTTATAATATAAAAGATAAATAATTCAATGGTTTTTCTAAACATTTGTGATTGACCCCTGTGTGTCCTAAGCGTTTGTGTTGATAATCGGTGTAAGACTGTATCTGTGCACATGTAGTCTATTTATATCTGTGCACAGAGTCATATTGATTGTTATTTATGGCTTATTTACGCTCCAATTGTAAACTATATGAAATGGTAGCAATATAAAAAAATCCCCATAGACTTTGGGCCTCCTCCTCATGGATTGTTTTAAAGACAATGTATACCTTAGTAACTGTGTATCTCATTAAGGGTAGTTCACTAATATGTTGAGGAGACACCCTTACTTGACAATATAATGCTCAGTAAGATATGCTGATGAATTCTCTCCATGCTCGCAAGGTTTTGAGAATCAGGTCCTTTAAAGGGATACTAAACCCAAATCTTTTCTTTCATGATTTAGACAGCACATGTAATTTTATACAACTTTCTAATTTACTCCTATTATCATTTTTTCTTCTTTCACTTACTATCTTTATTTAAAAAGTAGGAATTTAAAGCTTACGGGCAGGCCCATTTTAGGTTCAGCATCCTGGATAGCACTTGCTTATTGGTGACTACATTCAGCCAACCAATAAGCAAGCATAACCCAGGTCCTGAACCAAAAATAGGCTGGCTCCTAAGCTTTAAATTCCTGTTTTTTTAAATAAAGATAGCAAGAGAATTTAGAAAAATTGACAATATGAGTAGATTGGAAAGTTGCTTAAAACTGCTGCTCTATCTGAATCATTAAATGGACACTGAACCCAATTTTTTTTCTTTTGTGATTCAGATAGAGCATGCAATTTTAAGCAACTTTCTAATTTACTCCTATTATCAATTTTTCTTCGTTCTCTTGCTATCTTTATTTGAAATAAAAGCCATCTAAGCTTTTTTGGGCTAAGAACCCACTTTTTGATTGGTGGATGGATTTTTTCCACCAATCAGCAAGGACAACCCAGGTTGTTCACCAAAATGGGCCGGCATCTAAACTTAGATTCTTGCATTTCAAATAAAGATACCAAGAGAATAAAGAAAATTTGATAATAGGAGTAAATTAGAAAGTTGCTTAAAAAGTCATGCTATATCTGGATCACAAAAGAAAAATTTTGGGTTCAGTGTCCCTTTAAAGAAAAAAATGGGGTTTAGTGTCCCTTTTGTTGTTGCTACCAGTTCCCAGTTTAACTACTGGAATGCATACAAGCCCTTGGTGTGTTTATTGTGTACATGAGCACACTTGCAGTGTTATCTGTAAACTCAAAATGCATGCGTGTGTGCACAATTGTGTATAAGCTTAAAGTGCTTGCATATATTTAAGTGCACTGATTGTGTGTATGCCCTGTGTGCATGCATTTACCTAGTGTGTGCCCGATGTCATTTGCACATAGCCAGGCATTGTTTGTGTTTATACACTGCAGAAACTGTAGGTGCATATGTGTGGGCATGCAGTCAGTAGTTGTGTTCTGGTATACAAATTGTTGGTGCATATACAATGTGTTGGTTGGATTGGCATGTTGTTGTATGTGTGTATAAGTGTGTTCACTGATGTGTATAAATATGTACTAGAGACAGATGAAAATCTCAGCACCTCCATGCCAAGACTAATTAACGTATATTTGAGCTATGATATTTGATACCTGCTATAGCTTCAAATTTCCTAAATATTTGAATGTTTTTATAGAAAACTATATTAAACTTTAAAGGGATACTAAACCTAATTTCTCTTGCAAGGTGTATCCAGTCCACGGATTCATCCTTACTTGTGGGATATTCTCATTCCCTACAGGAAGTGGCAAAGAGAGCACACAGCAGAGCTGTCCATATAGCTCCCCCTCTGGCTCCGCCCCCCAGTCATTCTCTTTGCCGCTCTAACAAGTAGCATAATTTTTTTCTGTCCTGATTCAGATAGATCATGCAATTGTAAGCAACTTTCTAATTTACTCCTATTGTCAATTTTTCTTTGTTCTCTTAGTATCTTTATTTGAAAAGCAAGAATGTAAGGTTAAGAGCCAGCCCATTTTTGGTTCAGCACGTGGGTAGTGCTTGCTGATTGGTGGTTAAATGTACCCACCAATCAGCAAGCGCCATCCAGGGTGCCCAACCAAAAACGATCTGGCTCCTATGCTTAGATTCCTGCTTTTTCAAATAAAAATAGCAAGAGAACGAAGAAAAATTGATAATAGGAGTAAATTAGAAAATTGCTTAATACTGCATGCTCTATCTAAATAATGAAAGAAAAAAATTGGGTTTAGTGTTCCTTTAATTATTTAGCTAGGGCATACAATTGTAAAAAAAAATCAAAAAAGTTTATTTGTATTATCAAATGTATCTCTTTCCCATGTATCCTCTTGTTGAAATGTAGGTCCACTTCATGAGAGCATACTGAAATAGGCTATGGAGGACACACCTGTTTTGCGCACTAGGGGCGAGATTACATATAGGGGCTGTCTGCATTTATCATTGCACAAGCAGTTCTTGTGAACTGCTTGTGCATGGCTGCCCCTGCAGATTCGCGGCCGCTAGCAGAGGGTGTCAATCAGCCCGATTGTATAGGATCGGGCGAATTGAAGGTCGCAGCCTCAGAGGCAGCGGACAAGTTATGGAGCAGCGTTCTTTCGACTGCTGCTTCATAACTGCTGTTTCCGCGGGGGCATCAAGCTCCATTTGGAGCTTGATAATTCGGCCCCATAGAGCGCAACTTTGCGCTTCCACAAATCTGTAAGCTAATTTTTTTAAATTTTTTTTTACGTAGGTGGTACTGAGCACAAGATTACGGATTGTAAGTTATTTTGCAACTTTACGATCGCATTGGTCCACGCAAAGCACAATCGCAAATATGCACCCATACAGGCCCATTTATCAAGCTCCGTACAGAGCTTGAAGGGCCGTGTTGCTGGTGAGTCTTCAGACTCGCCAGAAACACAAGTTATGAAGCAGCGGTCTAAAGACCGCTGCTCCATAACCCTGTCCGCCTGCTCTGAGCAGGCGGACAGGAATCGCCGGAAATCAACCCAATCGAATACGATTGGGTTGATTGACACCCCCCTGCAGGGGGCGACGTTGCACCAGCAGCTCTTGTGAGCTGCTGGTGCAATGTTAAATGCAGAGAGCGTATAGGTCCGCAAGCCCTTTGATAAATGGGCCTGAGTGAGTTCAATGGAGCCTCGTTTTCATGCCGAGAGCCACACAACCACAGCTAGTCTAACCCTGATTGCAATAATACATATGTATACCTATATATTTATGTATTTATATGTGTATATATGTATATTCAGACATATATACACATATAAATATATACAGTAGGTATACATTCATATACATATATTTTAAGATATAGAAAGATTAATAAATGTGTCCCAATAGATCCCAATGTAAAAGCACTTTCAGACCATTTTTTTTCTAACACCTGACATGTCATTACTTTGAACTCCTAAACACTTTTAATGCAATAAAATGTATTTATAATTTTTATCAGAGTTAATATGAGTGTTATTGTTTTGTCCAATGTATTTTTGACATGTTTTGTGCAACTTTTTAGGTTCACGCTTTGGTTAACACCAGCTTTTCAGAAGTGGTGTTAACCAATGCGCAAACCACAATTGCGTCAGCGGGATCGCATTTACTCACAACTTGTAATATGAGTAAAAGTACGGGTGCTCCCGTAAAGTCCCAATTTTGCCCAAACGCGAGCACACAGAAGCATGCACTCAACTGGTAATCTAGCCCTATATGTATAACAGTTTTACAAACACCACTTACATCTTGTTTCACAAGACACGTGCACACTCTTGAGCCTACCTCAGTATGCTCTCATAGATCTCAAGTATCTACATTTCCACAAAGAAGACCCTTTTTATTAATCAGAATTAAAAAAAGCATTGAAGATTTTTCTCAATGGTACCAATCTCAGTACTCCAAACTGTTGGCTTTGAGGTTTTGAGAGTAGCAATCATCTATCTCCAGTTGTTATGTGTGGATGTTGGTTGTATTGTTCCATTGTGTGGCTGCTTTGTTATTCAGTAGTTCAGCTGTGCGATTGTGCTATGTCATTGTGAGGTAAAATTGTGATTCACTATGTGTTCATCAAATTGTTGTATAACAATGTGGTAACGCTAAGAGGCCGAATTATCAAGTGTCTGTCAGACCTGATCCGACAGTGCAGATCAGGTCCGACAGACATCGCTGAATGCGGAGAGCAATACGCTCTCCGTATTCAGCATTGCACCGGGAGGTGTCAATCAACCCGATTGTACTCGATCAGGTTGAATTGTGGCGATTCCTGTCCGCTTCATCAGAGCAGGCGGACAGGGTTATGGAGCAGCGGTCTTTAGACCGTTGCTCCATAACTTGTGTTTCTGGCGAAACGCGTAAGATAGGAGCTTACCCGAAGTCTAGTATGGATGTCTGCTCCTAAATAAACCTTTTGCATCTACTCAAAGACTCAGCGCTTCTTTTTCCTCATTTTCGAGTGTGAAGACTCTCCAGAAACAAAGGCCCTCAAACTTGACAAATGGGCATCAAATTCTTGTGTTACTTAGTGATGTTAGTGAGCAGTCTATTTCTTTGCATTACCATATGGCCATATTCAATTGTGTCTGTGCATGTTGCATCACCATTGTGTAACTATACAGTGTAGTAGCACAATGTGGCTGTATATATCATTGTGTTTTATCACAGTGTGTCTGTTCTGTGCATACAAGAGATCTGTGGCTCATGCCACTGTTATGTATGTTATGTTACAAAGTTGTTGAGTCATTCTATAACTGTGTAGTTCTGAGCCCAACCCTACAAGCTGGAAATCCTGACGGTCTCCTGGTAGTATCTGGCGGTGATGCAAGAGTTACGTAACACGCCAGCACCAGGAGAGGAGGGCCGGCTCTCATCAGGAGTGTTGGCTGGCGGCGTTGGGATGCTAATGATGGCAGCAGTGAGGTCAGAGGTCTCACAATTTAGCTTCAGATTCCCATGTGATTTGGCATTCAGGCTGGAGCGACTGAAAAAGAAAATAATATTATAGTTACTTTGAATATAACACCTTACACAGACAGAGGGAAACGACAGCAAAAAAATAAATAATCACAAAATATCTAACACACAATGGCACTATTCAGAAACTAGGACAAATCTCCATTCCCTATGATTACATCAAGCAGTTTGCTGCTCTGCATTAGGTAATATTAACTAATAAATATTAAATGTTAAAAAAACCACTATTGATTGTCAAAATATCATTGTGTTTAGCTTTTGCCAAATATGAAATGAATGGGCCATTTTGGTGTTTTAATATTTCATGTGTACTGGACAATACAATTCATGTAATGTGAGACCGCTCAGACTTTTAATATTAAAACCTATTTTTCCACTTAGACTCTAGCTATTAAGCTCTCAGTTTTAGTAGTTAAGTATAATACTGGCTTCCGCTTCTTCTGGGAGAGGTTGGCTTGTTTTACAAATGAAAATGCATTTTATACTGAAAAGGAAATTAAAATATTATTATCTAATAAAGGGCTAGATTACGAGTGGAGCGCTATTTAACATTAAAGTGATGGTAAACTCTCCCCTTTTAAATCTGGAATGTAAGCGCTATTTTAGATGGCGTTTTATTCATCATGTCTAATGAAGATGCGCTATAACTTAGTTATTAATATAGATATGAAATTCAAATACCCCACGTTACACCACCTATAACTAAGTTATAGCGCATCTTCATTGCACATGATGAATACAACTCCATCTAAGATAGCGCTTACATTCCAGATCTGATTTTAAAAAGGGGAGAGTTTACCATCACTTTAACATTGTGCCAGGTTGCACTCTTATTATGAGATGAAAGTAAAAGCTTAACACGCAAGCGAAAACCTGACGTGCACAAAAAGTTAAACTTTGGATATCACAACCGCGTTAACGTAATTCTCTCTGAAGGGCCAATTTATCAAGCTGCTCCATAACTTGTCTGCCTGCTCTGAGGCCATGGACAGAAATCAACCCGATCGAATACAATCGGGTTGATTGACACCCCCTGCTAGCGGCCGATTGGCCACGAATCTGCAGGGGACGGCATTGCACCAGCAGTTCACAAGAACTGCTGGTGCAATGATAAATGCTGACAGTGTATGCTGTCAGCATTTATCGATGTGCAGCGGACATGATACGCTACATTGTATCATGTTCTCTTGCACTTAAATAAATAGGCTCCATAGACTTCAATGGAGCACGCAAACTGCGAAAAAAAAACTTAACACCCATACTCACACGCTAACCCGACCGTGTTTAATCAAGTGCGCTAAACCCAACATGAATTATGAATATTTCACATTCCAATGTTATTCACATAGAACGATATGTTCTTGTCAAGGTTTCACCATGACTTTCGGCTAGATTACAAGTTGTGCGTTACAGTTTTAACGCTGAAAAAATGGCCATATACCGCAAGCATTTTAGCCTTTAATGCAACGTCAATGCTGTACTCAAAAAAAATGCGTGGGATTTCCATAGCGCCGGTATTACAGGTTGTGCGGTAAAGCTAAAATGCTTGCATTACAGCCTATACCGACACGATCCGTTCAACCATCTGAGAGCATTAGTTATGAGTTTTGCGCAACAAAAATGTTTCACAAAAGTCATAACTAAAATGTTACAAAGTACACTTACACCCATAAACTACCTATTAACCCCTATTCCGCCACCCTCTCGCATCGCAAACACTTTTTAAAACTTATTAACTTCTAATCTGCTGCTCCCGACATTACCGCCACTAATAAAAGTTATTAACCCCTATTCCGCCTCTCCCAGACATCGCTTCCATTATAATAAAGTTATTAACCCCTATTCCCCCGCACTCCAACATCGCCGCCACTATAATAAAGCTAATAACCCCTATTCCACCGCTCTCCGACATCGCTGCAACTAAATAAGGTTATTAATCCCTAAACCTCTGGCCTCCCACATCACCGCTACTAAATAAACCTATTAACCCCTAAACCGCGAGCCCCCCAAATCACAAAAAACTAAACAACCTAACAACCCCCTAACTTTAAATTAAAATTACAATATCCCTATCTTACAATAAATAAAAACTTACCTGTGAAATAAAAAAAACAACTAAGTTTAAACTAACAATTAACCTAACTTAACTATTATACTAAAATTAAAATAACTACCAATTAAATAAACTAAATTACACATTTAAAAAACCTAACACTACTAAAAAAATTAAGTCTAAAATTACAAAAAATAAAAATAATAAATTACATAAAATAACAAACACTAAATTACGAAAAAATAAACAAAATTATCCAAAATAAAAACAATTACACCTAATCTAATAGCCCTATAAAAATAAAAAAAGCCCCATCAAAATAAAAAAACATTTGCCTACAATAAACTACCAATAGTCCTTAAAAAGGCCTTTTGTAGGGCATTGCCCAATGCCCAACCAACCTCCCAAAATAAAAAACCTAACTCTAACAAAAATCTAAGCTACTTTGTCCTCCTTTGATTTTAGTATTGGATTTATGGACCTATCCATGGTCCTGGTAGATATAAGAAGGAGAGTACTAAAAACAGGCCTAAAAGTGGCCTGAGCTATTTAAAAAACCCTCTGATAAGTACATTGAATCCATTGGGGTCCAAGAGTGGCCTCAGCTAGTTATGAGGAAAAAGAGGGTGTTTTAGGTTTACTCTCTAATTATTATACATCTGATCTTTGTTTCTTTGTGGGAATTGTATGAAACAAATGCAGCATGAGATTTAACCTTATATATGTTCTTGTATAATTTTTTGCCTATGGTATTTGCTCTATTATTTAGCATGTACCTTCTGTTTAAATATGCAAACTGTATTTTACTTCTGTAACTGTTATACCCTCAATAAAAACTATTAAAAAAAACAAAAAAAAAACCTAAGCTACCCATTGCCCTGAAAAGGGCATTTGTATGGGCCCGTAGGATGAGAGCTACTGATATTCTATTGGCTATTCAAATCAGCCAATAGAATTTCAGTAGCTCTCATCCTATTGGCTGATTTGAACAGCCAATAGGATTTCAGTAGCTCTCATCCTATTGGCTGATTTTAATTTAAAAAATCAAATCAGCCAATAGGAATGCAAGGGACGTCATTTTGAAAAGGCATTGAAGATCAAGATTCAATATACAGCGGTGACCGTATGAAGAGGGCGCTTTGCGCCAGATGTCTTGAAGGATGGACCCGCTCCGTGCCGCCAGGATGAATATAGAAGACGCCGCTGGGATGAATATAGAAGATGCCGCTTGGATGAAGATAGAAGACACCAACTGGATGGATAAAGACCTCGCCGTCTGGATGTCCGGACTTCAGAAACTGTAAGTGGATCGTCGGGGGTTAGTGTTAGTTTTTTTAATTTTTTTTTTGATTAGGGTTTGGGCTCTTTAAAAAGAGCTGAATGCCCTTTTAAGGGCAATGTAAAAGAGCTGAATGCCCTTTTAAGGGTAATGCCCATACAATTGCCCTTTTCAGGGCAATGGGTAGCTTAGGTTTTTGTTAGAGTTAGGTTTTTTATTTTGGGGGTTGGTTGGGTGGTGGGTTTTATTGTTGGGGGCCTTTGTATTTTTTTACAGGTAAAAGAGCTTATTTCATTAGAGCAATGCCATACAAAAGGCCCTTTTAAGGGCTATTGGTAGTTTATTGTAGGCTAGGTTTTTTTATTTTGGGTGGGTCTTTTTTTATTTTTATAGGGGTATTAGATTAGGTGTAATTGGGTTTTTTTTTGTGGATAATTTCATTTATTTTTTTCATAATTTAGTGTTTGATATTTTTTGTAATTTAGTATTTTTTATTTTTTGTAATTTTAGACTTAATTTTTTTAGTAGTGTTAGTTTTTTTTAATGTGTAATTTTAGTTTATTTAATTGGTAGTTATTTTAATTTTAGTATAATAATTATTTTAGGTTAATTGTTAGTTTAAACTTAGTTTTTTTTTTTATTTCACAGGTAAGTTTTTATTTATTTTAAGATAGGGATATTTTAATTTTAATTTAAAGTCCAGGGGGTTGTTAGGTTTAGGGGTTAATCATTTAATTTAGTTTTTTTGTGATGTGGGGGGCTGGCGGTTTAGGGGTTAATAGGTTTATTTAGTGGCGGTGATGTGGGAGGCCAGAGGTTTAATAACTTTATTTCTTTTTAATGACACGATGAGTCCACAGATCATCTTAATTACTAATGGGATATTCACCTCCTGGTCAGCAGGAGGCAGCAAAGAGCACCCCAGCAAAGCTGTTAAATAGCTCCTCCCTTCCCTCCCACTCCAGTCATTCTCTTTGCCTACGTTAGTGCTAGGAAGTGGTAAAGTTTAGGTGTTAGAAAAGATTCTTCAATCAAGAGTTTATTATTTTTAAAGTAGTGAAAGATTGTGCTGCTTTGTCCTAGGGTGTAGCAGTAGTCCATATCAGTCTCTTCAGTAGAGCAGTGGTGGCTTTAGAGCAATGGGAACTTGTGGGACATAATTCTCACTGTGCCTCCCATATATTGTATGCTGCCCTGTTTGTGAAAGTCTGAGGGAAAGATACTCAGTACTTTTTGTTTTCCACAGGCCAGTGTGAGGGAGAGGACCTTGCAAGCCGGGTGAGCTGCCCTTCTGCCGGGCAAATTTCTAAGGTAAGTGATGAATTTTATTTCTGGGGTATGTACACAGAAAAATTGGCACTTTATTACATATATGGACACAAGATTACATAATCCACATAATATATCTCCACCTCTATTGTTTATTACTTTTTTTATGCCCCAGTATTTGAATCCTATTGGTTTTTTTATTATGTACCTCTGTAAAATGTTTGGAAAGTAGGTGTGTACAATTACCCTATTTTATATTTAAGAGATGTTCTCGTATTCTGTCGTGTAACGGATGACTTGTCTGACCCAAATATTGCAGATTACATTGGCATTGTATTAAATAGATTATATTCTTATCCGAACATCTAATTGTCTCTCTTATGGGATATTCAAAGTTATTGTTTGTTGATCTAACTTTTTTGTCTTTTTTCCCAAACTTACAAGCTTTACAGCTGTTACATGGAAAGAAACCTTGTATTTGATTTCCTAATAGGTCTTGGTCTCTTGATTTTGTGGTTTTATTAAATTGGCTTGGTGCTAATATACTTTTTAAATTTTTGGTCTTTCTAAATATTACGGTTGGATGTTCATCTATCACATCACTTAAAAGTGGATCTTTTCTAATTATGTGCCAATGTTTATTAAGGATCTTTTTTATAATTTTATAGTCATCGTTATATTCTGTTATAAATTACACTTTATTGTATACCTGTGTTTCTTCTTCTTTTTTCGTATTATCCGAATATTTTAATAATTCTTTTCTATCTTTTCTATCTTTTTTACTTGCTTGGATTTTTGCTTCTTAGATTAGTTGTACCCATTTTCCTGAAATTTATTTTCTAATTCATTTGCTTGTTTTTGAAAAGTTTTTTCTTCTGAACAATTTTTTTTGATTCTGTAAAATTGTCCTTTGGGTATATTGTTGATCCATTTCTCTAGATGACAACTCTCTGGATGTATGTAGTTGTTAGTATCTGTTGGTTTGAAATAGGTTTCTGTAATGATCTTATTATTAATGATATTTATTTTTACATCTAGGAAGTGTATATTTTCCTTACTATATTCGTATGTAAAATTAATGCCCCAGGTGTTGGAATTGAGGTCCTCAAGGAATAATTCTAGAAGTTCATGATCTCCCTTCCAGATTAGGAAGATGTCATCTATGAACCTTCTGTAGAGCACGAGGTTTGCACCCCATGGGGATTGTAAAATATGTTCTTCTTCGAACCTCCCCATGAACAGGTTGGCATAGCTGGGTGCAAACCTCATGCCCATTGCTGTACCTTTTTGTTGTAAATAGAATCCTATATTAAAGTTGAAATAATTATTTTCCAAAATAAATTGTATACATTCTGTAATAAATTTAATCTGTGGTGTTTTCATCTCATAGTCAGAGTTCAGATAATGTTTTGATGCTTCAATTCCTAATTTATGTTGTATATTGGTATATAATGAGTTTACGTCACATGTGACTAGTGTATATTCCTTCTGCCATGTTGTATTTGTTATTGTATTAAGAAAATCTGTTGTGTCTTTAAGGTATGATGGTAAAGATTGTACATATTTTTGTAAAAATTTATCGACATATTGTGACATATTTGAAGTCAGGGAATCAATCCCTGAAATAATAGGGCATCCTGGTGGATCATCAAGTGTTTTATGTATCTTGGGGAGGTAAAATACTGGTGTTTTTGGATATGGGGTATTTATAAATTGGTATTCTTGATTGTTTATAATCCCCTCTGTTTTAGCTTTATTTATAATTTTGTCAAATTCTTTGATTTGTTTTTGAATAGGATTAAATGGTAATCTTTTATATGTTTCTGGATCTTCTAGTATTCTATTGGCTTCTATCAAATAGTCCTCAGTATTTAATATTACCACCCCTCCCCCCTTATCTGCTTGTTTTATCGTTAATCTTGGATCATTTTTAAGTTCACTTAACGTGGATCTTTCTTTTTTGGTTAAATTTTAAAGTTTTCTTTTATTGATTTCACATTTTTGTATATCTTCTTTTATTAAATTTTCAAATATTTCAATGTGTTTACCTTTGTCTTGTGTTGGATAATATTGTGATTTAGGTTTAAGTGTTGTGTGGCTATATTTTCCTGCATCCGTCTGTATTTGTTTTTCTAAGAGATTTTTTTTAAAAATGTCTTTTTAGAGTTAATTTACGTATAAATTGATTTGCATTAATCAGGGTATTAACATTATTCAGTCTTGTTGTTGGAGCAAAGGATAATCATTTTGCTAAAATGTCCTCCTGTTCTTTGTACAATGGTATGTTACTTACATTATATATACCCTTTGTTTTTGTGGTAGTATCTTTATTTTTCATCTTGGTCTCTTGTGATTTGTTGGAGATTTTGCCCCCTCTTCCTCTACAACCTCTAATCTTCTTTTCTTTTGATTTTTTAACCTCTCTTGGTTTTCTTGTTGTAATAGTTTTGATGTGGTTGGGTGTTCCTGACTTATCCCTAAAAAATGATGATTAACCTCATTTGTGTTACTATTATCCTTTTCTAATGTATTATATCTCTTGCTTAGCTGAATATTCCAATCTGAGTTATATGTGTCCCTCTTTTCTCTATGTTGTCTATTATAATTGGGTTTATGTTCTTCATAATAACTGTATCTTTGGTCTTCCCTTTTGAAATGTTGATTTCGACCCGAAAAGAGAAAGGAGGTACAAGCGATCAGAGGTCCGGTAAGGGGGAATGAAACTTGACTTTTTTAAGGGAATTACAGTGGATACGATACCCTATCTGGAAATTTGGATCTATCCTTTTTTAAACTGGGACATATAGTTGTGGCCACAACTTAACTATACACTGATCAGTCCGCTATTTTCATTCAAATTGTTGTTACAGTGGAATCGAAAAAACATCATTGTAACATTGAATGTTTTGTGCTTACAGTTTTTATACCGCAATTTTATACCGCAATATTGCAACATAATATGAATAACAACAAAACATGAATTGCAACATTTTAATATTGTATTTATACGGAATTCAGAAGTAAAAGTTTCAATTTTATTTTATTCTATTTCTGTGCTATCACTTACTTTTTCACTGTATTTTTTTCACGTTAACATTTAAGATCACGATAATATTGTGATATAAAACACTTTGGCATTTACAATATATGCCTTCACAGGTACATCTGGGTAAATAATATACTCAATCTTTGTAACATATTTCACCATATTAAGTGATAAATATTAATCTTTATAATTAGGTATTTTTGATATAACGGAACAACACTAAGAGCACATTGGACAAATTTATTGTTCATTTTACTTCACTGGTTGATACACACATGTTTATAGAACGATAGATAGGAATATATACCTTTAATATATATAAATCACATCAGTGATAGTGCTAACTATAAGAGGTACCAAATAAGATTTAGACACGTCCATACTCACAGCTGGTACCATGCTCCCCACCCCCACCTTTAAGTATGAGTCCCCTTACCTTATTTTTCAGTTAGATAAGGTAGTTTTACGTACTAAATTAGGATTTCTTCCTAAGGTTGTTTCTGATTGGAACATTATTCAGGAGATTGTTGTTTCTTCCTTGTGTCCTAATCCTTCTTCTCTGAAGTAACGGCTTCTGCACAATTTGGACGTGGTCCGTGCTTTAAACTTTTTCCTGCAGGCGACTAAGGATTTTCATCAGTCTTGTGCTTTGTTTGTGGTTTTCTCAGGAAATTGTAGGGGACAGAAAGCTACGGATACTTCTCTTTATCATAAGTTTTTGCATATGTGACTGCTGGACAGCAGCCTCCAGAGAGAGTAAGGACTTTTTCCACGAGGGCCGTTGTTTCCTCATGGGCATTCAAGAAGGAAGCTTCTGTGGAACAGATTTGCAAGGCTGCAACTCGGGCCTCTCTTTACACTTTTTCAAAATTCTGTAAGTTTGTCACTTTTGCCTAGGCTGAGGCCGCTTTTGGGAGAAAGGTTCTTCAAGCAGTGGTGCCTTCCGTTTAGGTTCCCTGTCTTGTCCCTCCCGTATCATCTATGTACTCTAGCTTGGGTATTGATTCCCATTAGTAATTAAGATGATCCATGGACTCATCGTGTCATTAAAAAGAAAAGAAAATTTATGCTTACCTGATAAATTTATTTCTTTTTTGACATGATGAGTCCACGGGCCGCCATGTTTTTGTAAGAGACAGGCTGTTAGTTATTATAAACTTCAGACACCTTTGCACCTTGGTTTTTCCTTTCTATCCTTAACTTTGGTCGAATGACTGGAGTGGGAGGGAAGGGAGGAGCTATTTAACAACTTTGCTGTCGTGCTCTTTGCTGCCTCCTGCTGACCAGGAGGTGAATATTCCATTAGTAATTAAAATGATACGTGGACTCATCGTGTCAAAAAAGAAATACATTTATCAGGTAAGCATACATTTTCTTTTAGTGGTGGTGATGTCGCGGAGCAGCGGAATATGGGTTAATAGCATTATTATAGTGTCGGCGATGTTGGGGTGCGAGGGAATAGGGGTTAATAACTTTATTATAGTGGCAGTGATGTCGGGGAGCAGCGGAATAGGGGTTAATAAGTTTTTTTAGTGGCGACAATGTTGGGAGCAGCAGATTAGGGGTTAATAACTTTATTTAAAATGTCAGGGGCAGCAGATTAGGGGAGTTTAGACTTGGCTTTATGTCAGGGTTTTTTTCCCCATAGACATCAATGGGGTTGCGTTACAGAGCTTTTCATTCCGCGCTTCAAGTGTTAGGTTTTTTCTAACACTCTCTCCCTATTGATGTCTATGGGGAAAGCGTGCACAAGCACATGTTCTCAGCCCTTGGCTTTTGTGCAGTATGGAGCTTATGGCCACTATATCGCACGCACAAGGCGGCTTTTCAGAAACTTGTAATGGCAGCACTATAGAGGGTGAAATAACGCAACTTTTGTTGTGTTGGTTTTGCACCCTCTATAGCGCAAAACTCGTAATCTAGGCGTTTGTTTGTTGTTTGCAGCTTTCTGTCATGGCTGCCATTTCAGTATAAACCTGTGTTTTTTTTCTTGCCTGAAGCAGAGTGTGTAACGCTGCTCAGTACACCCAGGCTTCCTCTTATGGCCCAACTGGAGAACATCATCAGAGAGAGACAGGTTGCAGTCCCAGATGATGATGTCATTACTTACTATTTAACTTCCTTAGTCTAGTCTGCCTTTGTCTCAGACTTCTCTGTGAGTTCCTGTGTTCCTGATTCCATTTATGATCTGGCTTGCTTGATGTCCCTTCTGGTTCCTGATCTCTGTCTTGTTCCTGGCATCACTGATTTGGTGTTCCTGACCCCAGCTCACCTGACTACCCACTTTGGTTCCTGACCCGGCTCGTCTGACTACCCGCTCTGGCTTTGACTCCAGGCTTGTCTTTTGGCTTTTGGACTTATTATTTTTTAATTTTTTAATAAAGGTGTGATTAATTTAGCATTCCACATTTCTGTCTGATTCCTGGTACCCTGACAGTTCTATTTATTCTTAAATAAATATTTATATATATATATATATGATGATTCATAACTGTTGTTTCCGGCGGGCCTGAAGGCTCGCATGGAAACAGGAATTCGGAGCTTGATAATTCGGCCCCTTTTAATCAATATTTCTATCTTACTATACATTTCAATATCCTATCTAGCTTACTCTTTTTTATTTACAATAACAACCCTCACTCATATTTACAAGTAATATAACTTTCTATACATTTTCATATCCTGACTAACAACTCTTAATCACATTTCACCAAGGGAAACCAGAAAACATGACAGAAACAGAGAGAAAAAGAGAGAAAGAGAGAGAGACAGAGAGAGAGAGAGAGAGAGAGAGAAAGAGAGATAGATAAATAGAGACAGAGAGTGAGAGAGAGAGAGACAGTTAGAGAGACAGAGGAATTGAGAAAGAGAGAGATTGAGAGAGAGAGAAAGAGAGAGAAAGAAAGAAAGAAAGAAAGAAAGAAAGAAAGAAAGAAAGAAAGAGAAAGAAAAAGAGAAATAGAGAGAGCGGGAAAGGGAAAGAGAGAGAGAAAGAAAGAGAGAAAGAAAGAGAGATGGGGAGAGAGAGAAAGCTAGAGAGGGAAGTAGAGAGAGTGTGAGAGAGAGATAGAAAGAGAGAGAGAGAGAGAGAGAGAAATAAATATAGAAAGAAGAGAGATAAGGGCCTCTAGTTATCAAAGTCTGGCGGACCTGATCCGACAGTGCGGATCAGGTCCACCAGACTTCGCTGAATACGGCAAGCAATACGCTTGCCATATTCAGCATTGCACCAGCACCTCACAAGAGCTGCTGGTGCAACGCCGCCCCCTGCTGACTCGCGGCCAATCAACCCGATCGTACTGTCTTTGTGACCGCTGCTTCATAACTGCTGTTTCTGGCGAGCCTGCTTGATACATATGCCCCAAAGAGTGAAATAGTGTGAGAGAGAGAGAGACAGAGAGAGAGGGGGGGGGGGGAGAGAGAGAAGGAGAAAGAGAGAAAGAGAGAGTTGGAGAGAGTGAGGGAAAAGAGAGAAAGAGATAGAGAGAAAGAGAGAGAGAGAATGAGAGAGAGAGATAAAGAGTGAAAGAGAGAGAGAGAGAGAGAGAGAGGGGGGGGGGAGAGGGGGGGAGAGAGAGAAGGAGAAAAAAAGAGAGAAGGAGAAAAAAAGAGAGAAAGAGAGAGTGAGAAAGAAAAAGAAAGAGAGAGAAAGAGAGTTAGAGAGAGTGAAGCAAAGAGAGAGAGAGAAAGAGATAGAGAGAGAGAGAGAGAGAGAGAGAGAGAGAGAGAGAAAGAAAGAAAGAAAGAAAGAAAGAAAGAAAGAGAGAGAAAGTTAGAGAGAGAGAGAGAGAGAGAGAGAGAGAGAGAGAGAGAGAAAGAGAGAGAGAGAGAGAAATAGAGAGAATTTACTTTGGTGCGCTGGGTTGCCAGGCAGTAGAACACAAGCTTGGGAACTGCAGTGACGCCTGGCAGAACTTCAGGAGCTTGCATTATGTTAATTATATGGTGCTTTTGATATGCACAAAATTGGTTTAACAGATTTCCGAGCATTTCTTTTTTTTTTGGGGGGGGGGGGGGGCAGGTGGATGCAACTTCCAATAGGGAAATTCAAAGGCAAGGATCATAAAAAACATGTTTCTTTCCTAAGATATGGAGAGTCCATGACATCATTCCAATAACTAGTGGGAATATCACTCCTGGTCAGCAGGAGGAGGCAATGAGCACCACAGCAAAGATGTTAAGTGTCACTCCCCTACCAATAGTCCCCAGTCATTCTCTTTGCCTCTGTCAATGGAGGAGGTGAAGTTTGGTGTCTGAAGAAATTAATTCCTTTTTTGTTTACTTTTCCCTCCAAGCAAGGATTTGGGTTTAGCTGAGTCCACGTCAATCTCTTCAGTGGACTTTAAAACAGTTAGGAAGTTGTGAGGTGGTCTTTACTTTGTTTTCTAACATTTTGCTGCCCTTATTATAGAAAGCCAGAGTTGGTGACTGTTCTTTCTTTTTTCTACAGGTCTCTGTAAGGAGTATGTGTCCTTTCACACCTTGTGAGCTGTCTTCCTGCCGGTCAGCTGGATTTGCAGGTAAGTGCTTTGTTTTCTAGGTACTGGAGGCTTGCACTTCACAGAATATGGCTGCAATATTTTATTGGGACACCCTTATCCTTTAAGGATTTAAACTTGGCAGGATGTAGGCACTTATGTGACAGAGACTTAAGGGTTAATATCGTTCATTGTGTGGGGAGGATTAACCTATTTCATTTATATATTTATTATGTGGCTCATTTCGATCTTTAGTGTCAACAGCTGTACTTTCAGTTTATTTTTAGACACTTTCAAGTTTAGCAGCACTCTATTACAGAGAGAACGATTCTCACTAGGATCGTAAAGTTATAAGCTTTTATCTATAGTTACGCTTCTGGTATTTGCCGGCTTTTTCAGTTATATTGAGGAATGTGCACTTGTGTGTGTGGCGCAGTTTTCCTTTGGCCGATCACGTTACTCGCTGCGGTTCTGCTCACATTGTATGAACAGAGCAGCGATTTGTGTCTCAGCAGTTTCCATAGTGCTCTTAAATCTTTCTGCTGCAATTTAATATTGTTTCCTCAGAGGAGTCAGGTAGGAGCACATGAGTTGGTCTGAGGTGTGGAGGTGGTCTTTTAACAGTATATAAAAAGTTTGATTCTCTGGGGGAAAATTACTCTTAAAATTTTTATTAAAGTGACAATGTCAGTTTTCATTGTGTCATTCCAACTATTTTTGGGGGACCATGTCTTCTATGGATATGGAGTCAGCTCTTATGAATAAATGCTTATTATGTCTAGAGGCCCAAATTGCTATCCCTATGCAATTTTGTTCCTCATGTTTAGAAAATACATTGAAATGTAAAGATAAATGTATTTTTTCTGAGCCTAATGTCTCTCAGGATGATGCTGTTCAGGCAATGCTACAGCTTTCTTTAAGTATCACATGGAGAAAAAGCTGCAGGCTTATTTGAAAAAGATGTATGTTCATCAAGGTCTTCAATGGCAACCTGCAGTTTGTATTGCCACAGTAGCAAGTGCAGAATCTTATTGGTGCAAAGCCTTGTCTGAATCAATTTTAGTAGAGACTCCATTGGAGGAGATTCAAGATAGGATTAAGGCTCCTAAACTAGCCAATTCCTTTATTTCTGATGCTAACATGCAAGTTATTAGACAGGGAGCCAAGATGTCTGGCTTCATTGTCCTAGCCCGCAGGGCATTGTGGCTAAAATCTTGGTCAGCTGATGTTACCTCCAAGTCCAAGCTTCTGGCGCTTCCTTACAAGGGTAAGGACCTGGTTTGACAGAAATAATTTCTGATATTACGGGTGGAAAATGGTCTTTTCTACCACAAGACAAGAAGAAAATACCTAAAGGATGTCAAAGTAATTTTCGTTCCTTCCGTAACTTCAAAGATCAAAAGTCTTCCTCTCCCTCTTCCAAGCAGGAGCAGTCTAAGTCGTCTTGGAAGCCCAATCAGTCTTGGAATAAGGGGAAGCAATCAAAGAAACCCTCAGCTGAGTCTATGTCAGAATGAAGGGACGGCCCCCGATCCAGGATCAGATCAAGTGGGGGGCAGACTTTCCCTGTTTTGTCAAGCGTGGATATGAGATTCCCAGATCCTTGGGCTGTGGACATAGTATCTCAAGGTTGCAAAATAGAATTCAAAACTTTACCTCCCAGGGGCAGATTTCATCTCTCAAGATTATCTGCAGACCAGGTAAAAAGAGAGGCATTATTGAACTACATTCAGGACCTTTCCTCCCTATTTCCTTCTATTCAAATCTGTTCGTGGTTCCCAAAAAAGAGGCAACTTTTTGACCCGTTTTAGACCTAAAGTGCATCAACAAGTTTCTCAGGGTACCGTCATTCAAAATGGAAACTATTTGTTCCATTCTTCCTTTGGTCCAAGAGGGTCAGTTCATGATGACCATAGACCTGAAGGATGCATATCTTCATGTTGCCATCCACAGGGATCATCACAAGTTCCTGAGATTCGCCTTTCTAGAGAACACCATTAGTTTGTGGCTCTTCCGTTTGGCATTTCCACAGCTCCCAGGTTCTTGGTAGTGATTAGGTCTCGGGGAATTGCAGTGGCGCCTTACCTGGATGACATATTGGTTCAGGCGCCATCTTTTCAACAAGCAAACTCTCATAAAGAGATCTTGTTGTCTTTTCTATCTTCCCACGAATGGAAAGTGAATCTGGAAAAGAGTTCCCTTGTTCCAGCTACAAGGGTGGTTTTCTTAGGGACCATAATATATTCCCTATCTATGAAAAATTTTCTGACGGAGGTCAGAAATTCCAAGATTCTTTCTTCTTGCCTCTCTCTTCTGTCTACTGTTCGGCCGTCAGTAGCTCAATGTATGGAGGTAATTGGTCTGATGGTCAGTTCCATGGACATCATACCCTTTGCTTGATTCCATTTGAGAGCTCTGCAGTTATGCATGCTCAGACAATGGAACGGAGACCATTCGGATCTGTCTCAGAGGATAGATCAAGACCAGTCGACAAGAGACTCTCTCCTGTGGTGGCTTTCTCAGGACCATCTGTCTCAGGGCACATGCTTCCTGAAACCTTCCTGGGTGATTGTGACCATGGACACCAGCCTGCTAGCCTGGGGAGCAGTCTGGGACTCGTTAAAGGCGCAGGGACTATGGACTCGGGAGGCGTCTTCTCTCCCCATAAACATCTTGGAGTTGAGATCGATTTACAATGCTCTGATGGCTTGGCCTCAATTGTCCTTAGCCTGGTTTATCAGGTTCCAGTCGGACAACATCACCTTAGTGGCTTACATCGACCACCAGGGAGGTACTCAGAGTTCCTTAGCCATGAAGGAGGTGGCTCAGATTTTTCACTGGGTGGAAGCTCACAATTGTTGTCTATCTGCCATCTACATTCCAGGAGGGGACAATTGGGAAGCGGATTTCTGAGCAGACAGACATTTCATCCCGGGGAGTGGGTTCTACATCCGGAGGTGTTCTCCAGGTTAACTCTCAAATGGGGGTGCCAGATTTGGATCTGATGGCATCTCGGCAGAACGCCAAGCTTCCAAGGTACGGTTCAAGGTCAAGAGATCTGCAAGCAGCTCTGATAGATGCTCTGGTGGTTCCTTGGGTGTACGGTCTAGCATACCTGTTTACTCCGTTTGCGCTCCTTCCACGAGTCTTTGCTCGTATCAAACAGGAGAGTGCGTTGGTAATTCTAATAGCTCTTGCATTGCCTTGCAGAATCTGTTATGCAGACCTAGTGAAGATGTCATCTCTGCCACCTTGGAGGTTGCTTCTGAGGAAGGACCTTCTAACTCAGGATCCGTTCCTCCATCCAAATCTCGTTTCTCTGAAGCTGACTGCTTGGAAATTGAACGCTTAGTTTTGGCTAAGTGTGGGTTTTCTGAGTCGGTCATTGAGACCACGATCCAGGCTCGCAAGCCTGTTACTCGAAAAATTTACCATAAGGTATGGCGTAAATATCTATATTGATGTGAATCTAAGGGATACTCTTCGAGTAGGGTCAGGATTCCTAGAATTTTGTCTTTTCTCCAGGAAGGTCTGGAGAAAGGGTTTTCAGTCAGTTCTCTGAAAGGTCAGATTTCTGCACTTTCTATTCTTTTACAGATGTGCCAGATGTTCAATCTTTTTGTCAGGCCCTGGTCAGAATCAGGCCTGTGTTTAAACCTGTTGCTCCTCCTTGGAGCCTTAACCTTGTTCTTAAAGTTTTGCAGCAGGCTCCGTTTGACCCAATGCATTCCATAGATATTAAGTTGTCTTCTTGAAAGGTTTTGTTTCTTATTGCTATTTCTTCTGCCTGGACAGTTTCCGAACTCTCGGCTTTGCAGTGTGATTCGCCTAACCTTATCGTTCATGTGGATAAGACGGTCCTGCGTACTAAATTGGGGTTTCTCCCTAAGGTGTTTTCAGATAGAAATATTAATCAGGAAATTGTTGTTCCTTCTCTCTGTCCTAATCCTTCTTCCCATAAGGAACGGCTGTTGCACAACTGGGATCTTGTGCGCGCTCTAAAATTCTACCTACAGGCTACTAAGGATTTTGGCCAGTCCTCTGCCCTGTTTATTTGCTTCAGAAATAAATATATCAGAGCACCAAATAACAATGGCAGGATCTAGATAAAACCAAATGTTCAGTCAATTTTATTCATACAGAAGCAATATATAAAATTACAGATAAAACAATTAAAACAAATAATCAAGGATCCAAGATTTCACAATAAATAAAAAGCCCAAATTCTTGGGTAATTGACAATATTGTTCACAAGTAACAGATCTAAAACATATAATTTCTATAAATGTCTAGCTGATATGTAGTCTGTGAAAAATAAAAAATGTGGACCTATGGTCGTGATAAGGCGGTGGTCCTACTAATTATAATATATTGTTGTCAATCGAACCTTATATCTGAGTGATTGAATGATGTGTCTTTTTATATGTAATATATAATCAAAGGGTTTAACTAGTGATCTCCAAAAAGAAGATGTTACAATATAGATTGGTCTTGTGAAATGAAATGCAGATGATTCAGTGGAAAAAAAAAAAAAAACCAAAAAACTTCTGTGTGTCAAAAAATCCAAATTGCAATGGTGAAAAAACAACACTTGAAAACGATGAACAAAGAACAGTGTGATCACAAAAAATCTTAAATTAGTGCAGATTGTGAATACAATCTGTCTTGATAAACAATAAACAGTTAAAATGCAGTCTTCACAATTGTGCAAATACAATCCAATGGTCAAATAAATTAAATATATTCCATAGTGAAAAAAGAAACTTCCAAGTGAATTGACCCCGCAAGGGGTCAATTTATTAGAGCAAAGGGTCTCCCAAGTAGTAGGCGCTCAGTGTACCATCATATTACCTGTTTGTTTGCTTCTCAGGAAAGCGTAAGGGTCAGAAGGCTACTGCTTACTTCTCTTTCCCTCTGGTTGAGAAGTATAATTTGTTTTGCTTATGAGACTACTGGTCAGCAGCCTCCTGAGAAAATTACAGATCATTCCACTATGGCTATCTCCTCTTCTTGGGCTTTCAAAAATGAAGCTTCTGTGGAACAGATTTGCAAGACTGCAACTTGGTCCTCTATGCATACTTTTTCCAAATTTTCCAAATTTGATACTTTTGCCTCGGCTGAGGCCTCTTTTGAGAGAAAGGTTATTCAAGCGGTGGTGCCTTCTGTCTAGGTCTTCCTGTCTTGTTCTTCCTCCCTATTCATTCCGTGTCCTCTAGCTTGGGTATGGGTTCCCACTAGTAATTGGAATGATGTTGTGGACTCTCCATATCTTAGGAAAGAAAACAAAATTTATGCTTACCTGATAAATTTCTTTCTTTCTGGATATGGAGAGTCCACGACCCCACCCTTAATTAAGACAGTTATTTTTTACTAAACCTCAGGCACCTCTAGACCTTTGTGTTATTCCGTTTTCCATTTCCCTTCAATCGAATGACTGGGATTATGGGTAGGGGAGTGACACTTAACAGCTTTGCTGTGGTGCTCTTTGCCTTCTCCTGCTGGCCAGGAGTGATATTCTCACTAGTAATTGGAATGACGTTGTGGACTCTCTATATCCGGAAAGAAATTAATGTTATAGCACACAAATAAATGTAGGATGTAGTGTTATGCAACACATTTTGGTACGCTCACATATCTGTCTCTGTAATGCAGTGATAAACTGTGATAGTTTTAAACTGAAGATGATGATTTTTCTCCATGCTTAGTGTGGTATCATTATTTTTAAATACATTAAAAGTTCTGATTGGCAGATAAATGCACCTCTTACCTTTGGGAGAGGCCCTTGTGCACATGCAGGGTGTCTAGCTCCTGCATGCTTCCACGACTGACAGACACAGTGGAGTTGGCAAGGCGGATGGCACGGCGCTTGGCACGGCGCGGGCAGCAAGAAGTGCTTATACCTTGCTGTGAGGACACCGATGTGCTTCGGCTGGTACGGTACCCAATGGATTCAGTCATAAGAGCTTCACTGTAGGTGTGCTCATCGGTAAACTCATGACACTGAATGGATATATAAACAGGATGAGTGTTAGGGTAACAGAGAAATTGCTTGATTTGAAGGTTGCAAAAATGTAATGGGTATAGACATGAAGTGAACTCATGTAAATGTAAATAATAAAGGATTTACACAACTCTTAAGATAGCTAAAAACAAAGGTAATCAGTGTTTATATCAAATATAAGCATAAACTAGGCTATAATATGATATAACCCTCTAACTAAAAGTTAAAATATGAATAAGTACAAATAGTATAAAGTTCTTACTGAGAGAAACGCGTAGGAGTTAGCATGGCAAAGCTGTTTTTTGCACAATATACCAACCTAAAATCATTGGGTTGTCCCTCTCTCTCTTTGTTTACTGGAAATAGCCTGGCATAGAAGTCAGATCACCTCTGAAATAGCATCTCTTAATCTACTATGCATCTTGTAGTTCTTTGACTTTAGTTGTCCACATATAGGACTCTTAGACAATTTATAATTATTAAAGTATAGATTTATGATTGTATTCAAATATTTTTCCAAAAGGACTTAACTCTCCCATTAAAATTAACTGTGTAGTATCATAGTCCTAAAAATAGCATTAAAATAATTTATAAGGGGCAATCTTAAGATAGTGTGTGTATGTGTGTGTATATATATATATATATATATATATATATATATATACAGTATCTCACAAAAGTGAATACACCCCTCATATTTTTGTAAATATTTTATTATACATTTTCATGTGACAACAAAAGTGAGTACACCCCTAAGTGGAAATGTCCAAATTGGGCCCAATTAGCCATTTTCACTACCCGGTGTCATGTGACTCAGTGTTACAAGGTCTCAGGTGTGAATGGGGAGCAGGTGTGTTTAATTTGGTGTTATCGCTCTCTCACACTCTCTCATACTGGTCACTGGAAGTTCAACATGGCACCTCATGAGGATCTCTGAGGATCTGAAAAAAGAATTGTTGCTCATATGGCCTAGGCTATAAGAAGATTGCTTCCTTTGTTCAGAGAAGAATTGCCTGGTATTTCGGCGCTGGACTGTCTTTGGGCAGGGTCAGACTGATATGCTACAGGATATTTTTTCTCTGTGAAGAGGCATAGTGTGCAAAAAAAATGCGCACCCTGAGGAGTTACAATAAAAATGAACAGGCATGGAAGTTATTCTAGCTTCTGTTCTATCTCATGGAGTGCTGTTCTCTATCTTTCGATGTTCTCTCTCTTTCGATTTTTATGCAAATTGCTCTTGGGTCACCCTGAGAGTAATGGGGAAACCAGACATGGACTCCGTGCATACTTGCCCTTAGAGAGATACAACTGCACCTCACTGACGAGGCCCATAGGAGGCCAAGACGATCGTCTGGGGTTGTTGCTTCCCTTGTTCAGAGAAGAATTGCCTGGTATTTTGGCACTGGACTGTCTTTGGGCAGGTTCAGACTGATATGCTACAAGATATTTTTTCTCTGTGAAGGGGCATAGTGTGCAAAAAGAACGTGCACCCTGAGGAGTTACAATAAAATGAACAGACATGGAAGTTATTCTAGCTTCTGTCCTATCTCATGGAGTGCTGTTCTCTCTCTTTTGATTTTTATAAGAAGATTGCCAAGACCCTGAAACTGAGCTGCAGTACGGTGGGCAAGACCATACAGCTGTTTCACAGGACAGGTTCCACTCAGACCAGTTGAGTGCATGTGCTCAGCGTCATATCCAGAGGTTGTCTTTGGGAAATAGATGTATGAACTCTGCCAGCATTGCTGCAGAGGTTGAAGGGGTGGGGGATCAGCCTGTCAGTGCTCAGACCATACGCTGCACACTGCATCAAATTGGTCTGCATGGCTATCTTCCCAGAAGGAAGCCTCTTCTAAAGATGATGCACAAGAAAGCCAGAAAACAGTTTTCTGAAGACAAGCAGACTAAGGACATGGATTACTGGAACCATGTCCTGTGGTCCGATGAGACTGTCAGGATATCTGTGAGTGTTATTAAATAATATATATACGTATATTATTTAATGTATATAGATTTGTCTTGGGCAGGAAATGATCCATTTATAATTAAACTGTAACTACAGCAGACCCCCCCTCTCTGCCTCTATACCTCTAAAGGATTCAAAAGAGAGCATTGGTCTCATTAGTTCAGCACAAACTGCTGGGGTGATGGAGCCCAATATTCTGTGTTTTGGTAGAAAATATGCTAAGAAGCCCCTTGAAGATTCTCAATATACATTCCGATCTGGGAGAAGCATATGCCAACCTTCACTAACAGACACATGAGATAATTTAACACCATGGCTCACTGGATTTTCTTTTGAAGCTTAAATATATTCAGAAAAAGAATCAGTTTTTTTTTTAAAAAAAGGATGTAACTAATCTCATATAGGTGTGAATGATCCCCTGTCGAGCTCCCAGACAAGCTGACATTTTAAGTCTCTGTATGACATGGGAAACTTGATTTCAGATAAATAAATTGTGCCTAAATCTTCATAATAATTTAAAATACACAGATCATATTAAAAACATATATATATATATATATACACTGTATATATATATTGATCTGAAACTAATACTATATTGGATAAATGTCAAGTAGCTATACAATCAATTTCAAATGTCCAATTTATTTTAAGAATTCATAACCTATTCTTTTTATTTTTCAGGCATCTGATAAATACACGTGTGGTTGTCCCATAAATTGTGTCATATGTTTTATGCATTTAGAAAGAGGTGTACTAAATGTGAATAGATATATAAACAGGATGAGTGTTAGGGTAACAGAGAAATTGCTTGATTTGATGGTTGCAAAAATGTAATGGGTATAGAAATGAAGTGAACTCATGTAAATGTAAATAATAAAGGATTTACACAACTCTTAAGATAGCTAAAAACAAAGGTAATCAGTGTTTATACCAAATATAAGCATAAACTAGGCTATAATATGATATAACCCTCTAACTAAAAGTTAAAATATGAATAAGTACATATAGTATAAAGTTCTTACTGAGAGAAACGCGTAGGAGTTAGCATGGCAAATCTGTTTTTTGCACAATATACCAACGTAAAATCATTGGGTTGTCCCTCTCTCTTTGTTTACTGGAAATAGCCTGGCATAGAAGTCAGATCACCTCTGAAATAGCATCTCTTAATCTACTATGCATCTTGTAGTTCTTTTACTTTAGTTGTCTACATATAGGACTCTTAGACAATTTATAATTATTAAAGTATAGATTTATGATTGTATTAAAATATTTTTCCAAAAGGACTTAACTCTCCCAGGAAAATTAACTGTGTAGTATCATAGTCCTAAAAATAGCATTAAAATAATTTATAAGGGGCAATCTTAAGATAGTGTGTGTATGTGTATATATATATATATATACAGTATCTCACAAAAGTGAATATACCCCTCGTATGTTTGTAAATATTTTATTATACATTTTCATGTGACAACAAAAGTGAGTACACCCCTAAGTGGAAATCATATTAAAAACAGATCATATTAAAAACATATATATATATATATATATATATATATATATATATATATATATATATATATATATACACTGTATATATATATTGATCTGAAACTAATACTATATTGGATAAATGTCAAGTAGCTATACAATCAATTTCAAATGTCCAATTTATTTTAAGAATTCATAACCTATTCTTTTTATTTTTCAGGCATCTGATAAATACACGTGTGGTTGTCCCATAAATTGTGTCATATGTTTTATGCATTTAGAAAGAGGTGTACTGAATGTGAAATATGCTGTGTTTTTATATGAATATAAGAAAATAATCAAATGCAACTTTAAATGCATTTTAAGATGATATTAGTATGATGCTAGAAATAATACTAATGTTTCATATTAAAATAATCAGAAAAAGGGGGCGGAGTTAACCGCCAAGCTAAGTGGCAGCACGAGAGGAGAGCTCCTCAAGGAAAAAAAGGCAAAACCGCAGACACAGCCAGACACAGCCAGAGTTCAAGGCCTCATAGGTCGGGCTTATAGCAGTAAAGACAGAACTAGTGCTTGCTGACAACTCCGGAGGGTCGGGGCTCCGCTCTGGAGGGTCCATAGCTGCAGTGATAACAAACCCTGAGACCGGAGCAAGAGGAAAACCCCTCCACAAGTGCAAAGTCAGATATCGGCTCCACGTCACCTTAGCCTCACATCGAGACAGACCCCAGCCTCCCATCGATCTACCAGCACCAACAGACCCAACTGCAGGAGGGCTCTTCTGCAGTCACTTACAGCCGCTGACTGAGCCTGGAAAGGTAGGCCGCGAAACATCTGCGCCAGCAGAGTGGCGCTAACGGCCGCTATCTTGGTCAATCTTCCACCTAGAGACAGAGGCGAGTTGCGGCAAGGCCCTGATAGCGAGGGAGACTAGATCCTAGAAAACCGGACCCCCCGACCCGAGGAGGACACTGTACCCAACTCTCAGCATCTCACCAGGAAGGAACAGATGGCCCAACAGTAAAAGAGGTTAGGCAATAACCGGACTGACCCGGGCCCAATCAGACAGTCACCGCTGGATTAGTAACACAGGCCCAATTACAATGATACGGGTATAGGGCAGGAACTTACTGTAAAGACAAGGGGCACTCACTTGGTTCCTGAAGGTGGAGCCCTACTGCTTTCTCACATTTTATGCAGCCCTATTAAGAGTTAATCCTACTAACACAGCCCCTTAGGTTATAGTGAGGTATAACAAGGTATCTATAGGAAAGCTTACTGAGAATGGCAAAAGTAATTGTCAGGGTGCCAGGAATCAGACTGAGACGAGAAGTGCAAAAATAATCACACCTTTATTAATAGCAAAAAATAATAAAAAGTCCACAAGTCAAATAACAAGCCAGGAATCAAAACCAGAGCTGGCAGTCAGACGAGCCGAGTCAGGGGCCAAAGCAAATAGTCAGATGAGCCAGAATCAGGAACAAAGAAAACAGCAGAGTCAGGAACAAGCCAGGGATCAGGAACCAGGAAGGACATCAGGCAGCCAGGTAATACACAGGAACTCTCACAAACAGGTCTAAGACAACACAAAGGCAAAGCATACTGAACAGAGGCCCTTTAAATAATAAGTGATGACATCACAATTCTGAGACTGCATCCTGTCTCACATGGATGATGCACACCAGTCTGGCCATAAAAGGAAGTGCAGAAATTGAGCAGCATCCCCCACAATGCACCAAAGTCAGGAAGAGAGGTGAGTAAAATGGCTGCCAGCAGCACATGGCAAACACAACAGGGAAAAAACCCTGACAGTACCCTCCCCTCAATGACCCCTCCCCCGTGGGAGGACAAAAGGCTTATTGGGGAAACGGGCATGGAAGGCACGGAGGAGGGCGGGAGCATGAACATCAGAGGAGGGAACCCAAGAACGCTCCTCCGGACCGTAGCCTCTCCAGTGAACCAAATACTGTACACGGCCCCTGGACATACAAGAGTCAATAATGCTGCTGACCTCATACTCCTCATGGTTGTCAACAAAGATAGGACGGGGACGAGGCAACATAGTGTTAAACCGATTACAAACCAATGGTTTCAAGAGGGAGACATGAAAAACATTGGAGATGCACATAGCAGGAGGAAGGTCAAGAGCGTAGGCCACAGGTTTAACCCGTCGGAGTATTCGAAAAGGACCAACAATAACGGGGAGCCAATTTATTGGAAGGCACACAAAGGTTCAAGTTGCAGTAGGACAGCCAAACTCTCTCACCAACCTGGTAGGAAGATGCGGGCAGACGCCTACGATCAGCCTGGAACTTTTGGAGCTGCATAGAACGATGAAGGCAATCCTGAATTTGCACCCACGTGGAACGGAGTTGCGGAGATGCTCCTCCAAAGCCGGAATACCCTGAGACATGAATGAATCGGGCAACAAGGATGGTTGAAACCCATAATTCGCCATGAACGGGGATATCTTGGAGGAAGCATTAATAGCACTATTACGAGCAAACTCTGCCCAAGTTAACAGTTCAGACCAAACTGACTACCCTGGTCCGACACTATCTCCTTGGGTAACCCATGTAAACGGAAGACCTCCCGGGCAAAAATTGAAGCAAGCTCCTGAGCAGTAGGCAGCTTCATCAAGGGAATGCAATGTGACATTTTAGAAAAACGGTCAACCACCATAAGGATAACAGTATTGCCATTGGAAACAGGGAGCTCGACAATGAAGTCCATGGAAAGATGTGTCCAAGGACGCTCACCATAAGCAATAGGTTGAAGAAGACCCACAGGAAGACGTTGAGGAGTCTTATTCTGTGCACAAACTGAGCAGGAGGCAACATACGCAGCAATATCAGAACGAAGACCTGGCTACCAGAATTGTCGAGTGACAGACCAAATCATTTGATTCTTGCCTGGGTGACCTGCAGCTTTAGGATAGTGGTAAGTGTGCAAAAGTTTAGTTCGAAGATTCTCAGGAACAAAACACTTACCACTAGGTTTCTCAGGAGGTGCATTGGTTTGTGCAGCCAGGATCTCCTCCCCCAAGGGAGAAGTCAAATTAGTACGTATGGTAGCCAAAATATGGTCAGGAGGTATAACAGGAGTAGGTACAGAATCCTCCTTGGACAGAGGCGAAAATTGTCGAGAGAGGGCATCAGCCCTAACATTCTTGCTACCAGGCAGGTAGGAGACCACATAATTAAACTGAGACAAAAATAGCGCCCATCTGGCCTGTCGGGGCGACAAATGTTTTGCTTCAGATAGATAAGTTAAATTCTTGTGTTCAGTAAGAATGAGCACTGGCACGCTAGTACCCTCGAGAAGATGCCTCCATTCCTTGAGTGCCAAAATGATGGCCAGTAATTCCCTGTCGCCAATTTCATAATTGCACTCTGCTGGAGACAATTTCTTAGAGAAGAAACCACACGGATGCAAGGAACTGTCAGGCGTAGGACGTTGAGACAAGAGGGCACCTACTCCAATCTCAGACGCATCGACCTCAAGAATGAAAGGCAGGACAGGGCCAGAACTGGAGCGGCAGAAAAGGCAATCTTAAGACTATCAAAGGCATTAATGGCAGTAGATGACCAATGGAGTGGATCATTCTCTTTACGGGTCATGTCTGTGATAGGTTTGACCAAGGAAGAAAAGTTTTTAATAAACTTTCTATAGTAATTGGCGAACCCCAAAAAACGTTGAATAGACCGAAGACCAACTGGGCGAGGCCACTGCAGAACTGCAGATAACTTGTCAGGATCCATGGAGAACCCTGCAACTGAGATAACATAACCTAGGAAGGTTACTTGAGTCTGATGGAACTCACATTTCTCAAGCTTACAAAACAAGCCGTTCTCACGTAGTCTCTGAAGAACCCGTATAACATCAGAACGATGAGCCTCAAGTGTGGGTGAGTGTATGAGGATGTCGTCTAAGTACACCACAACACACTGTTGCAACATATCTCGTAGGACATCATTAATAAATTCCTGAAAAACAGCTGGAGCATTACATAGGCCAAAGGGCATTACAAGATACTCATAATGCCCGCTCCTGATGTTTCCATTCGTGGCCCTCCTTAATCCTAACGAGATTGAACGCTCCTCTCAAATCAAGTTTAATAAAGACCGTAGCTCCCTTGAGGCGGTCAAAGAGTTCCGTAATAAGCGGAATAGGTTAAGCATTCTTAATGGTAAGACGATTAAGACCCCTATAATCGATACATGGTCTTAACTCGCCACCCTTTTTCTTCACAAAGAAGAAGCCAGCCCCTGCAGGACAGCAGGATTTGTGAATGATCCCCCGCGACAGAGCATCAGCAACATACTCCTCCATAGCACAATTCTCTGCAACAGACAGAGGGTACACCCGGCCCAGAGGAGGAATGGCTCCGGGTTGCAGGTCTATGGCACAATCGTAAGACCGGTGAGGAGGCAACGTACCAGCACTCACCTTGTCAAACACGTCTAGGAACTCTCGGTACTCCTCTGGCAATTGAGATACCGAAGAAGTGCACAAGACTTTAACTGGTTTCCGAAGAAAAGTGGAAATACATTGCAGGGACCACGACAAAATTTCGGACCTGCGCCAGTCGAGACTGGCATTGTGTTTTTGGAGCCAGGGATAACCCAGAACAACCGGAAAATGCGGAGAGTTTATCACCTGAAACTGGAGGGTTTCAAAATGGAGAGCCCCAACAGCCATGGACAATGGAACAGTTTCGGGACTAACGAGTGCGGGCTGAAGGGGCCTGCCATCAATGGCCTCAATAGCAAGCGGAACGGACCGAGGCAAAACAGGAATGGAGTGCTTTGATACAAAAGCACTGTCAATGAAAAAGCCCGCAGCACTGGAGTCAACAAGAGCCTGGGTGACTATGGAGGAGTCCACCCAGGAAAGGACAACCGTGACAAAAGGTTTCTCCTTAAGCGGTTCCGGGGACGAGGATAAACCACCCAAGGTCTGCCCTCGACAGGACCTTAGGTGTGAGCGTTTCCCGGCTGTGTAGGACAAGACTTCAAAAGGTGGCCCTGTAACCCACAATAGAGGCAGAGCCCCTCCCTCCTCCTAAAGGCCCTCTCCGCCGCGGAGAGACGCGTGAATCCCAGCTGCATCGGCTCAGCAGTACCTGGTGACTCGGGACCAGGAGGCATGGGAGGAGAGGGAGGCATGGGTGGGAACGAACACGTAGGAGACAACGGAACAAGAGGCTTCCGCAAGCGCTCCTTGAAAGAGGGCCTCTCTCTGAGTCTGATGTCAATTAGGACCAAAAAAGACACCAATGCCTCGAGATCCTCTGGTAAATCTCTGGCAGCAACTTCATCTTTAATCGCATCAGAGAGCCCATGAAAGAAGGCGGCAACAAGGGCTTCATTGTTCCAACCTACCTCTGCAGCAAGCGTACGGAACTCAATAGTATACTGAGCAACAGATCTTGTACCTTGCTGAATGGACATGAGTCGTTTAGCAGCAGAGGAGGAGCGAGCCGGAACATCAAATACCCTTCGAAAGGAGGCCACAAATTCAAGGTAATTTGAAATCACAGGTTTATTAGTCTCCCACAAGGGATTAGCCCAGGCAAGAGCTGTGTCAGAGAGTAATGAGATGAGAAATCCCACCTTAGCTCTGTCGGAGGGAAACACCTGAGGTAACATCTCAAAGTAAATGCCCACCTGGTTCAAAAACCCTCTGCACTGAATAGGATCACCTCCATATCGCTGAGGTAGAGGTGCAGAACCGGACATGCTCCTGGTAGGCATAGGTGCAGCAGCGAAAACAGGAGCAGCCATAACTTGTGGGACACCTTGGTTCAAATGTGCAGTGCGAGTCAGCAGGGTTTGCAGGGCTAGTGCAAATTGATCCAAGCGGCGATCCTGTCCATCCATCATGGAAATGATGGCAGATAAAGGTGGATTATTAGCACCATCAGGATTCATGGCCTTTGCATAATGTCAGGGTGCCAGGAATCAGACTGAGACGAGAAGTGCAAAAATAATCACACCTTTATTAATAGCAAAAAAATAATAAAAAGTCCACAAGTCAAATAACAAGCCAGGAATCAAAACCAGAGCTGGTAGTAAGACGAGCCGAGTCAGGAGCCAAAGCGAATAGTCAGAAGAGCCGGAATCAGGAAAAGCATACTGAACAGAGGCCCTTTAAATAATAAGTGATGACATCACAATTCTGAGACTGCATCCTGTCTCACATGGATGATGCACACCAGTCTGGCCATAAAAGGAAGTGCAGGAAATGAGCAGCATCCCCCACAATGCACCATAGTCAGGAAGAGAGGTGAGTAAAATGGCTGCCAGCAGCACATGGCAAACAAAACAGGTAAAAACCCTGACAGTAATAGACCTAACAAATAAATGACAACCACTGCCTCCCTGAAATCATATTTTCTCCTGGCTGCACACTTGGGGCGAAAACAACACTCCACTAGAACCAACCTCACTGCATCAGGCACTGCACACATAAAAGGACACTGTCCTGATACCCCATTCAATACAAGCAGAGCCTCTATACTAGATCCCTAGCCTACTCTCCCTCATTTCCCACTTGTCCTAACAGGTGGGTCATATCCCAGATCCCCTTTCCCAGCTTCGTTGATAGGAGACACGCCCTTTGGAGTGTAGGCCTAGGTCACCTTCCTGCACTATGCCCGCCTAACTTTAGAAGACCTTAATGGAAGGGCCTACATAATACCTCATGACATCCTAGAGGCCTAGTTATCAATCCAAGATGCAAACCTAATTCTTCTGAACAGCCAACAACCTCATCTACCTTTACTAAAAGGAGAGAAACCTGTCCTCCAAGGGAGACCCTTAGGTACCCACGGTATTACAAAGAGCTAGACCTCCATTCTATACTCCTGAGGCTCTGCCGGAGAAGTGTGGGTGCACCATGTCTCAGAACCAGAGAATAAAATCTAAGTTTCAAAACCGACAAAAAAAGACTGTCCTGTATCACTTTCACCCAGCCTCTCCGACACAGCAGGAGCCCTCAGATTACAACTTGTCAGACTCTAACACTCCATATGAAGACCTCCTGGGACCTGCCCTTGGCAACACTCACAGTAATAATAAACCACCTTCTGGAGACTCCACGTCTGTAATAATCTCTATTAGCAGGACACCATGACTCTGACAAAAAAAATTGACAGATCCCACTCTGACCTAAAGAGAGATATTGCTTCAATTGGGGAAAGGATGGATACTCTGGAACAGAAACAGGAGGACTTAATCATAGATCACACTAATCTCCTATCCTATTTCGAAAACCTAGCTGTTCAGATTTCCTAATTGGAAGCCAAGCTCGCAGACTTAGAAGATAGGTCAAGGAGGAACAACCTGAGAATCAGGGGAGTCCCTGAATCAGTCTCCCCGCAAGACCTAGAGGACTATCTAAAAGAACTTTTCAAGGAACTGGTCCCAGAAGCTAAGGACTCTGATCTCTTGATGGATAGGGCCCATAGAGTGGCATGTCTGCACTCTCTTTCAGCTGATAAGCCGAGAGATGTAGTTACCAGACCTATCGGCCCATACACTATTCCTAAGGAGAACTTTCGCAGACTACACCAAGATCTTAAGAGCAAAAGAAATTAGGTATCGATGGGGATTCCCATTAAAGCTCCTTATAACCAAAGACAGCCACCTCCTTACAATCTCGACACCGGAGGAGGCCCGACTCCTCCTGAAAAAATGGGGACTTCTCCCAGAAGACCAGCAGGACCAAGAGACACCTTCCTCAAGGCTATTCCCATTTAGAGCTGGTGCACCTGAATGGAAACCCCTCCCGAAGAGACCTACTCCATCATCTAGACGACAGCCTACTACTCATCGGAACCCTACATGAGGAGAGACTCTCTATATCTCAGCCCTTCTCCACAGAGACTAGTGTCCCATTGAGACACAAGTTGGAAGAATACCTCTTTATTATAGTATCCTTTTCAGTATACTCCCTTAGATGCTGAGGAAGTTCCTGGGCCTTGAGTCCCATATTCAGTATCTTGTTACTTTAAGTTTATAAATGTTTATGTCTTAGTTGCCCTGCTGTTAAAAAGATGCCTGATGTCTAGTATTGTAGCCATTTGTTTATGCAATAAGTGGCGCCCTTGTATACATGTGTAGTTATGGTTCAATGTTATATTTGCACTAATCTTTCTTACGTCCACAGGTTTATATCCCTCCCATTCTAGATCAATACCTGAGAATCCTCAGCTAGCAGCTAGGGGGATCCTTAATTAGACACTAGCTCTTTTTACTCTAAGCTAGGTGCTCACTAATTTGTCTTACATGATCGCCCATTCTATATAGGTTTGTGTCATGGAGTCTCATAGTAGGCCTAAGCCCCCCTACTCACTTACCACCTACCATCTACTACTTAACAGTTAATATAGTTTACATAACACCTATTGGTTATCCTCCTCCTATAGGTATTAGGCCATAGCAGAGATAGAGCATCCCAACCAAAACTTTGAAAGAACTTTTAGCCTCAACCTAAACCCTGATGTAGGCCCTTCCTACTCTTCCTACTTTCCTTGCCCTCCCCCCATCTTGTAAGTACTCAAGCCAGTACTTATATTAGAGTAACTCTGGGATTCTATTTTTGGAACTCTCAGAGCGACCCTGAGCAGTGCTATTACACACTATACGATATGCACACTCTTGTAATGAATGCGAAATATGAATATGTACTTTCTCTTTTCTCTTCTCTATCTTTTTCTCCTTGCTTTTCCCCTTCCTTCCCCTTCTCCCTCCAACTTCCGCAGGTCGGAAGGTCAGGTCTGAAACGAAGATTATTCACGGTCAACCCATGACAGAGCTGACAATTTCCACCCTTAATGTTAAGGGTCTCAACACACCCACAAAGCGGAGCTTACTGGTAAGACATCTGAAAAAACACAAAACAGCGATAGCCTTCATACAAGAGACACACTGGACTGAGCCATCCCCACATAAACTCAGGTCAACTCTATACCCAACTTGGGAGACAGCTTCATACACTAATAAGAAAAGGGGGGTTGCCATACTTATAAGGAATGATATCAAATATACCCCTATCACTATAGATAGAGATTTAGAGGGCAGGTACTTAATTCTTGTCTGTTACCTAGATGATACCCTATATACCCTAGTTAATGTGTACGCCCCTAATACCCACCAGACCGCATTCCTCAAACAACTTCTAGCGAGAGTAGACCAGCTTAAGAGAGGGTCCATTCTCCTGGGTGGGGATTTCAACTCTACTTGGGACCCCTTGTTGGATAGACGACCCGGTAACGAGACTGATCTTATCCGGGGGACCTGCCCCCTTTCTAGGAGATTTTGTAATCTCCTGATGGGATACAACTACTTTGACATTTGGCGCTGCTTACATACGACAGAAAAAGACTATACTTTTTATTCCATGACACACCACTCATTCTCCCGCATAGACTATCTATTTATTGACTCTTGGACCCTTGATAAGGTGCGCTCCGCGAAATTGTAGTGTGCCCATGGTCTGATCAGAACATGGTAACTACCACACTTAACCCACTCCCCCCAGACAGCCATATGAGGTCATGGCGACTAGCAGACCACCTGATCAAAGACCCCTGGACTCAACAGACTGCTACTGATCTCCTAGATTTCTTAAAAATGAACGATACTAAACAGACGACAGACACTATCCTTTGGGCGACTATGAAAGCATTCCTCAGGGGGACTTTTCTAAAAAGGGCGGCACAATTGAGGCGAGAGAGAGAAGCTACTCTGGCACAGCTCTTTCGGGAACTCAGACCCTTAGAACAACAGAACAAATTCCTTCCCAACCCTGCACTAGCATCGCGCATAGGGCAGATCCGTGCTGAAATCAAGGCAAAGGAGACGGTAAAGGTGCAGGAATCTATTCTCAAATTCCAAAAATTGTTTTATTATCAGGGCAACAGAGCAGATAGACTTTTAGCTACTAAGTTAAGAGCCAGAACAAAGTCCACGCAAATCCAAAAAATCTGCCACTCAGGCAAAACCTCACATGCCCCTAAAGATATTGGAGAGGACTTCATGGCCTACTAAAGTGAGTTGTATAACTTAAGCTCCTGCCCGAATACTCCTAAAGCAGACTCACTCACAATTTCAGCCTTCCTATCTACCCTTAACCTCCCACGACTAGACACTGACTTAACTGATCATCTTGCGGACCCCATAACCTATTCTGAAATTAAAGATGCCATTAAGACACTTAAGCTACATAAGGCACCGGGACCGGAAGGGTATACCCCCCTATTCTTCAAAACATATGCGGTTATTCTAGTCCCATACCTACAGAGACTATTTGCTGAAACCTTTGAGACGGGTTCCCTACCCCGAAAGTTCTTTGAAGCTTCCATACTAACTATCCCAAAGAAGGGCAAGGACCCCTCACTCTGCCAAAGCTACCAACCTATTTCACTTATCAATCTAGACATTAAGATTTTTGCTAAAATATTAGCCACCAGGCTTAGCCCCCTACTACCCAAAGTGATACACAGGGACCAGGTAGGCTTTGTGACGAATCACCAGGGTACAGATAGTACACGTCGCTTGCTGAATGTGTTTGCGGAAGCAGATAGCTCCAGGAGACCCCTTCTCACCCTGTCGTTCGATGCCGAGAAGGCATTTGACAGGGTGCGATGGGAATATCTGACTGCAGTCCTTGACTTGGTAGGCTTACCTGATGATTACAAACGAGCGGTGGGAGCGTTATACTCCCACCCGACGGCCAGGATTAGAGGCTTGGGATTTTGTTCCCGAGCCTTTGCTCTCAGTAACGGCACCCAACAGGGCTGTCCACAGTCCCCCCCCTTCTCTTTGTACTGGCCATAGAGCCACAGGCAGCAGCCATCCATGCATGCAAAGATATTAAGGGCATATATATACATGGGACGTATCAGAAGATCAGTCTATTTGCGGATGACTTAACTGTTTTCCTAACAGACCCAGACCGTTCCCTCTCACATCTTCTTTACCTCTTTGACCTATTTGGCAGAATATCGTTCTACAAACTTAACGTGACTAAGACTGAAGCTTACCCACTCCATATCCCGACTGCTCAACTCCATGTTCTTCAAGCTAAACATAAATTCAAATGGAACCACAAAGTGATTAGACACTTGGGTGTATTCCTATCGCATGACTTTAGGAATGTAGTCGCAACCAACTATGACCACTTTCTTCAGACACTCAAACAGATGTTAACACTGCCCAGATATAAAGAAATATCTTGGATGGGTAGGATCTCTGCGTTTAAAATGATGATCCTACCAAAACTCACTTACCTATATAGATGCCTCCCGCTAAAACTCCCCATTACATACTTAGACACGTTCCAATCATTACTTAACAAATATATCTGGTCGAATACAAGACCCTGTATAGATATTACAGGCACCGATAGATATAGGAGGACTGGGTCTTCCCAACCTTAGGACGTACTATGAAGCTGCTATGCTCACCCACATCTCAGGATGGGGTCCCACTAAGGAGCCCCCTAGATGGTATGACATCGAAAAAGCCTCACTGCCTCATGATATTCTTCTCCCTGACCTGATATGGATCCTGCTGCATTGTAGATCCATTCCCTCCCCGTCTAATCCAGTTATCAAACACTGCCTTTCTATGTGGCATAAATTGCACCATTCCCCTATGGTAGCCCCCCACCCATCACCTATCCATAGTATACAAGGAATCCTCAAAGGGCTGCCAGACTCTAATGCCTCTGGCTAGTCTGCTCTCACCATAACAACTATACGTGACCTGCATCTTGGGAACGCCAGGGCCTTGTGCCCCGAGCTTATATCATAGTACACAATTCCGTAGAAAATGCACTTTGAAGTGGAGCACTTTAGGTCCCTACTAAATAGTTAGAATTTCTTTTAAACTACACCGCGTACCAATACATTATGGGAATCCAGATGGAAAATGGGAATGCAGGGACACAAACCACTCACGATTCACTATCTGTGCATCCAAAACTGTCCTACTTTACAAAAAACACATAATATTTTGGCATTGGAGAGAGACTTGGACAGAGTACTTGACGCCCAGATTTGGACGAGAGCTATATCTGTTACTAGACAGTTATTCCACTGCATAACCCTCTTTGAGCTATTTTATAAATTACTCACAAGATGGTACAAGATGGTCCCAAGTAGGTTACGCAGATTCTCTCCCACCACCCCGGACAGGAGATGACATCCACATTTGGTGGAGCTGGCCAGAAATTTGTAAACTATGGACCAAGGTTTTTACTTTATGTAGACACCTCTCCGTTCCGACAGACCGGGGCCCTGATACTTGCCTGCTACACCTGAATATCCCTAAACTTCCTAAACCACAGAAACACCTTTTTATTTACTTTCTGATGTCCACCAAACTTGCTATTGCAAGACATTGGAAATAGCAGAATGCTCCTACACTAGGAAAAGTAATCAAGATCATCTCTAACGTAAAGATAATGGAGGAAGCAGTACATCTAAACAGAGGAATCCTAGACCTACACACTGATATTTGGTCCCCATGGGATGCACCCCCGCACAATATAGCTTTCAAAGTATGACCATGAACGACCGCCTGCTAGCTCCCCTCCCTTCTCCCCCTCCTTCTTCCCCCTCTCCTTTTCTAGCTTATTTTCTTTTCTCTTTATTCTCTCCCTCTTCTATTCCTTCTTTAAGAGGACTATAAGAAGAGATAAAACAAGTCAATTGAAATTTTCTATTTATTGGTATACATTGATGTGGACTTGTTGCCCTATACTGTTTTCATTATTATGTATTTTCCTGGAGCTATACTTTTCAGCTCCTATAGGTTGTTACTGGACATTCCAAGCTAACGCGTTATGGACAGAGACTATTGGCAGTACTCATGGATGCTCAGTAACCAGTGTTATTTGTGTTAAAAGAAAAGTGAGGTTTACGACAATTAGCTGACCTCTCTTGAGAGATCAGTAAGAAACTATAAGTAAGATGTTACTCACCCTGTTTTTTTATTACTTTGTAACATGGATAGAACTACCTAAACATGTCTTACTATTACACTGTTGTTTATGATTGTCACCTCAATAAAAGTTCATTTCGAAAAAAAAATAATAATCAGAAAAAAATGGCACAATATGGTCCATGTTTATTAAACATATGACTTATTAATACAAGAAGTGGTGAGCATATTAAATATAAAATTAAATGATATAGTTTACTGTAGCAGTGTTAAAAAAAGAAACTGTTTGTTTTTGCTGCCCTCGATGGCCTAAATCCAGTATTACAGCCAAAAAGGCATTTGGCTGTTGAAAATGAAATTTCCCAGTAGCCAATCAGAGAAAAATTTGTATCCAAATCTATCGAATGATTAAGAAGTGAGGAGGAGTTTTGTCTCAGTGCATAATTCTCCTATAACATATGACGATAGACATATTTGGATATTAACTGAATCTCAAACTGGTGATCTGGTAAAGTATAAGCAACTGTATATTTAATATTTTAAATCAAAGATATTCTAAAGCTTTAGTTAGGTTGTAGTAAGTATACTGGTATTACAAATTAATGTTTAGAAAGAATTTTGAATTTTAATATCATAAATTAACTACAGTTATTGTTTTTTTATATATATATATATATATATATATATATATATACAGTATATAGATATATATATATATATATACATATATATATATATATATTAGAATTTGCCTTATTGTAGCTAAAGAGGTTATTTCAGTCCAAATAAATTGGCATCTCAATTGGATGTTAAAGCATTTTGTTATATTTTCTAACTAAGCATTGTTAAGTTAACGGCCCATACACTGGTAGTTATTAATTAAGCATAGTAAGTTGGTAATCCATATTGGACATTGAACTAGAGTTATCAGTTAATAACAGAAGGCGCTGGTATTTTATTGTGATATTTAAATGTGATTCATTGTGAATAAGGAAATTTGTAATGGTATATTTTTATGATCTTTGTATAGAATATTGTAACAGTTTAAGCTTGTATAGTTTGATTTATAATCTGGTTCCTATAAATATAATTCAATGTATTTATAACTTTAACTAATATAAAGAATGTAGGAATAAAATATTGATTTTAATTGTTTCGTATATGCATTTTATTGGGGGTTTGTTTTAAAGAATAATTATTAAATAAATTGTATTATAACCCTGCTATATACTGACAAGACCAAGATAAAGTTATTTGGTTCAGATGTTGTCAAGCGTGTGTGGCGGCAACTAGGTGAGGAGTACAAAGACAAGTGTGTCTTGCCTACAGTCAAGCATGGTGGTGGGAGTGTCATGGTCTGGGCCTACATGAGTGTTGCTGGCACTGGGGAGCTACAGTTCATTGAGGGAACCATGAATGCCAACATGTACTGTGACATACTCAAGCAGAGCATGATCCCCTCCCTTCGGAGACTGGGCCGCAGGGCAGTATTCCAAAATGATAACGACCTCAAACACACCTCCAAGACGACCACTGCCTTGCTAAAGAAGTTGAGGGTAAAAGTGATGGACTGGCTAAGTATGTCTCCAGACCTAAACCCTATTGAGCATCTGTGGGGCATCCGCAAACGGAATGTTGGGGAGCGCAAGGTCTCTAACATCTACCAGCTCCATGATGTCGTCATGGAGGAGTGGAAGAGGGCTCCAGTGGCAACCTGTGAAGCTCTGGTGAACTCCATTCCCAAGAGGGTTAAGGCAGTGCTGGAAAATAATGGAGGCCACACAAAATATTGACACTTTGGGCCCAATTTGGACATTTCCACTTAGGGGTGTACTCACTTTTGTTGCCAACGGTTTAGACATTAATGGCTGTGTGTTGAGTTATTTTGAGGGGACAGCAAATTTATACTGTTATACAGGCTGTACATTCACTACTTTACATTGTAGCAAAGTGTTATTTCTTCAGTGTTGTCACATAAAAATGTATAATATAATAAAATATTTACAAAAATGTGAGGGGTGTACTCATTTTTGTGAGATACTGTATATACTATATATATATATATATATATATATATATACACACACACACACACTCACTTTAATATTAATATTATAGCTATCCAATTGAAATATACTAACAATTCTTCAGGAGGTGAACATTTTTAATAGGAAGTCTATATTGAAACAAAAGATTTAAAAATTTTTTTTGATAATACAGAAAAAGTATGTGTACCTTTCATCACAGAGAATAAAGATAGTATTCAGAAAAGCATTAGAAAACATTGGTATTGCATAAGATCTGACCATTTTGGTGGACCAGCTGTAAATAAAAATCTTAAAGCTAGAAAGAGTATTAAATGTCAAATATATCTATTTGGAAAAAATACATTAGTAGTAAAGCTTGTACATTTTGAAAAAAAAAATCCAATACTTTTGCTTCTAAGGTAACAGGAGAGAAATATCAATTTAAATACTTTGTAGGTGTCAAGATTCTCAAGTTGTTTATTTAAGAAAATTTGCTGTGGTGTAAAATACATAGGACAGACCACGTGCCCAGTACATGATAGGATCACGAGGCACTTGATATAGAAGCCAAAAGTGAAGAACTACCATATTATATATACTTTATATAACAACATAACATTAATACAGCTAGTTTTTGGTATATAGGGATCAGCAAAATAAATTAATAAAAGAGCTGTTGAAGTTGGAATTTTCAGCAAAAGTTGATTTAAGAGGAAGCCAAGTGGATCTTTTCTTCAAACACAGTAGCATCTAATGGTTTTAATATGGATTTAGAAGTTTTAAAATTAAAATAAACTGAAACTTGTGGGTGGAGAGGGGGTTGTAATTTAATTTACTTTATATATGTTTTAATGAGCTTTAAATATTTATGTATTGGTATAAAATGATAAAATATATATGTTGTGGTTTCTATTGTTTTACTAAGAATTAATAAATAAATGTATATTATGATTTTTTTTAAAACAATCTATATTCATCATTTTATTATAGAGATTATATTTTAGAAACAATTAATATGATACATATCTTTTTATTTCCATTTCTTTCTCTTTTTTTTTTTTTTAAAAACTTAAAAAATAATATATGGGGAATCCATACGTTAATAACTATGAGTTGTCTAACTGTTCCATATGCATACATATTGGTAAAAGAAGAACAAGATCCATAATGCATAGTAGAGAAAGATATTATTCCGGAAGTGATGTTCCATACTAGTAGGGAAGTTACACATTAACGAATGCAGTGTTTTTGAACACAGATACTGTAAGGTATTTATAGATGACAGTGCTTGAGAAAGGCCTATTAACAGGCTTAACATTGATTAACTACTATCCACTGAGTGCATATGAAAGCTTGAGTGCTATTATATATTATTTACTGCACTATATAACTTTTCACTCTTTTCATCTGCAATTTATGATTCTATCTGTAAATAAATAATTAGAGGATATTGGAGGGAAGGGAACTGAATCGGTGGTACTAAGTTATTATGGATGTTTTGAAGATATTTTGGGATTCTGTTTAAAAACTCATGTGGACATTTCATATATGTTTTGAGTGGACTTGTTTAGTGTTAGTTTGAATGTTTTTCTAGATCTGATTTATACTGTTGTTTTATTTTGTAATAATACTTAATGTGTATGAGGTAAACACCCATGTTTTAATTCCAATATTAAATCTAAGAATGTTTTTGAGCTGCCTATTTATACTAATATTTACCCAACTCTTTACTCCTGCAGTCAATGGTATTATTTTCTGCCACACTAGAATGCTGTGAACTGAAGTAGTGCCTTATGCCTGAATAAACACGTTATGCAGAGCTTTTGGTCTTTCTCTAATGAAGTAAGAAAAAGTAACATATGATTAAACAATATATTTGGGTTGATTATGGACATTGCATGAGTCTGATGTTCTGTAATAGTTAGCTGTCAGTTTTATAAAGGTGTCACGCACTTCCCCTCACTATTGTGGCACCCCAATTATAAAATGTGTCATTATACCTAATTTGCAAGTCATCAGACAATTACAAATGCATATACATATATTCTGTGGATTCCTGCTGTCATGTTTGTAAAAAGGAGTTGTTTAAACCTTTTAGTTTTTCTTGATGTTAACCAGATCACAATTGTAAACCTTAAATAATTGTTTTGTTCCACTTGTAATATAGCAAAAAACAATGGTGCTGATAGTTGCTGTAATTAGCAAGTGAAGAGTTAATGCAGAGAGCAATAAAGCTGAAGAGTATAACTTTATAACTACAGAGTTGCAAAGTTCAGAGTATGAGAGTGGCAAAGTGTTACACTCACAAGCAGCCCTTTTCGTACTGCAAACGCTTGAGTTTGAAGGAGAAGTGTTACCTTAAGTTGGGAAAGTGGTAACTTGTTTGAGGCTCTGTATCGCTACACGCGATCAAGGACTGACAGGCTGGAGAGGTATGTATCACGCTGGAAGGAAGCGGCGGGTGACGTCACCGTATCTCTGCAGTATTCGGCACAGGACGCCGTTAGCGTGTATGCAGGACCAGAGGAAGACTTGAGATTGTTACAAGTTGGTAAGTTTTAAACTGAAGGAAACTTGAGCGTCCTTGGAGGTATTGTTTTTGAAACAACTGTTGTGTAGAAACTTGCGGAGAGCGATTGAATAATCTGTTTGTAGCGGTGCAGCGGTCAGGCTGAATAGATTGATGCAACTTGATTGAGAAAAAGTCTCTTTAGGAATTGTCAAATATATCAAGAGGTAATAAGATTTGATGCTGGTAGTGATTGGAAATTCACTGTTGCTTTGGAATTGGAATAATCCACTGGAAGTTGGAGCTTAGAGTGCAGGATGCTATCTCTAACAATACACAAAATTACTAAGCACTAGGAACAGGGCGTGAACAGGATATAAAGGGTTTGTGGGTGGAGATTTAGGCAGAACTGCAGGTAAGTAAGGTGAAACCTGACATCTCCCCCTCTCCAAGAGACAGAATAGAACGTCAAGGACCAGGACGGTCTGGATGTCTCCGATGAAAAATCGACAACTTCCTTGGAGCATGTATGTTACAAGAGGGTTCCCAGGAATCTTCATCCGAGGAGTATCCGACCCAGCGAACGAGATACTCCAGTTGACCATCACGAATCCGAGAGTCAATGAGAGAATCCACTTCATATTCATCTAACTGTGATACAGTAGTAGGCGGAAGGACAGAGGTGGAACTCCTCGTAGTGACATATGGCTTCAGAAGGGAAACATGGAAAGTCGGATGGACTTTTAAGGTGTCTGGTAGCTGTATAGTGACTGCATTAGGGTTCACAATCTTAGTTATCGGAAAAGGACCTATAAACAATCCGGCAAGTTTTTTACTTGGTACTTTAAGTTTAAGGTTTTTGGTGGATAACCAGACTAAATCACCCACTGTATAGGCAGGTGCTGGTCGACGCCTCAAGTTATAATAGCGTTTTTGTTGTTCTTGGGAATTTAGAATGTTATCCTGTAGGACCTTGAAAGTTTGACGGATCTTTGCTGAGAAATCATTAGCATGAGGACAATCAGTGGAAGTGATATTAGCGTAGTCAGGGACTGGGTAGGAATGAGGATGAAACCCGTAATTTGCCAGGAAAGGTGACATCTTCGTGGAGGTAGTGATGGAATTATTAAAGGCAAATTCAGCCATGGATAAATAAGAACACCACTCAGTTTGTTGGTAGGAACAAAAACAGCGTATATACTGTTCTAGCCATTGATTTACACGTTCTACTTGACCATTCGTTTGAGGATGAAAAGAGGTTGAAAATCGGTGGTCCAGTTGTAGAAGTGAACATAGAGCCTTCCAAAATCGGGAAGTAAACTGAGTGCCACGGTCTGAGGTTATGATTTTTGGAAGACCGTGTAATCACACAATATTATCTATGAACAGCTGAGCAGTTTCTGCTGAAGTAGGTAATTTGTTGAAGGGTATAAAATGTGCCATCTTGGTCAGCAAGTCCACAACGACGAAAATGGTGTTCATCTTATTAGAAACAGGTAGGTCAACAATGAAGTCAATTGACACATGATGCCACGGCTGGGGTGGAACAGGAAGAGGCATGAGAAGACCATAAGGACGTTGTCTTGAAGATTTAGAGGTGGCACAAATGGAGCAGGAGTTTATGAAGGTTTTGACGGTTTGTGACATATTTGGCCACCAATAGAGTCTTGAGATATTCTCTAAGGTCTTTGTATAACCAGGATGTCCTGCAAGAGGGGTATCATGATGTAATTGTAGAATGATGTCCCTTAAAGTTTTTGGAACAAAAATTCTGTCCTTGTAATAGAGAAGACTGTCTGCTTTAGAATCTAGAACCTGTTGAGGAAGATCAGGATCTGACTGAAGACAATCTTTCAAGGCTTTCAGGAGATAAGGTGTCAATCCAATGAATTTGTTGGATGGAATCATGGAAGTTACTTGATCAGCCTGAGCAGGTCTTTCATCTTTCCTTGAGAGTGCATCTGCCTTGCCGTTTCTACTGGAAGGTCTATAGATAATATGGAAATTAAATCTCGTGAAGAACAAGCTCCATCGAACCTGTCTGGAAGACAATGTTTTGTTTGTTTGTAAAAACTCCAAATTTTTATGATCTGTGTATATGATTATGGGGAGAGCAGTTCCTTCGAGCAGATGCCTCCAATGCTCCAATGCCCTTTTTATTGCCAAAAGCTCCTTTTCCCCAATAGGGTAATTAATCTCTGATGAATTGAGTACCTTAGAAAAGAAAGCTATTGGATGCAATGGCTCTGTATGAGAAGATTTTTGTGAAAGAATCGCTCCCAAGGCGAAATCGGAAGAATCTACCTCCAGAATGTATTGAAGGGACGGGTCAGGGAACCGAAGTATTGGAGCCGAAGTGACCATGGATTTTAGGAGGTCAAAAGCTTGAGCAGCCTCAGTATTCCAAGAAAATCGGGTTGTAGAGCTAGTGAGTTTCGTTAATGGTTTTGCCAATTTAGAGAAATTTTTCACAAACTTCCTGTAATAATTGGCAAATCCAAGAAATCTTTGAAGATCCTTTCTGGTCTTTGGATAAGGCCAATTTCTGATAGTCTGTACTTTATCATCTTGCATGCTTATACCTAGAGGGCTTATGTTATATCCCAGAAATGAAATGCTGTTGGTGTGAAATTGGCATTTCTCGAGTTTTGCATACAAACGGTGTGTTCTCAATCTGGTCAACACTTCTCTGACATGGGAGATATGGTCATCATAGGTTTTTGAGTAGATGAGAATGTCATCGAGATAAATGACGATATAAACATCCAACAGATCTCTATAGTCGATGATAGGTCGAAGGGAACTATCCTTGTTCTTCACAAAGAACATTGCAGCTCCCGCAGGGGAGGTAGAGAGTTGTATGAAGCCTTTGCGAAGGTTTTCTTCTAGATATCCTTTAAGATGTTCAAGCTCTGGAGCGGATAAGGGGTAAAGACGACCATAGGGAATAGTAGACCCTGGTTTAATGTCTATGGGACAATCATAATCCCGATGTGGAGGTAACGATTCAGCCTCTACTTTACTGAAAACGTCAGCAAAATCTTGATATTCAAATGGGATGTGTTGTTCAGGGGCAGTAGTTTCCAGGAGAGCCTGTGTGGAGAAACAAGAATGTTTACAATATGATGACTTAAAAGAAACCTGAAGGGATTGCCAATCTACAGTAGGTTGATGTTTTTTGAACCAAGAGATACCTAAGACGATGGGGAATAGTGGGGAAGGTAATACATCGAATTCAATGTACTCAGAGTGACCACAGGGTGTTACAAGCAAAATAGGAATAGTTTGATGAGTGATAGGACCACTTGCTATAGATGTACCATCAATAACACGAATGGCAACTGGATTCTGCTTCAACACACAGGGTATTTTATTTGTATTTACAATGGCAATATTGATAAAGTTCCCATAAGCTCTGGTATCAAGAATGGCACTAGACTGCAGATGGCGTTGATCCCACTGTAAAGAGACAGACAGAATGCAATAAGTGTTTGGACTATGCAAGTGATGACCAGCAGAGAGTGCAAAGGACTTACGTTTCTTCGACTTTTGAAGTAGAGGACAGTCCTTCACGGAGTGGAAAGGATTTGCACAGTACATGCAAAGTAGATGTCTGCGTCTTGACCTTTCTTCGGGGGTGAGAGGGCCCCTGGCTAGACCTATCTCCATTGGTTCAGATACAGATCTAGTGGTGGATGAAGGAGCAACATAGGTCTGAGGTTTTAGATTATGCTCAGTGTGGAATCTTTCAGACCTTCTCTCACGTAGACGCCGGTCTATTTGTATTACCAATCGCATTAATGAGTCTAGGGACTTTGGCAAGTCAGTGCGAGCTAACTCGTCCTTAATATTATCAGCAAGTCCTAATCTAAACTGATTGCGTAATGCAATTGGGTTCCATTGAGAATCTCGTGAAAATTGCTTGAACTCAGCAATATATTCTTCAACAATACGCATCCCTTGCTTCAGGGCGAGCATCGCAGTTTCTGCTGTGAGTTGTGAATCAATATCTAAATAAAGTTCATCCATTTGATTCAAAAATTCATCAAGGGATCCCAGAATAGGCTGATTAGTTTCAAAAAAAGAGTCTGCCCAAACCCTTGGCTCCCCTCTTAAGAATGAGATTATAGTAAGGACTTTCACTCTCTCTGTACAGTAAGTCTTTGGCTTTAGAGTAAAAAGTAATAGGCAGGCATTCTTAAATTGTCGGTAAACCTTTCTATTGCCAGAGAATGGTTCGAGTAAGGACACTATAGGCTCAGGGATAGGATCCGTTTGTTGTGGTTTAGTATTGATAGAATCCCTGATAATCCTTCTCAAGGACTGGTTTTCCACTTCTAGATCCCTTAAAGATTGTCCCATTTGATCCACTCTCTGCGATAAGGAATACACAAATTGTGGGAGGTCTACAGGATCTGATGTCATTGTGGCTTAGTAATTATGTCACGTTTGTAAAAAGGAGTTGTTTAAACCTTTTAGTTTTTCCTGATGTTAACCAGATCACAATTGTAAACCTTAAATAATTGTTTTGTTCCACTTGTAATATAGCAAAAAACAATGGTGCTGATAGTTGCTGTAATTAGCAAGTGAAGAGTTAATGCAGAGAGCAATAAAGCTGAAGAGTATAACTTTATAACTACAGAGTTGCAAAGTTCAGAGTATGAGAGTGGCAAAGTGTTACACTCACAAGCAGCCCTTTTCGTACTGCAAACGCTTGAGTTTGAAGGAGAAGTGTTACCTTAAGTTGGGAAAGTGGTAACTTGTTTGAGGCTCTGTATCGCTACACGCGATCAAGGACTGACAGGCTGGAGAGGTGTGTATCACGCTGGAAGGAAGCGGCGGGTGACGTCACCGTATCTCTGCAGTATTCGGCACAGGACGCCGTTAGCGTGTATGCAGGACCAGAGGAAGACTTGAGATTGTTACAAGTTGGTAAGTTTTAAACTGAAGGAAACTTGAGCGTCCATGGAGGTATTGTTTTTGAAACAACTGTTGTGTAGAAACTTGCGGAGAGAGATTGAATAATCTGTTTGCGATGTAGCGGTGCAGCGGTCAGGCTGAATAGATTGATGCAACTTGATTGAGAAAAAGTCTCTTTAGGAATTGTCAAATATATCAAGAGGTAATAAGATTTGATGCTGGTAGTGATTGGAAATTCACTGATGCTTTGGAATTGGAATAATCCACTGGAAGTTGGAGCTTAGAGTGCAGGATGCTATCTCTAACAATACACAAAATTACTAAGCACTAGGAACAGGGCGTGAACAGGATATAAATGGTTTGTGGGTGGAGATTTAGGCAGAACTGCAGGTAAGTAAGGTGAAACCTGACACCTGCACATGCTCAATAGCAGATGGTGACTCAAAAAGTGTAAATATAAAAAGTTCATATTTTGTTAATGGAAGTAAATTGGAAAGTTGTTTCAACTTGCATGCTCTATCTGAATCATGAACATTTAATTTTGACTTGAGTGTCCCTTTAAGTTCAATGTTAACTATTCAAAGTAAGCTAAAAGAAATGTAGAAAAGGCTTGAAGTGGCTCAGTAGAGCCAGATCAAAACTTGATGAGCTAAGAGATTGGATATTTTTATGTGGCTTGGGGTAGACTATACAGAATATTGTTGTACATAAAATAGAAGAGACATATAGGTGGCTCATTGTCAACAGGAGAAAAACATGGGAATTCCACTAACAGTCTACACTTGACATGTATAATTCCCTAAACGCTCTGTAATAGTTAAAATGGTCATGTTTCAACTTTATTTTATTTCCAGTTAGTCAATTCTCTTCAATTCCAAGCATTATTTAAAATTTTAGCAACTGGAAAACATGTGGGCTACTAGAGAATTATTGGTCACTTTCTCATTAAGCATTGTTTTAGATAAGACAGAAGTACCATTGATTGGCCAACCTTACTTATTATCTCTTTATCACTGATGGAGAAATGGGGGTAGAATAGATTGAAGTAGAAAAGAGATCAGAGATTCATGAAACAAAGAGTTTGGTTGAGTTAGTGGGGGCAGTTTAGATCTCCTGGGGAATAAATAAGAGGTTGAGGTAAAAAGTTTTGACCACTAAAGATGAATATATTCAGTTACTTACTGTGGTTTTCTCAAGACAATGAAGAAGATGGTGGTGCTGAAGCTCAAAGGCAGAACGATTCTTCACACAGAGAGCATGAGCTTCAGTATTTTCCTGCAGATACCAGTAAGAAACAAACACATGAGAAAACGTGACATCTTATACATTATATAATACTTATCTCAAGCTCCATAAATATTCTGTAATTAAACTCTTAAACCCAATATCAGTGGAGCTTTCAGGTTCCAAAAAGATTTGGTGAAAGAGCTCAAGAAAAAGCTCAGTGTCCCTTAACTAAGTTCGAACTTAACTTAGGTTAACTTAGGTGTCTGAGATATGTAACCTGCAGTCACACAAAAGAGAAACTTGAACTAGTGATCATTAACAGCATGAAGTAAAGAGTGTCAACCTTCTCCATTTATTGAAATAATATTTTCAGTCACTCTTCTTTAGAATCTTGTGTAACAATTGTACTCAGTATTACCTTTTCATTACCTAATGCATCTGCCAACTTCCAAATTAATCTTAATTACTGACAACTATATTCCATAATTTTACTTACCTCCAGTCCCCCATTTTCCTTATAACGTAAAAATGCATTGGTGGTGGTGCTTTTTGCCAGGCGAATCCTAGCCAGACGGATTTTCTGTTGAAATTAGATATACATGATCAGAGGGGTAAGCAGTTTGAGGTCAATATGTCACAAAACGTCACTAGAAATTGTATTTAGGGAGCATAAGCATAGACTACAAGGAAACAAGAGAGGATTATAAAGCTGTGAGATTTATGATGGTTTGTAGAAAGTCATTGGTTATACGTTGCATAATTCATGTATATTCATAGACATTTTAAAGAAGGTTGTGTTGGTCACAATGATTTATCTATACAACACATGGCTGGTCAATAAAAGTTTTAACTGATTGAAAGACCTAGAGATTACCTTATTATTGCTGATCCCTGAACATCATCTGTATTCACCAAGAATAATAATCTTCTATAAATTGTTCTAATTATTATACTTCTTACTCATAGTCACTTAGAGTTATGTTTATGCACTAGGATTAATTAATTGGCTTAAGGAATAGTTGCTGTTTCCTTGGAATATCTATGATTGCTATTGACATAGCTGATCATGGTTAATTACAGGTAGTTATGTCATAAAAATAAGGAAGAGTCATGGGTGTCTACTTGGAAATATTACTTGTCACTTTGAATTAAGGCTATCCACTGAGAGTTATGGTTCCACTGAAAATCATGTCACCCCCTAGATGAAGACTTGGAGACATGGATGGTAGCTAGGATCCATCAAGTACCTAAAAGTCTATCTCATTTAAAATAATTTGGACAAATTAATTAAAGCATTGATGGTCACTGGAAGTCTCAAGAAGTTGGCATATAGTGATAGGTTGGTATTTATAATCCCAGGGCACAGAGATTATAGAGAACCATGGAGCAAGATGAATCAGGGATCTTAGTTGGTCAGTAAAAATACATTTCAGTCTGGACTTGTAACAGATAATTGTAGCTATCAGTTACAGCTTGGGAGCCACAGCTGGTTAATGTTTAGCAAGGTTTGATATCAGTAGTCATGTCAGTCAGACTTAGTTATGTTTAGCCAATCTGAACCAGATGACTGAACACCATCTCATATGATATGTCACTGATAGTCATTGCCAGTTGCTAACCAGTCACTTTATTTCAGACAGTTACAATCTGCCTACTTGTTGTGCTCGGCGCTTGTCAGCTCGCTGGTTTTGGTGGTAGATACGGCTGAAGTTTGACACAATAACAGGAACAGGTAGCGCGATGACCAAGACCCCACTGAGGGAGCAGATAGAGCCAAATATCTTACCCGCTATGGTGTCAGGAACCATGTCACCATACCTGTGGGCACAGAAATCAACCATTATTTAAAAAGCAATGAGATGACTATGACCCTTATATATAGATACAAAGATGTAGCAACAGCTAACGTCACTGTCACAAACACAAGTATTTGTCTGTAACTCTAATAGCTATTTGTTTATAGTTTCACAAAGAATTTAAGATCTTTTCGCGATCTGGTATTATTGTATGTAACATATTAAAGGGACACTGAACCCACATTTTTTTCTTTCATGATTCAGATAGAGCATGACATTTTAAACAACTTTCTAATTTACTCCTATTATCAATTTTTCTTCGTTCTCTTACTATCTTTATTTTAAAAGCAGAAATGTAAATCTTAGCAGCCAGCCCATTATTGGTTCAGTACCATGGATAGCGCTTGCTTTTTTGGTGGCTTACATTTACCCACCAATAAGCAAGCATAACCCAGGTTCTCAACCAAAAATGGTCCGGCACCACATACTGCTTTTTAAATAAAGATAGCAAGAGAATAAAGAAAAATTGATAATAAGAGTAAATTAGAACATAGCTTAAAATTGCATGCTCTATCTGAATCATGAAATAAATAGGTTTAGTGTCCCTTTAAGTAAAGAATCTAGAGATTTAGGTTTAGTAAATAGGTAGCTTAAAACAACACAAATTAGACAACCTGGTATTGATTTTTTCTTCTGTTATGTGTGATCAGTCCACGGGTCATCATTACTTCTGGGATATAACTCCTCCCCAACAGGAAATGCAAGAGGATTCACCCAGCAGAGCTGCATATAGCTCCTCCCCTCCACGTCAGTCCCAGTCATTCTCTTGCACCCAACGACTAGATAGGATGTGTGAGAGGACTATGGTGATTATACTTAGTTTTTATGACTTCAATCAAAAGTTTGTTATTTTAAAATAGCACCGGAGCGTGTTATTACTTCTCTGGCAGAGTTTGAGGAAGAATCTGTCAGAGTTTTTTACTATGATTTTAACCGGAGTAGTTAAGATCATATTGCTGTTCTCGGCCATCTGAGGGAGGTAAAGGCTTCAGATCAGGGGACAGCGGGCAGATGAATCTGCATTGAGGTATGTAGCAGTTTTTATTTTCTGAATGGAATTGATGAGAAAATCCTGCCATACCGTTAAAATGACATGTATGTATACACTTCAGTATTCTGGGGATGGTATTTCACCGGAACTACTCTGTTAAAGGTCACTAATCCTTTTTAATAACTATTTATCATGTTAAACGTTTTTGCTGGAATGTAGAATCGTTTACATTGCTGAGGTACTGTGTGAATAAATATTTGGGCATTATTTTCCACTTGGCAGTTTTTTTGCTTTAATTGTGACAGTTTCGTTTCTCTTCACTGCTGTGTGGGAGAGGGAGGGGCCGTTTTTGGCGCTCTTTGCTACGCATCAAAAAATACCAGTCAGTTACTTTTATATTTCCTGCATGATCCGGTTCATCTCTGATAGATCTCAGGGGTCTTCAAACTTCTTTGAAGGGAGGTAAATTCTCTCAGCAGAGCTGTGAGAATTCTTATAGTGACTGTGAATAAAAACGTTGCTTTGTATTTTTTATGTCAAATTTAATTATTGTTATTTTACTAATGGGAACAAACCTTTGCTAAAAGTTTTGTTGTTTTAAAGTTTGATGCTATAACTGTTTTTCAGTTCATTATTTCAACTGTCATTTAATCGTTAGTACCTCTTTGAGGCACAGTACGTTTTTTGCTAAAAAAGATTATAACCAAGTTGTAAGTTTTTTGCTAGTGTGTTAAACATGTCTGACTCAGAGGAAGATATCTGTGTCATTTGTTCCAATGCCAAGGTGGAGCCCAATAGAAATTTATGTACTAACTGTATTGATGCTACTTTAAATAAAAGTCAATCTGTACAATGTGAACAAATTTCACCAAACAGCGAGGGGAGAGTTATGCCGACTAACTCGCCTCACGCGGCAGTACCTGCATCTCCCGCCCGGGAGGTGCGTGATATTTTGGCGCCTAGTACATCTGGGCGGCCATTACAGATAACATTACAAGATATGGCTACTGTTATGACTGAAGTTTTGTCTAAATTACCAGAACTAAGAGGCAAGCGTGATCACTCTGGGGTGAGAACAGAGTGCGCTGACAATGCTAGGGCCATGTCTGATACTGCGTCACAGCTCGCAGAGCATGAGGACGGAGAGCTTCATTCTGTGGGTGACGGTTCTGATCCAAACAGATTGGACTCAGATATTTCAAATTTTAAATTTAAATTGGAGAACCTCCGTGTATTACTAGGGGAGGTCTTAGCAGCTCTCAACGATTGTAACACCGTTGCAATACCAGAGAAACTGTGTAGGTTGGATAAATACTTTGCGGTACCGGCGAGTACTGACGTTTTTCCTATACCTAAGAGACTAACTGAAATTGTTACTAAGGAGTGGGATAGACCCGGTGTGCCGTTCTCACCCCCTCCAATATTTAGAAAGATGTTTCCAATAGACGCCACCACTCGGGACTTATGGCAAACGGTCCCCAAGGTGGAGGGAGCAGTTTCTACTTTAGCTAAGCGTACCACTATCCCGGTGGAGGATAGCTGTGCTTTCTCAGATCCAATGGATAAAAAAATTAGAGGGTTACCTTAAGAAAATGTTTGTTCAACAAGGTTTTATATTACAACCCCTTGCATGTATCGCGCCGATTACGGCTGCGGCAGCATTTTGGATTGAGTCGCTTGAAGAGAACCTTAGTTCATCTACGCTAGACGACATTACGGACAGGCTTAGAGTCCTTAAACTAGCTAATTCCTTCATTTCGGAGGCCGTAGTACATTTAACCAAACTTACGGCTAAGAACTCAGGATTCGCCATACAGGCACGTAGGGCGCTGTGGCTAAAATCCTGGTCAGCTGATGTTACTTCTAAGTCCAAATTACTTAATATACCTTTCAAGGGGCAGTCTTTATTTGGGCCCGGTTTGAAAGAGATTATCGCTGACATTACAGGAGGTAAGGGCCACGCCCTACCTCAAGACAAAGCCAAAGCTAAGGCTAGACAGTCTAATTTTCGTCCCTTTCGGAACTTCAAAACAGGAGCAGCATCAACCTCCACTGCACCAAAACAGGAAGGAGCTGTTGCTCGTTACAGGCAAGGCTGGAAGCCTAACCAGTCCTGGAACAAGAGCAAGCAGGCCAGGAAACCTGCTGCTGCCCCAAAGACAGCATGAACCGAGAGCCCCCGATCCGGGACCGGATCTAGTGGGGGGCAGACTCTCTCTCTTCGCCCAGGCCTGGGCAAGAGATGTTCAGGATCCCTGGGCACTAGAGATCATATCTCAGGGATACCTTCTAGACTTCAAATTATCTCCCCCAAGAGGGAGATTTCATCTGTCAAGGTTGTCAACAAACCAGATAAAGAAAGAAGCGTTTCTACGCTGCGTACAAGATCTGTTAATAATGGGAGTGATCCATCCGGTTCCGCGGTCGGAACAAGGACAAGGGTTCTACTCAAACCTGTTTGTGGTTCCCAAAAAAGAGGGAACTTTCAGGCCAATCTTAGATTTAAAGATTCTAAACAAATTCCTAAGAGTTCCATCGTTCAAAATGGAAACTATTCGGACAATCTTACCCATGATCCAAGAGGGTCAGTACATGACCACAGTGGATTTAAAGGATGCTTACCTTCACATACCGATCCACAAAGATCATCACCGGTATCTAAGGTTTGCCTTCTTAGACAGGCACTACCAGTTTGTAGCTCTTCCATTCGGATTGGCTACGGCTCCAAGAATCTTCACAAAGGTTCTGGGTGCCCTTCTGGCGGTACTAAGACCGCGAGGGATTTCGGTAGCTCCATACCTAGACGACATTCTAATACAAGCTTCAAGCTTTCAAACTGCCAAGTCTCATACAGAGTTAGTTCTGGCATTTCTAAGGTCGCATGGATGGAAAGTGAACGAAAAGAAGAGTTCTCTTTTTCCTCTCACAAGAGTTCCATTCTTGGGGACTCTTATAGATTCTGTAGAAATGAAGATTTACCTGACAGAGGACAGGTTAACAAAGCTTCAAAATGCATGCCGTGTCCTTCATTCCATTCAACACCCGTCAGTAGCTCAATGCATGGAGGTGATCGGCTTAATGGTAGCGGCAATGGACATAGTACCTTTTGCACGCCTACACCTCAGACCTCTGCAATTATGCATGCTAAGTCAGTGGAATGGGGATTACTCAGATTTGTCCCCTACTCTGAATCTGAATCAAGAGACCAGAAATTCTCTTCTATGGTGGCTTCATCGGCCACACCTGTCCAGGGGGATGCCATTCAGCAGGCCAGACTGGACAATTGTAACAACAGACGCCAGCCTACTAGGTTGGGGCGCTGTCTGGAATTCTCTGAAGGCTCAGGGACTATGGAATCAGGAGGAGAGTCTCCTTCCAATAAACATTCTGGAATTGAGAGCAGTTCTCAATGCCCTTCTAGCTTGGCCCCAATTAACAACTCGGGGGTTCATCAGGTTTCAGTCGGACAACATCACGACTGTAGCTTACATCAACCATCAGGGAGGGACAAGAAGCTCCCTAGCAATGGTGGAAGTATCAAAGATAATTCGCTGGGCAGAGTCTCACTCTTGCCACCTGTCAGCAATCCACATCCCGGGAGTGGAGAACTGGGAGGCGGATTTCTTGAGTCGCCAGACTTTTCATCCGGGGGAGTGGGAACTTCATCCGGAGGTCTTTGCCCAAATACTTCGACGTTGGGGCAAACCAGAGATAGATCTCATGGCGTCTCGCCAGAACGCCAAACTTCCTCGCTACGGGTCCAGATCCAGGGATCCGGGAGCGGTTCTGATAGATGCTTTGACAGCACCTTGGAACTTCGGGATGGCTTATGTGTTTCCACCCTTTCCGCTGCTTCCTCGATTGATTGCCAAAATCAAACAGGAGAGAGCATCAGTGATTCTAATAGCGCCTGCATGGCCACGCAGGACTTGGTATGCAGATCTAGTGGACATGTCATCCTGTCCGCCTTGGTCTCTACCTCTAAGACAGGACCTTCTGATACAGGGTCCATTCAAACATCAAAATCTAACTTCTCTGAAGCTGACTGCTTGGAAATTGAACGTTTGATTTTATCAAAACGTGGTTTTTCTGAGTCGGTTATTGATACCCTGATACAGGCTAGGAAGCCTGTTACCAGAAAGATTTACCATAAAATATGGCGTAAATACCTATACTGGTGCGAATCCAAACATTACTCCTGGAGTAAGGTTAGGATCTCTAGGATATTGTCTTTTCTACAAGAAGGGTTAGAAAAGGGTTTATCAGCTAGTTCATTAAAGGGACAGATTTCAGCTCTGTCCATCTTGTTACACAGGCGTCTGTCAGAAAATCCAGACGTCCAGGCTTTTTGTCAGGCTTTAGCTAGGATCAAGCCTGTGTTTAAAGCTGTTGCTCCGCCATGGAGTTTAAACTTAGTTCTTAACGTTTTACAGGGTGTTCCATTTGAACCCCTTCATTCCATTGATATAAAATTGTTATCTTGGAAAGTTCTGTTTTTAATGGCTATTTCCTCGGCTCGAAGAGTCTCTGAGTTATCAGCCTTACATTGTGATTCTCCTTATCTGATTTTTCACTCAGACAAGGTAGTTCTGCGTACTAAACCTGGGTTCTTACCTAAGGTGGTCACTAACAGGAATATCAATCAAGAGATTGTTGTTCCATCCTTGTGTCCAAATCCTTCTTCAAAGAAGGAACGTCTTCTACACAATCTGGATGTAGTTCGTGCCCTCAAGTTCTACTTGCAGGCAACTAAAGATTTTCGCCAAACTTCTTCCCTGTTTGTCGTTTATTCTGGACAGAGGAGAGGTCAAAAAGCTTCTGCTACCTCTCTCTCTTTTTGGCTTCGTAGCATAATACGTTTAGCCTATGAGACTGCTGGTCAGCAGCCTCCTGAAAGAATTACAGCTCACTCCACTAGAGCTGTGGCTTCCACTTGGGCCTTTAAGAATGAGGCCTCTGTTGAACAGATTTGCAAGGCTGCAACTTGGTCTTCGCTTCATACTTTTTCCAAATTTTACAAATTTGACACTTTTGCTTCTTCGGAGGCTATTTTTGGGAGAAAGGTTCTTCAGGCAGTGGTTCCTTCTATATAATGAGCCTGCCTATCCCTCCCGTCATCCGTGTACTTTTGCTTTGGTATTGGTATCCCAGAAGTAATGATGACCCGTGGACTGATCACACATAACAGAAGAAAACATAATTTATGCTTACCTGATAAATTCCTTTCTTCTGTTGTGTGATCAGTCCACGGCCCGCCCTGTTTTAAGGCAGGTAAATATCTTTTAAATTATACTCCAGTCACCACTTCACCCTTGGTTACTCCTTTCTCGTTGATTCTTGGTCGAATGACTGGGACTGACGTGGAGGGGAGGAGCTATATGCAGCTCTGCTGGGTGAATCCTCTTGCATTTCCTGTTGGGGAGGAGTTATATCCCAGAAGTAATGATGACCCGTGGACTGATCACACAACAGAAGAAAGGAATTTATCAGGTAAGCATAAATTATGTTTTTTCCAGCTGTAGTGAATCTAATGTACTTTAAGAAAAACATTTTGGAACTGATTTTCAAAAATTGGAGTAAAACCATTATGCAGGGTTGAACTTTAATACAAGTTAAAGGGACATTAAACACAAAATACATTTCATGCACCATCCTCTATTGATGAGTGCCACAATTTTGGATCCTAGGTTTCATTACAGGTATCGGGAAGGAGTGTTGCTGCACACGTGCAAGCATGTCAGCACTGGAATGTAGCAAAAACTAGATTTCAACATGGCTGCACCCATGACAAGAAGGAGGTGGGGAATAACCTTAATACAATGTTTATAGTATGTGTGTTTTAATGCTTCTTAATTGAACCTCTGAAGGATGCAGAATCTCACAGGGGAGAGTGTAGTTAATCGGGAAGCTCCTGGCAGCAAAATAAATTCTCTGTTTGAAGCAAATGCAAATTATACTGAAATGCTTTTACTACAGTTTAATCTGTGTTTGCTTCTAGTTTAGTAAACATTATCTTTCTGTCAGTTAAATAAGTGTATTGTGAATTGTAAGCAAACATACAGCATAGAGTAGGTAATATAAACCAGTGAGCATTACTGGCATAAAATGCTTTGGGCAAGATTACAAGTAGCACGTTATGAGTTTTCCGCACGCGATGTGGTCTTTTCGCAATCAATTTCCCTTGCATAGGTATTACAAGTTTTGAAAAATCGCAATTGCGCGCACGCATTCACCTTTCACAAAACAATCCTTTCTGCACTGGAAGAGCTGTAGTTAACCGTTTTACGCAACATAAAAGTTACATGAAACACTTCAAAAATACATTACAAAGTACAGTTACACAACTTCATAACTCTAAAAGGTACATTAAAGGGCCACTAAACCCAAAATCTTTCTTTCATGATTCAGATAGAACATACAAATTTAAACAACATTACAATTTACTTCTTTTATTTATTTTGCTTCCTTTTTGAGATATCCTTGTTTGAAGAAAAAGCAATGCACATGGGTGAGCCAATCACATGAGACTTCTATGTGAAGCAACCAATCAGCAGCTACTGAGCATATCTAGATATGCTTTTCAGCTAAGAATATCAAGAGAATAAAACAAATTAGATAATAGAAGTAAATTAGAAAGATGTTTAAAAATGCATTCTCTTTCTAAATCATGAAAGAAAAAATGTGGGTATCATGGCCCTTTAAGTTTAGGTACATTAAGGGCTAGATTATAAGTGGAGCGCTAAATTATTGTGCGCCAGCAAACGGACAATTAATCCATCATTACAAGTGGCTGGTTATTGCTACCGCGAGCTTGCGGTAGCAATAAGCGCTTATAAAATTAACCAGAGATCAGATCTCTTGTTAATTTTATAAATAATCCCCAAATGCCCCCTAAATACTGTGTTTTGTATTTTATTAAAAAATAAAGATAGCAGCATCTTTATTTTAATAAAATAACTGCACTAGGCAGTACTTTGGGGCTAAAGTTAGCAGGAGTGGGGTGCTAGAAAAAAAACGGCACTGAAAAGTGCCTTTACATTGAGGTCTATGGGAACTGTGTGTTCCCAGTAAATATATATGTATATGCTTATATACATATATATTTATGTGTTAATATGTGTATATATACATATTAACACATAAATAAATATGTATATAAGCCAGGGGTCGACAAATTAGTTTTAAATTTGGGAGCCACTAAAAATATTTAGGAGCCAGTTATACTTTTAGGAGTCAAGCAGTGGTATTTGTATATAGATATATGCTAACGCGAGCTTGCCTTTACTTGTAATACCAGCACACATTAGCGTGCACTGGTATTACACACTGGAGCGCAAATATCGCTTTCATAAAAGTAATATTTACCGCTCCACTTGTAATCTGGCCCAAAAGGTACCTAAACTTTTATTTTTGCGCCTGATAGTTTACCACTTGCATTTGTAAAATTTTAAGTTATTCACTGGACTTGGACTGCTTACGTTTATATTAATTTATATTCATTTTCACTGGTTTACTTGTATTTTTGCTGTATAAAACATACAATTGAATATAAAACATTTCATATTAAAGGTTTTTCAAACTACTGATTATTATCCAGAACTGGAACTGGAGAACATCCTGTTTATTTGAATCCAACTTTTATCGATAACTAAACCAAGAACTGATCTCAAGCTGGGAAATAGTAGCAGTTTAATTACTTGCCAGACCATCACACAGGTTGTGCAAACAGAGCTTTTCTCAATAGTAACTACAACTTTATTTTACTTACAGCAGAATTATCATTATTGTTATTATTATTATTACCGTTATAATTGTTATAGAGAAGGTATGGGTATTTGCTATACATTACATTGCATGACTAATACATTGGATAGAGACAGCCAGGCACTTAGGCAAGGCATTGGCAGCAATACAAGCATCTGTCAGGCAGGTGCCCTATACCAGCTGTCTGCAATCTTATTACTGTGTAGAATGCACAAAATAAGACACAATCTTAATAAATAACATCTATTTGGCTTCATTATTTAGAGTACTTGATTAAAGCTGAGGCCTCACTATACCATATGTGTTAAAATCTGTTAGTTAGAAAGTTTGTTAAGTGGTAGAAGATGCATATAGTGTTTTACAAATGTTTTGAGTAAGATAAAAGAATGCAATAATGGGCTTGCTGTAGAAGCCAAGAAGCTATCCACAAAATAAACTTCTATTGGACAATAGCTGCCCAACACCTATCAGATAAGCTTCACAAACTTCTATACTCTATTCACGATATGACAATGAGGTGAATACAGAAGAGTTTATTACTAGAATATTTCATACAACTGAAAAGGTGTGGTCTTTGACTTCTGGATTAGCCAACTATAAAACTATCAAATATCACCTCACGGGGCCTATTTATTAAGCTGTCAACAAGCTTATTCCGCGCAAGCCTTCTAGCTTGCCGAAATCAGGAGTTAAGAAGCAGCAGTTATAAGTCCACTGCTCCTTAACTCGTCCGTCACCTCTGAGGCGGCGGACAGCAATCAGCCCGATCAGATACGATCGGGTTGATTGACACCCCCTGCTAGTGGCCGCTTTTTTCGTGAATGTGCAGGGGGCAGCATTGCACAAGTATTTCACTAGAAATGCTTGTGCAATGATAAATGCTGACAGCGTATGCTGTCGGCATTTATCGATGTGCAGCGGACATTATCCTCTACAGCGGATCATATTCGCCCGCACATTGATAAATCTACCCCAGATGTCCACTTTATAAGAAAAATAATAGATATGACTACAATAAGAGCATACATTTGTGATCTCTCCAATGAGGAAATTTGGTGTAAGAGACAATAAGGGGTAGATTTATTACTGGTCGAGCTGACATGATTTGCTGTAGCGAATCATGTCCGCTCAACCTCGCTAAATGCCGACAGCATACGCTGTCGGCTTTAACATTGCACATACATTTCTGGTGAAATGCTTGTGCAATGCCGCCCCCTGCTCCCTGGCATCCAATCGGTCGCTCGGATCGGGATGATTTCAGTCCGCCACTTAAAAGGTGGGGAGAAGTTAAGGGTCAGCAGTTTTACGTCCGCTGCTTCCTAACTTCCATTTCAGGCGGACCTTAATTGATGAGGCATCGATGCAGTATCCAAAGCTTAATAAATCAACCCCTAAGGCTCTAAGGAACCTTAACCTGTGAATGGCTGTGTCAATATTCACCCCATAGGCCTCAACAAAATGTAGTACTACTTTCACTATGGAAAACCTTAGTACATAAATTTCTGTATATAAACAAAATTCATGGATATGATTGCTAGTATTAAATGGGTCACATTTTAATGGGGTTATTTAAGCTTAACTGGAGCTTTTTGTAAGTATTTTAGATTTGTATAGGTTGAACTCGATGGACTTCAGTCTTTTTTCAACCTTATCTACTATGTATGTACTATGTATCCTATGACAAGTAACTGAACAATTTTGGACAAAAAAGACAAAATATTCATGTCATGATCTTCAGAGTCAAACCAACAAAGTAGAGTAACAGGGGCCCATTTATCAAGCTCCGAACGGAGCTTGTGGGCCCGTGTTTCTGGCGAGTCTTCATACTCTCCAGAAACACAATTTATGAAGCAGCGATCTAAAGACCGCTGCTCCATAATCCTGTCCGCCTGCTCTGAGCAGGTGGACAGGAATCGCCGGAAATCAACCCGATTGTTCATTCAGCGAGGTCTTGCGGACCTGATCCGCACTGTCGGATCAGGTCCGCAAGACCTTTGATAAATAGGCCCCACAGAGTCAGTACAGTAAAGAGATATTTTAAGATGCTTGCTCAGTGGAACCTTCAATGGTGATCAACAATATTCTTTAACTAAGAGGATAATGTAGTATTCCCACTATGATCATTGGTGGTAAAACTGATACTGTAACTTATTAGCAGACATAAAAGTCACAAGAAAAGAATTGTGTACTGCTGCTATAACTCTAGAATTAACTGCTTTAAAGGGTTCAGCAAACCCTCCTGTGACAAACTGTTGAAGCAAAATATAATTAAAACGAGACAACCAACCATTGACTTGTATTCTGGACTCTCAGGTTAATCGTTGCATTACTGAGAGGTCTCTTTGACTAAAGCCATACTCATTCTACTGAACTACTGCAATAGGCATCTCGTTGTAACGGACATACACAGTGCTACAACAACTTTAGTTTCTAAATTACCAGCAGCTAATACTCCCTGATAATTCAGCCTCTGTTGGCAGCATTTTCAAACTAACTACCCATAAAGTTACCTACAGAGATTATGGCATGTGGTTTGATATACAATTGTGCTCAAGCATTCCCGTTTACTTTCAGCTTGTAATATGTTCAAAAACCAGGCGTGATAAACTGATATCGATTATGCGCAAATGATAGAGCACCTCTCGTAATCTGACCCTAAGGGGCTTATTTACCAATGTGCAAGCGGACATGATACAAAGTAGCGTATCATGTCCGCTGCACATCGCGGCACATCGATAAATGCCGACAGCATACGCTGTCTGCATTTATCATTGCACCAGAAGTTCTGGCCGCTAGATTGGCCGCTAGCAGGGCGTGTCAATCAACCCGATCATATTCGATCGGGTTGATTTCTGGCCGCCGCCTCAGAGCGGGAGGACAAGTTATGGAGCAGCGGTTCTCAGGCTCGCCGGAAACAAGGGGCATCAAGCTCCATACGAAGCTTGATAAATATGCCCCTAAGTCTTCACTGAAGCGTTTACACAGACCTGCCAGCTGTTTAAACAGACATGGGGGCATATTAATCAAGCTCCGTATGGAGCTTGATGCCCCGTGTTTCTGGCGGGCCTTCAGGCTCGCCAGAAACGCAAGTTATGAAGCAGTGATCTAAAGACCGTTGCTCCATAACCTGTCCACCTGCTCTGAGGCGGCGGACAGACATCGCCGGAAATCATCCCAATCCATTATGATCGGGTTGATTGAATTGCACCTGCTGGTGCAATGATAAATGCAGACAGCATATGCTGTCGGCATTTATCGATGTGCAGCGAACATGATCCGCAATATCGGATCATGTCTGCTCGCACTTTCTTAAATAGGCCCCAAGGTGTTTAAATGCTGATGTACAGGCCTCACAGCATATGTGTGCATGCTACTGAAAAACAGTTCTAGCTTTTACTAGAATAATTTTTGCTATTGGAAGTATATTGCAAAACTACTTCTATTTCAAATTGAAATGTGCTCCTGCACTTTTTAAATTTGGGCTTTCTATCCCTTTGACTAGAGTGTGAAAAACTGTCTTGCAGGGCTAGATTACAAGTTGTATTGAAATATCGCGCCCGCCCTAATTTGCACTCCTATTACAAGTTGAAAGTTAACGCGACTGCACGAGCACAGACCAACTTTGTACTCGTCGGGTTATCGCAACTGAAAATCCTCATGTAAAGGGTTAGGGCTAAATAAAAGTTGCACCAAGCACAACATAAATACATTTAAATATAGTGTTACATTCATATATATACTATCTGATTAATTAAAAATGTGTAAGGGTTAAAAGGTATATGGCTGATTGGCTCGCATTCTATTGGCTGATTGGAACAGCCAATAGAATGCCAACTCAATCCTATTGGCTGATTGGATCAGCCAATAGGATTGAACTTAAATCCTATTGGCTGATTGCATCAGCCAATAGGATTTTTTCTACCTTAATTCCAATTGGCTGATAGAATTCTATCAGTCAATCGGAATTGAAGGGACGCCATCTTGGATGATGTCACTTAAAGGTACCTTCAATCAACAAGAAGACATTGTCAGAAGAGGATGCTCCGCGTCGGATGTCTTGAAGATGGACCCGCTCCGTGCCGGATGGATGAATATAGAAGATGCCGTCTGGATGAAGACTTCTGCCCGTCTGGAGGACCACTTCTGCCTGTCTGGAGGACCACTTCTGCCGGATTTGTTGAGGACTTTAGCCCGGTTGGGTGAAGACTTCTCAAGGTAAGGTGATCTTCAAGGGGTTAGTGTTAGGTTTTTTTAAGGGGGTATTAAGTGGGTTTTAGAGTAGGGTTGGTTGTGTGGGTGGTGGGGTTTAATGTTGGGGGGGGTTTTTAATTTTTTTTTACAGGTAAAAGAGCTGATTACTTTGGGGCAATGCCCCGCAAAAGGCCCTTTTAAGGGCTATTTGTAATTTAGTGTAGGGTAGGGCTTTTTTATTGGGGGGGGGGGGGCTTTTTTATTTTGTTAGGGGGATTAGATTAGGTGTAATTAGTTTAAAAATCTTGTAATTTGTTTATTATTTTCTGTAATTTAGTGTTTGTTTTTTGTACTTTAGATAATTTTATTTAATTGTATTTAGTTTAGGCAATTTATTTAATTATAGTATAGTGTTAGGTGTAATTGTAACTTAGGTTAGGTTTTATTTTACAGGTATATTTGTATTTATTTTAACTAGGAAGTTATTAAATAGTTAATAACTATTTAATAACTATTGTACCTAGTTAAAATAAATACAAATTTGCCTGTAAAATAAAAATAAACCCTAAGCTAGCTACAATGTAACTATTAGTTATATTGTAGCTAGCTTAGGGTTTATTTTATAAGTAAGTATTTAGTTTTAAATAGGAATAATTTATTTAATGATAGGAATATTTATTTAGATTTATTTAAATTATATTTAAGTTAGGGGGTGTTAGGGTTAGACTTAGGTTTAGGGGTTAATATATTTAATATAGTGGCGGCGGTGTAGGGGGTGGCAGATTAGGGGTTAATAAGTATAATGTAGGTGGCGGCGGTGTAGGGGGGCAGATTAGGGGTTAATAACTTTATGTAGGTGGCGGTGGTGTTGGGGAGGCATATTAGGGGTTAATAAGTATAATGTAGGTGGCGGCGGTGTCAGGGCGGCAGATTAGGAGTTAATAAGTATAATGTAGGTGGCGGCGGTGTAGGGGGGCAGATTAGGGGTTAATAAGTATAATGTAGGTGGCGGCGGTGTCAGGGGCGGCAGATTAGGGGTTAATAAGTATAATGTAGGTGGCGGCGGTGTAGGGGGGCAGATTAGGGGTTAATAAGTATAATGTAGGTGGCGGCGGTGTCAGGGGCGGCAGATTAGGGGTTAATAAGTATAATGTAGGTGGCGGCGGTGTAGGGGGGGCAGATTAGGGGTGTTTAGACTCTGGGTACATGTTAGGGTGTTAGGTGTAAACGTTACCATAGGAATCAATGGGATATCGGGCAGCAGCGAACATGAGCTTTCGCTACTTTCAGGCTCCCATTGATTCCTATGGCATCCGCCGCCTCCAGGGCAGCAGATTGAAAACCAGGTACGCTGGGCCGGAATAGTGGCAAGCGTACCTGGTAGAAATTTGATAACTAGCAAAAGTAGTCAGATTGTGCCGAATTTGCATTCGGAACATCTGTAATGACGTAAACATTGATCTGTGTCGGACTGAGTCCGGCGGATCGTATGTTACTTCACAAAATTCTACTTTTGCCGGTCTGTAGGGTTTGATAACTAAGGGGAATCAGGCTCGCCACAAATACGCTGCGGAATTCCAGCGTATTTGCGGTTGATGGCTTGATAAGTAGATGCCATAGGGTCAGCCTTCCTACTTGTACTCAGAGTCTCTGATATTGTCATAGAATGCTAAAGGAGGGAAGGGGGACAGTGACCTGGGGTGTGCCATAGTCACATGATCAGTTTGCCAAAAAAGAAGGCAAAAAGAGACAGAGTAGGATGAAGGAAACTGTTTCTATTGGACAGAATTATTCAGCCAAGTGCGAGAATGCCCGAGCCATTTCAACTTGTGGATCGGGGTTATCCCTAGAATAGCAGGATGAGTTCCAGCTCCCTAATCTCTTGATGATATAAACAGGAGGCTGCTGATGTGGCTCCTATTCTAAAGGAATAGCCAGAGTATGATTAGGGTTTAGGCCTAGATTCACTAAGAGGATACAGCAAGATGTAGTTTCTTTGCTCACAACAGTCCCTTTATTTGACAAACATGAGGATAAACATTTCAGCACAACATTTCGGGGGGCGTTCCCCTTAATCATGTGATACTCACTGCATGTTCTCTGCCTTAATTTATAGCCATATCAATCAAGTAATGCAATTAATTAAGTAAATTAACTTGTCATACATCATATGTGTTTCTACCACTAGAGGGCAGCAGAGTATACAAAAATTCAGGATAATATACCACAATATATATTATGATATATGCTATCTACAAGTTAAAAACAAAGTTACAAAGCATCTTATATTAAGCAAAACACACAGCTGAATACCTCACTATTTGTGAATCATGGTCATATATTGTCATTAAATAAGCTAAACAATGTGCCTATTCAGAGAAAATTCTAATAAAAAACTGACCAATTAATTTCTTTATTCATTCCCTTTGGTTCTATCGTATCTAATGTAAAGATCCTAAAAAGCTCACGCTGTTTTAATAACATCTCCCTGTTTCCTCCTCACCTAGGTGTATTAACCCTTTCAATAACCTGGAAACGTAATTGATTTATTTGTTGATATGATATATGTACTCATGATGATATATGATATATGAGAATGTGCCCTGCCCAGGTTAATTGACAGACAATTCAAAACATTAAGGGGCCCATTTATCAAGCTCCGTACGGAGCTTGTGGGCCCGTGTTTCTGGCGAGTCTTCAGACTCGCCAGAAACACAAGTTATGAAGCAGCGGTCTAAAGAACGCTGCTCCATAACCCTGTCCGCCATGCAGACAGGAATCGCCGGAAATCAACCCGATTGGGTATGATTGGGTTGATTGACAGCTCCCTGCTGGAGGCCCATTGGCCGCGAGTCAGCAGGGGGCAACGTTGCACCAGCAGCTCTTGTTAGCTGCTGGTGCAATGTTAAATGCGGGGAGAGTATTGCTCTCCGCATTCAGCGAGGTCTTGCGGACCTGATCCGCACTGTCGGATCAGATCCGCAAGACCTTTAATAAATAGGCCCCTAAAAGTAATGTAGCACAACATTATAGTCTATAATCATATATAGTCTACACCTTAGTCATCTTAAAGTTTTACCTTAGATTAAGCTGCAAATAGTCTCCTGCACCTTTTCTATATCATGTAGCAGGAATGGTAAAAAAGTTATTTTGAAATATTGTTTCTGACTAGTTTGAAATGGCTGCCAAGCTCCACCGACCTATGACATCACGATCTGGGCTGCATCTAGGGACTCTGCTGAATAGCATTGACAGTCTGTTGAATCCAACTAGTGAGCCTTTTTTGATTGGAAGCCATATGCAGCCCAGATCATGATATCATCAGTGGGCTGAGCTTGGCAGCCATTTCAAACTGGCCAGACACAATATTCATTTAAAAATAACTGTTTTACCATTCCTACTGCATGATATAGAAAGGGTGCAGGAATCTATTTGCAGCTTAATCTAAGGTTAGACTTTAAGATGACTAAGGTGTAGACTGTCCCTTCAACAATAAGCAAAGTCATATCACAATGTGCAATTTGTATGTATTCAAAGTATAGCAAATGGATCCGATAGCATAGATTGTATCATACAAAACCATTCAAAACTACTGAACAGATCTGATAGTTTAAGAACATGGAAACCAAAGGTTACAGATAAACTAACCAACATCAAATATATTCGAATAAGAGCAAAACGACAGATTCACCCCCAAAGAAGAAACGTAATAATAAGTATATGAGAAAGTGCCTATCGTATGTATTCTAAGTATAAAGAATGAATCTGATGGTGTCGCAGCTACGTACTGGGATTATCAATGTAATCAAAGTATAACAAAACAAATGTGAATGAATGCAGATATGCAAGAGAAGCGTGCAAAGATATCAAAAGCAGTCAAAAAGGTAAACACAACTAGTAAAATAAATAATCGTAACGTACCAACTGCCAAGTAACGACTGACTCGAATCAAACAACTGATGCGTAAAGTATCGGATGTGGTTCGAATCCGTAGGCAAAGCAACATGAAACAAACCCGGAAGTGGAAAGCAGGTAACGCAAAGGAAACACTGAAAAGGCGAGTGAGGTGTGTACAGGTAGATATAGGGTGAGACTCCTCCTACAAATGCAGGCTAAGCAATGGTCAGCCTTCCTACATATATACATATGTATATATACTTTGGAGTCCTTTCCACTCCTGAAAATACCTGAAATATGAAAAATCCTTTTTATTCAATTTTAATCTTTAATAATGTGTTTAACTGTGTGTGTACTGTAAATATTTTAAATTCCAATGTTCTTCACATAGAGAAAAATGTTCTATGTATTTTTAAATATATTTTCCTATATACACTGATCAGCCACAACATTGAAACCACCTGCCACCTGCTCTGATGAGTCGAGACTAGGGGGTCCATTTATTAATGTGCGGACGGACATGATCCGATATAGCGGATCATGTCTGCCGCACATCGATAAATGCCGACAGCATACGCTGTCGGCATTTATCATTGCACCAGCAGTTTTTGTGAACTGCTGGTGCAATACCGCCCCCTGCAAATTCACGGCCAATCGGCCGCTAGCAGGGAGTGTCAATCAGCCTGATAGTATACGATCTGGCAGATTGCTGTCCGCCACCTTAGAGGTTAAAGGAATGGTAAACTCACTATTGACTGAATATATGATCAATCTTGTTCATTCTTCTTAAATGTGCACACAAATTTTCACTTTATACATTATATAGCCATTTACTTACAATGACATAATAAATAATATCTCCGTTCCGTTAAATCGCTAGCCCTCCGTGATGCCATATCCCTTTTGCAGTCTTTCGTCCAATCATCAAGCCTGTCGCCAGACAGGCTTCCTTCAATGCAATTGGATTTGCGCATGCACATGCGCATTAACGCGCAATCCGAGCAATCCTAACATCAAGTGAGCAAACCTTCTGACGTGTAGAGAGGGTGGAGACCAGATCAACGCAGACAATATTCAGTAAAACATCTAAGAGGGGCGGAGCGAGGCAGAGAGATGCAGCGCAACAAGGTTTTGATAATGTATTAAACATTAAAATACATTAAAAAATTATGAATTGATAATGCGGTTTAATACTTATTATATAAACTAATCTAAATATGTCATTTGCAAATAACAGAGTTTACTATCACTTTAAGGATTAGCGGTCTTAGGACCGCTGCTTCCTAACTTCTGCTTTAGCCAAAACTGAAGTGGAGTGGGTCTGAGGCAGCATCCGCTGCTTCATAAATAGACCCCATGGACTCCACAAGACCTCTGAACGTGTCCTTTGATATCTGACACCAATTATTATATATATTATATATATTTCTTTCATGTAAGTGGCAAGAGTCCATGAGCTAGTGACGTATGGGATATACATTCCTACCAGGAGGGGACAAAGATTCCCAAGCCTCAAAATGCCTATAAATATACCTCCCACCACACTCATACCTTAGTTTGACAAACTTTGCCTCCTATGGAGGTGGTGAAGTAATTTGTGCTTGATTTCTTCTATGATAGGCGCTTCTAAACATTCTGAAGGCCAATTCCCCTCAGAGTACAGTGTATGAGGGATGTGAAGAGAGTATTGCCTGTTGATTTAGTGGTTTTACCCATGGGAAATCTATTCAAAGGCTCTCTGTAATCGGTCGCAGGGATTCATCCCCTGCCTCCCTTTTCAGATCGATGTTATACTCCTATACCATTACCTCTGCTGATATTTTTTAGTGCTGGTTTGGCTGTCTGCTATATGTGGATCGGTGCCTTCTGGTAAGTGTGTATCATTTTTTAAGACACTCTCAGCTATGTTTGGCGCTTTATGTTATATTGTAAAGTTTTAAATATGTTTGCTTATATTTGCCTTGAATCAGGTCTATGTTTATTTCCCTTTTTTGCAGACTATCAGTTTCAGTATGGAAATTATGTTTGGGAAGATTATTTTAATTTTTTCTTACCTGGGGTTCCAGTTCTTTCAATTTGACTTTGTTTTCCAAAAAAAATTTGCGGGCAAACTAGGCTCGTGAGAACGTAAAATTAATTTTTTTTATGGCGTCATTCTTGGTGCATCAGCCAATAGGATTTTTTCTACATTAATTCCGATTGGCTGATAGAATTCTATCAGCCAATCGGAATTGAAGGGACGCCATCTTGGATGACGTCATTTAAAGGAACCTTCATTCAGTCTTAGCCGTCGGATGAAGAGGATGCTCTGCGTTGGATGTCTTGAAGATGGACCCGCTCCGCGCCAGATGGATGAAGATAGAAGATGCCGTCTGTATGAAGACTTCTGCCCGTCTGGAGGACCACTTCGCCCGGCTTGGATGAAGACTTCTCCCGGCTTCGTTGAGGACTTCGGCCCAGTTGGAGGAATACTTCTCCTGGTAAGGTGATCTTCAAGGGGTTAGTGTTAGGTTTTTTAAGGGGGTATTGGGTGGGTTTTAGAGTAGGGTTGGTTGTGTGGGTGGTGGGTTTTAATGTTGGTGGGGGATTTGTAATTTTTTTTACAGGTAAAAGAGCTGATTACGTTGGGGCAATGCCCCGCAAAAGGCCCTTTTAAGGGCTATTTGTAATTTAGTATAGGGTAGAATTTTTATTTTATTTTGGGGGGCTTTTTTTTTTATATAATATTTTTTATTGAAGCCATAAGTAAATACAACATAGAAAAAATGTGTCACAAATCAATGACAAATAAGAGAGTATATAATGCTATTACAAAAATATTATCAGGTCCACGAATTCAAAGTATACTAACTTCAATACCTTTATGAGATTCACAAGAAGTAAATATAGGTAGTTATTAATAAAATGGTAGGGCAATATGTGGTTAGAGAAATGAAAGCGCAAAAAGATTAGCCTAGACCAGAACAATATGTAAAAGGAATAGTATAAATCAATTTATCTAAAGCATTAGGAGGAGATTTGGACACTCTACAGGAAGACTTCAGTTTTGTTGTATAATATCATGAAAAAATAGTACTGGGCCCCACATTGTCATTGGAAATCAACAGTAGGATATCAATTTGGGAGTAATTAGAGCAAGGGGTGGTTGACTTAAAGATTATTCGGGGAAGGGGGATGCAGCGGGCAAGAGCCGCTCGAAATAAGGTAAGGGGAAAGGTGGGGGGGGGGAGCCAGCCGGGATTTTAATCTAGTAAGTGCCTTCTGGCCTCTGAGTTTTCAACATAAAAGAAACAAAGAGAGAAAAAAAGAATTAGAAAATAAATAAAAGGGTTGTCTCCCATTTTTACCACAAATAAAGGAGAAAAACTGAGAGATGTGTTGCTTTCTTTCAGATTAGAGACACTAAAGCACTAAGAGAACATGGCATATATAAATTTAGCTAAAGGTAGTTCAAGCCTATGTGAGAAGCAGTGAAACCTGACAGCAAAAGATAAGCCAAGTAGCATGCATTGCTTATGTTTACCACAGTGTTATCTTTAGGGATATACATACTTCGTTAGAATGCAACTGGAATAGAGTGTCACACACATATGCACTTGTGCTTAGGTATATATACATATATAGACACACATATAAAGTAATAGTCATCACTTAGGCTGCTTTCTCTAAAACATATAAAGATACACAACATAGCCTGTCACCAAAAAATATGTAGATAAAACAAGAAAACACACACTTATAAACATAGGTGCATTAAACTATACCATAGTATGCTCAGGAATTTAACTTTAGCACAAATGTTCTTTAAGCTATTACAGCGGGCTGAAAAAATTCTTATGTTGATGTAGTGTCTGCCCTTATGTTTTCAGCTTCATTAAAGCGTTAGTTCTACCCTCCAGAACTCAATGAAAAGTCAGACTTATTATATAAATCTTTAGTTTGCTCAATATAAAGAGATATTTAGATAAACATCAGGAGCTCTGAACAGATACAGCTGCTTCGGCAGTTGGCTCCGCCCTTGGGGGGCTTTTTTATTTTGTTAGGGGGATTAGATTAGGTGTACTTAGTTTAAAAATCTTGTAATTTGTTTATTATTTTCTGTAATTTAGTGTGTTTTTTTTGTACTTTAGATAATTGTATTTAATTGTATTTAATTGTATTTAATTTAGGGAAATAATTTAATTATAGTGTAGTGTTAGGTGTAATTGTAACTTAGGTTAGGTTTTATTTTACAGGTAACTGTATTTATTTTAGCTAGGTAGTTATTAAATAGTTAATAACTATTTAATAACTATTCTACCTAGTTAAAATAAATACAAACTTGCCTGTAAAATAAAAATAAATCCCAAGTTAGCTACAATGTAACTATTAGTTATATTGTAGCTAGCTTAGGGTTTATTTTATAGGTAAGTATTTAGTTTTAAATAGGAATAATTTAGTTAATGATAGGAATTTTTATTTAGATTTCTTTTAATTATATTTAAGTTAGGGGGTGTTAGGGTTAGACTTAGGTTTAGGGGTTAATAAATTTAGTATAGTGGCGGCGACGTTGGGGGCGGCAGATTAGGGGTTAATACATGTAGGTAGGTGGCGGCGATGTTAGGGCCAGCAGATTAGGGGTTAATAATATTTAACTAATGTTTGCGAGGCGGGAGTGCGGTGGTTTAGGGGTTAATATGTTTATTATTGTGGCGGCGACAGGGCGGCAGATTAGGGGTTAATAAGTGTAGGTAGGTGGCGGCGACATTGGGGGCGGCAGAGTTGGGGTTAATAAATATAATGTAGAGTTCGGCGATGTTGGGGGCAGCAGATTAGGGGTTCATAAGTATAATGTAGGTGGCGACGGTGTCCGGAGCAGCAGATTAGGGGTTAATAATTATAATGTAGGGGCCAGTGATGTCGAGGGCAGCAGATTAGGGGTTAATAAGTGTAATATTAGTGGGTGTTTAGACTTGGGGTTCATGTTAGGGTGTTAGGTGTAGATATAAAATGTATTTCCCCATAGCAATCAATGGGGCTGCGTTAAGGAGCTTTACGCTGCTTTTTTGCAGGTGTTAGACTATTTTTCAGCCGTCTCTCCCCGTCGATTCCTATGGGAAAATCATGCACGAGCATGTTACACCAGCTCACCGCTAACGTAAGCAGCGCTGGTATTGGAGTGTGGTAATGAGCAAAATTTTGCTCAACGCTCACTTCTTGTATGGTTTGTAAAAACCCGTAATACCAGCGATATCTGTAAGTGAGCGGTGAGCATAAACTGCTTGTTAGCACCGCACAGCCTCTAATGCAAAACTCGTAATCTAGGTGTATGTTTGCTATTCCGCATTCAAATAAACGTAAAAGGTCTTTTAAAACTTCTCATAATTCTGATGAAATTTGTATTGACCGACATCATACTGAAGTATCCTCTGCTGATAAGGATCTCTCTGGTTCAGAGGACCCTGAATCAGACTCTGAAATTGACAAATCTCCCTATCTGTTTAAGATTGATTATATTCATTATTTGTTGAAGGAAGTGTTGGTTACTTTGGGTAATGAAGAATCTAGTCCTCTTGTTAACAAGGCCAGTAAATGATTAAATTCTGTTTTTAAACCTCCAAAGTTTGCTCCTGAGGTTTTTCCTATTCCAGGTGCTGTTTCTGATATGATTACTAAAGAATGGTGTAAGCCTGGTTCTTCTTTTATTCCTTCTTCCAGGTTAAGAAGTTGTATCCTTTACTTGTGGCTAATTTAGAGTTTTGGGGAAAAGTCCCTAAAGTTGATGGGGCTATTTGCACTCTTGCCAAACATACTACTATCCCTATGGAAGATAGTAGTTATTTTAAGGATCCTTTAGACAGGAAGATTGAATCTTATCTCAGAAAAGCTTATTTACATTCTGGTTATATTCTTAGACCTGCCATTTCTATGGCTGATGTGGCTGCTGCTTCAACTTTTTGGTTGGACAGTTTAGCTCGTCAGGTAGAAGATTCTGATTTGTCTAGCATTGTTCTTCTGCTTCAACATGCTAATCATTTCATTTGTGATGCTATATTTGACATTATTAAGATCAATGTTAAATCTATGTATTTAGCTATTTTAGCTAGTAGAGCTTTATGGCTTAAATCTTGAAATGCTGACATGGTGTCTAAATCTAGATTACTATCTCTATCTTTCCAGGGTAAGAATTAATTTGGTTCTCAATTGGATTCTATTATTTCCACTATCACTGGAGGAAGGGAGTTTTTCTACCCCAAGATAAAAGTCTAAGGCCTCTAGTTATGAAGCCGTCTACTTACCTGCATTCGCCGGCCCACTACGCTCGCCTAAGCTCACCTACCATCGCCACCGCAGACCTGAATATGCTCGCCAAAGTTATCAATAAAGCTGTCAAAAAGCCGTGCACCAAGTACGGGGCGATGAGCAGCGGACTGTGATAGTTATCAATCATCAATCTCGCTGCTCTTCGGCTTTTTTACAGCTTTACTGATACCCCTGTCACTAAGCACTCACACTATACTATACTGTTCTACCCCCTATACCGGCGCCCCCTGAGCCCCCCGCAACTAAATAAAGTTATTAACCCCTAAACCGCCGCTCCTAGACCCCGCCGCAACTATAATAAATATGTTAACCCCTAAACCGCCGCTCCCGGACCCCGCCGCAACTATAATAAATATGTTAACCCCTAAACCGCTGCTCCCAGACCCCGCCACAACTATAATAAATATGTTAACCCCTAAACCGCCGCTCCCGGACCCCGCCGCCACCTACATAATACCTATTAACCCCTATCCTGCCCCCCCTATACCGTCACCACCTATAATAAATGTATTAACCCCTATCCTGCCCCCCCTACACCGCCGCCACTATAATAAAATTATTAACCCCTAAACCTAAGTCTAACACTAACCCTAACACCCCCCTAACTTAAATATTAATTAAATAAATCTAAATAATAGTACTCTTATTAAATAAATTAATCCTATTTAAAACTAAATACTTACCTGTAAAATAAACCATAAGATAGCTACAATGTAATTAATAATTACATTGTAGCTATTTTAGGATTTATTTTTATTTTACAGGTAACTTTGTATTTATTTTAACTAGGTACTATAGTTATTAAAGGGACAGTCTAGTCCAAAAAAACTTTCATGATTCAGATAGGGCATGTAATTTTAAACAATTTTCCAATTTACTTTTATGACCAATTTTTCTTTGTTCTCTTGGTATTCTTAGTTGAAAGCTTAACTTAGGAGGTTCATATGCTAATTTCTTAGACCTTGAAGGCCGCCTCTTAAGAATGCATTTTAACAGGTTTTTCACCACTAGAGGGTGTTAGTTCATGTTTTTCATATAGATAACACTGTGCTCGTGCACGTGAAGTTACCTGGGAGCCATCACTGATTGACTAAACTGCAAGTCTGTCAAAAGAACAAATAAAGGGGCAGTCTGCAGAGGCTTAGATACAAGATAATCACAGAGGTAAAAAATATATAAATATAACTGTGTTGGTTATGCAAATCTAGGGAATGGGTAAACAAGGGATTATCTATCTTTTAAAACAATAACAATTCTGGTGTAGACTGTCCCTTTAAATAGCTATTAACTATTTAATAACTTCCTAGCTAAAATAAATACAAAATTACCTGTAAAATAAAACCTAAGTTACAATTAAACCTAACACTACACTATCATTAAATTAATTAAATAAATTAACTACAATTACCTACAATTAAATACAATTAAATCAACTAAACTAAATTACAAAAAAAACAAACACTAATTTACAGAAAGAAAAAAAAATATTACAAGAATTTTACACTAATTACACCTAATCCAATGAGCCAATCGGATTGAACTTCAATCTGATTGGCTGATGCAAAAAAAAACTTAATTCCAATTGGCTGATAGAATCCTATCAGCCAATCGGAAATCGAGGGACGCCATCTTGGATGACGTCATTTAAAGGACCAGGCATTCGTCGTTAGTCTGTTGGCCAGGAAGAATGCTCCGCGCCGGAGGTCTTGAAGATGGAGCCGCTCCTCGTCGGATGGATGAAGATAGAAGATAGAAGATGCCGCTTGGATGAAGATGTCTGCCGGTCCGGATGTCCTCTTCTGCCCGGATAAGATGAAGACTTCTGCCGGTCTGGATGTGCTCTTCGGCCCCATCGGATGAAGATTTCGGCCCGGCTGGGTGAAGATGACTCAAGGTAGGGAGATCTTCAGGGGGGTAGTGTTAGGTTTATTTAAGGGGGGTTTGGGTGGGTTAGAGTAGGGGTTTGTGGGTGGTGGGTTTGTATTTTTTTTTTTACAGGTAAAAGAGCTGATTACTTTGGGGCAATGCCCCGCAAAAAGCCCTTTTAAGGGCTGGTAAAAGAGCTGATTACTTTATAACGTAGAATAGGGTAGGGACTTTTATTATTTTTTTTTTATTTATTTTATTAGGGGGCTTAGATTAGATGTAATTAGTATAAAATTCTTGTAATATTTTTTTTTAATGTAATTTAGTGTTTTTTTTGTAGTTTAGTTTAGTTTATTTAATTTTATTTAATTGTAGGTAATTGTAGGTAATTTATTTAATTAATTTAATGATAGTGTAGTGTTAGGTTTAATTGTAACTTAGGTTAGGTTTTATTTTACAGGTAATTTTGTATTTATTTTAGCTAGGAAGTTATTAAATAGTTAATAACTATTTAATAACTATTGTACCTAGTTAAAATAAATACAAAGTTACCTATAAAATAAAAATAAATCCTAAAATAGCTACAATGTAATTATTAATTACATTGTAGCTATCTTATGGTTTATTTTAAAGGTAAGTATTTAGTTTTAAATAGGATTCATTTATTTAATAAGAGTACTATTATTTAGATTTATTTAATTAATATTTAAGTTAGGGGGGTGTTAGGGTTAGTGTTAGACTTAGGTTTAGGGGTTAATAATTTTATTATAATGGCGGCGGTGTAGGGGGGGCAGGATAGGGGTTAATAAATTTATTATAGGTGGCGGCGGTATGGGGGGGCAGGATAGGGGTTAATAGGTATTATGTAGGTGGCGGCGGGGTCTGGGAGCGGCGGTTTAGGGGTTAAACAATTTATTTAGTTGCGACGGGGTCCGGGATCCGCAGGATAGGGGTTAATAAGTTTATGTAGGTGGCGACGGTATAGGGGGCGGCAGATTAGGGGTTAATATGTATAATGTAGGTGGTGGCGGGGTCAGGGAGTGGCGGTTTAGGGGTTAACATGTTTATTATAGTTGCGGCTGGGTCCGGGAGCAGCGGTTTAGGGGGTAATAACTTTATTTAGTTGTGGCGGTGTAGGGGGGGCAGATTAGGGGTGTTTAGACTCGGGGTACATGTTAGGGTGTTAGGTGCAGACATCTCCCATAGGAATCAATGGGATATCGGGCAGCAGCGAACATGAGCTTTCGCTATGGTCAGACTCCCATTGATTCCTATGGGATCCGCCGCTTCCAGGGCGGCGGATTGAAAACAAGGTACGCTGGGCCGGAATAGTGGCGAGCGTACCTGGTAATAGTTTGATAACTACCAAAAGTAGTCAGATTGTGCCGAACTTGCATTCGGAACATCTGTAGTGACGTAACCATCGATCTGTGTCGGACTGAGTCCGGCGGATCAAAGCTTACGTCACTAAATTCTACTTTTGCCTGGCAGTAGGGCTTGATAACTATGGCGAATCAGCCTCGCCACAAATACGCTGCGGAATTCCAGCGTATTTGCGGTTGACGGCTTGATAACTAGAGGCCAATTGGTAAATTTAAGGCTCCTAATCATTTTCGTTCCTTTCATCAGAATAAAGAACCAAAAAACACTCCTTCCCCTAAGGCCTATGGTTCCAATTAGAAACCATTTTCAAATTGGAATAAGACCAAGCCTTATAAAAAGCCAAATCCAACCCCCAAGACTGCATGAAGGTACGGTCCTCAATCCAATTCAGCTGGTGGGGGTCAGATTGAAAATATTTCAGGAAATTTCGACAGGTTCTGTTCAGAATCAGTGGATTCAGAATATTGTGTCTCAAGGGTATCAAATAGGTTTCAGAATAAGACCTCCCGTGGGAAGATTCTTTCTTTCTCATGTTCCAACAAATCCTGTGAAGGCTCAGGCTTTTCTGAAATGTGTTTCAGATCTAGAGCTTTCAGGGTTGATTGTACCGGTTCCTCTCCAGGAACAGGGTTTGGGGTTCTATTCAAATCTATTCATTGTCCCAAAGAAAGAGAATTCTTTCAGACCAGTTCTGAATCAGAAGTTTTTAAATCGTTTTGTAAGAGTCCCAACTTTCAAGATGGTGACTATAAGAACTATTCTGCCTTTTGTTCAGCAAGGGCATTTTATGTCCACAATAGACTTACAGGATGCTTATCTTCATATTCCAATTCAACGAGACCACTATCTGAGATTCTCTTTTCTAGACAAGCATTATCAATTTGTCGCTCTTCCATTTGGCCTAGCGACAGCTCCAAGAATCTTTTTGAAGGTTCTCGGTGCCCTTCTATTATCAGAGAGCAGGGTATTGTGGTGTTTCCTTCTTTGGACGATATTTTGGTACTAGCTCAGTCTTTTCCTTTAGCAGAATCTCACACGAAACAACTTCAAAGGCATGGTTGGAGGATCAATTTACAAAAGGGTTTCTTGATTCCTCAAATAAGGGTCACCTTTTTAGGTTTCCAGATAGATTCAGTGTCCATGACTCTGTCTTTAACAGACAAGAGGCGACTGAAATTGGTTTTAGCTTGTCTAAACCTTCAGTCTCGATCATTCCCTTCAGTGCCTATGTGCATGGAAGTTTTAGGTCGTATGACTGCAGCATCGGACGCGATCCCCTTTGCTCATTTTCATATGCGACCTCTGCAGGTTTGCATGCTGAACCAATGGTGCAGGGATTATACTCAGATATCACAATTGATATACTTAAATCCCAACATTCAACTCTCTCCGTCTTGGTGGTTGGACCATCACTGTATTGTTCGAGGGGCCTCTTGTTCATCCTTCCTGGACTGTGATCTCAACGGAAGCAAGTCTTACAGGTTGGGGAGCTGTCTGGGGGTCTCTGACAGCACAAGGGGTTTGGAAACCTCAAGAGACGAGGTTACCAATCAATATTTTAGAACTATGTGCTATTTTCAGAGCTCTTCAGGCTTGGCCTCTATTAAGAGAGAACTTTTCATTCGTTTTCAGACAGACAATATCACAATAGTGGCATATGTCAATCATCAGGAAAGGACTTGCAGCTCTTTAGCAATGAAAGAAGTATCTCGGATACTTTCATGGGCGTAGTCCAACTCTTGTCTAATTTCTGTGATTCATATTCCTGGTGTAAACAATTGAGAAGTGGATTACCTCAGTCGTCAGACTTTGCATCAGGGGGAGTGGTCTCTCCATCCAGATGTGTTTCATCAGATTGTGCAGATGTAGGGTCTTCCAGAAATAGATCTGATGGCCTCCCGTTTGAACAAGAAACTTCTCAGATATCTTTCAAGATCCAAGAATCCTCAGGCAGAGATGATGGATGCTTTAGCAGTTCCTTGGTTTTACCAACCTGCTTACATTTTTCCGCCTCTAGTTCTTCTTCCAAGGGTGATCTCCAAGATCATAATGGAACAATCTCATGTGTTTCTGATAGCACCAGCATGGCCTCACAGTTGCCAACCTTGGCCACTTCCTTTAAGGCCAGACCTTCTGTCTCAAGGGCTGTTTTTCCATCAGGATCTCAAATCTCTAAATTTGAAGGTATGGAAATTGAACGCTTAGTTCTTAGTCATAGAGGTTTCTCTGACTCAGTGATTAACACTATGTTACAGGCTCGTAAGTCTGTTTTGAGGAAGATTTATCGGGTTTGGAAAACCTAAATTTCATGGTGCTCCTCTCATAATTTTTTTTGGCATTCTTTTAGAATTCCTAGGATTTTACAGTTTCTTCAGGATGGTTTGGAAAAGGGTTTGACTGCAAATACTTTGAAGGGACACATTTCTGCTCTTTCTGTCTTATTTCATAGAAAGATTGCTAAACTTCCTAATATTCACTGTTTTGTTCAGGCTTTGGTTCTTATCAAACCTGTTATTAAGTCTATGAGGCCTATTTATTAAGCAAATAAGGCGGAATTCCGCAGCGTAATTGTGGCTAGCCTGATTTGACCCATTTATCAAAGCCTTCAGACTAGCAAAAGTTGAAATTTGTGACGTAACATACTATACGCCAGTCTCAGTCCAACACAGATCGATGCTTATGTCATTACAGATGTTCCGAATACACATTCGGCACTATCTGACAACTTTTGCAAGTTATCAAAATTCTAACAGGTACGCTCGCGACTATTCCTGCCCAGTGTACCTGGTTTTCAATCTGCCACCCTGGAGGCCGCGGATGCCATAGGAATCAATGGGAGTCTGAAAGCAGTGAAAGCTTATGTTCGCTGCTGCCCGATATCCCTTTGATTTCTATGGTAGAATAAAAGTTACGTTTACACCTAACACCCTAACGTAACCCCCGAGTCTAAACACCCCTAATCTGCCGCCCCGACATCGCCGCCACCTACATAATGTTATTAACCCCTCTCCCGCTGCTCCCTGACACCGCCGCAAGTAAATAAATATATTAACCCCTATCCCGCCACTCCAGGAGCCCACCGTAAACTAAATAAATGTATTAACCCCTATCCCGCCGCTCCCGGACCCCGCCGCAACTAAATAAATGTATTAACGCCTATTCCGCTGCTCCCCGACACCGCCGCAACTAAATGAATGTATTAACCACTATCCCGCTGCTCACGGAGCCCACCGCAACTAACTAAAAGTATTAACCCCTATCCCGCCGCTCCCGGAGCCCACCGCAACTAACTAAAAGTATTAACCTCTATCCTGCCGCTCCCGGAGCCCACCGCAACTCTAATAAAGTTATTAACCCCTATCCCGCCGCTCCCGGAGCCCACCGCAACTAACTAAATGTATTAACCTCTATCCCGCCGCTCCCGGACCCCGCCGCAACTAACTAAATGTATTAACCCCTATTCTGCTGCTCCCGGAGCCCACTGCAACTAACTAAATGTAATAGCCCCTAAACCCCTGGCCCCCACATCACTACCACTTACTAAACCTATTAACCCCTAAACCGCCAGCCCCCCACATCGCCATAAACTAAATTAAGCTATTAACCCCTAAACCTAAATATTAACTCATCCCTATCTTATAATACATTTAAACTTACCTTTAGAATTAAAATAAACTATATTGAACTACTAATTAACCTACCCTAACTATTATACTAAAATTACATTAAACTATATTAAATTACTAATTAACCTACCCTAACTATTATACTACAATTATATTAAACTATATTAAACTACTAATTAACCTACCCTAACTATTATACTAAAATTACATTAAACTAACAATTAAATTAACTATATTACATATTTAAAAACCTAACCCTACTCAAGTTATTTAAATCTACAATGAAGAATTACTAAATTACAAAAAAATAACAACTAAGTTACACAAAATAAAAAAACAAATTATCAAATATTTAAACTAATTACACCTAATCTAATAGCCCTATCAAAATAAAAAAGCCCTGCAAAATAAAAAAAAAACCCTAGCCTACAATAAACTACCAATGGCCCTTAAAACGGCCTTTTAAAATAAAATACAAACACCCCCCACAACAGTAAAACCCACCACCCACACAACCATACCCCCCAAATAAAACCCTTTCTAAAAAACCTAAGCTCCCCATTGCCCTGAAAAGGGCATTTGTATAGGCACTGCCCTTAAAAGGGCATTTAGCTCTTTTTCAGCCCAAAGTCCCTAACCTAAAATTAAAACCCACCCAATAAACCCTTAAAAAAAACTAACACTAACCCCCGAAGATCCACTTACAGTTTTTGAAGACCGGACATCTATCCTCATCCAAGCGGCAGAAGTCCTCAGCAAAGCTGGCAGAAGTCTTTATCCAAGTGGGCCAAAGTCTTCATCCAACTGGGCAGAGGTCTTCATCCAGACAGCATCTTCTATCTTCATCCATCTGGCGCGGAGCGGCTCCATCTTCAAGACATCCGGCGCAGAGCATCCTCTTCTTACAACGTCTCTTGCAGAATGAAGTTTCCTTTAAATGATGCCATCCAAGATGGTGTCCCTTACATTCCAATTGGCTGATAGAATTCTATCAGCCAATAGGAATTAAGGTGGAAAAAATCCTATTGGCTGTTTCAATCAGCCAATAGGATTGAGCTTTCATCCTATTGGCTGATCCAATCAGCCAATAGGATTGAGCTTGCATTCTATTGGCTGATTGGATCAGCCAATAGGATGAAAGCTCAATCCTATTGGCTGATTGCAACAGCCAATAGGATTTTTTCCACCTTAATTCCGATTGGCTGATAGAATTGGCCAATCGGAATGTAAGAGACGCCATCTTGGATGACGTCATTTAAAGGAAACTTCATTCTTCAAGAGACGTAGTAAGAAGAGGATGCTCTTGAAGATGGAGCCGCTCCGTGCCGGATGGATGGATGAAGATAGAAGATGCCGTTTGGATGAAGACTTCTGCCTGGTTGGATGAAGACTTTGGCCCGCTTGGATGAAGACTTCTGCCAGCTTCGCTGAGGACTTCTGCCGCTTGGATGAGGATGGATGTCCGGTCTTCGAAAACTGTAAGTGAATCTTCGGGGGTTAGTGTTAGGGTTTTTTAAGGGTTTATTGGGTGGGTTTTAATTTTAGGTTACGGACTTTGGGCTGAAAAAGAGCTAAATGCCTTCAGGATCGCCAGAAACACCAGTTATGAAGCAGCGGTCTAAAGACCGCTGCTCCATAACCTGTCCACCTGCTCTGAGGAGGCGGACAGAGATTGCGTTAAATCAACCCGATTGAATATGATCAGGTTAATTGACACCCCCTGCTAGCGGCCGATTGTCCGCAAATCTGCAGGGGGCAGCGTTGCACCAGCAGTTCACAAGAGCTGCTGGTGCAATGCTGAATGCAGAGAGCGTATTGCTCCCCGCATTCAGCGATGTCTGTCGGACATGATCCGCTGATCAGATCATGTCGGACAGACATTTGTTAAATAGGCCCCTATGCATTCTTTGGATAGTAAACTACTTTCTTGGAAAGTGTTATTTCTTTTGGCTATCTCTTCTACTCGAAGAGTTTTTGAGTTGTCGGCTCTCTCTTGTGAGTCTCCTTATCTGATTTTCCATCAAGATAAAGCTGTTTTACAGACTTCGTTTACATTTTTGCCTAAAGTTGTGAATTCTAACAGTAGGGAAATTGTTGTTCCTTCCTTGTGTCCTAATCCTAAGAATTCTCTTGAGAGATCTCTACATTCTTTGGATGTGGTAAGAGCTTTGAAATACTATGTTGAGGCTACTAAGGATTTCAGAAACACTTCTAGTCTATTTGTTATTTTCTCTGGTTCCAGGAAAGGTCAGAAAGCCTCTGTCATTTCTTTGGCATCTTGGTTGAAACTTTTGATTCACAATGCTTATTTGGAGGCGGGGCAGTCTCCGCCTCAGAGAATTACAGCTCATTCTACTAGATCAGTTGCCACTTCTTGGGCTTTCAAGAATGAAGCTCCAATTGATCAGATTTGCAAAGCAACAACTTGGTCTTCTTTGCATACATTTACTAAATTTTACCATTTTAATGTATTTGCTTCTTCAGAAGCAGTCTTTGGTAGAAAAGTTCTTCAGGCAGCTGTATCAATTTGAGTTTTTTTAAAAATTTTAAGAAAACTTAATTATTATTTGGATTTAATTTTTCAGCGGAAATAGCTGTTTTTATTTTATCCCTCCCTCTCTAGTGACTACACTATTAACCCCAAAATCACCACAACCCCACCGCAAAATAACACACTGCACCATTAACCCCTAAACCACTACAACCCCCACCACAAAGTAACCCACTACACTATTAACCCCTAAACTGCCACAACCCCCCACTGCAAACTAACCCACTACACTATTAACCCCTAAACCGCCACAACCACCACTGAAAAGTAACCCACAACACTATTAACCCCTAAGCTGCCACGGCCCTCATTGCAAACATTACACACTAACATCTAAACCCCCTAACCAGCTAATCCCCCTAATATAACACAAAAAATAAAAAAAACAGTTATGCCTATTCAAAAACTAAAGCCCCAGTTAAAGAAAAAAAACACCCCAAAATAAAAACTCTATACTAACACTAGACTAAACTATTAGAAGGGCTTTTTGTAGGGTATTGCCCTAAGTTGATTTAGCTCTTTTAAAAAAAAAAACACTACACTATCCTACAATACAAGTAACCCGCCACCATCCAAAAAAAGTCTATCTTAAAAAAAACTATTCTAAATATTGCCCTGAAATAGGCATTTGGTTGGGCATTGTCCTTATAAGGGCATTTAGCTCTTTTGTGCCCAAAAATATATTTTTAAAATAAATCCTATTTTAAAAAAAAAAAAACACCCCAAAAAATTATATCACTAAACCCCAAATTTGGTACTCACCAAAGTGGAATCCTATATAAAGGGGGTACCTCACATTCAAAATTTAGTGGGCGGCAGGTGACCGCATGAAGAGGACGTTGGAGATGGAAGACCTGAAGATAAGAAGAAAAGAAGATGGATGAAGATAGAAGACCGCCGCCAGGATGAAGATGGATCGCCGTAGCCACGTAGGAGCCGAATTCAACTTTGGTGGGTACCAACTTTGGGGTTTAGTGATAGGATTTTCTTGGGTTGATTTTTCTTTAGAATAGGGTTGTTGTTTTTTTTTTTTTGGGCAGCAAAAGAGCTAAATGCCCTTCTAAGGGCAATGCCTAACCAAATGCACTTTTTGAGTAGGTTTTTTTAGATAGCCTTTTCTCCTGTTAAGTGTAGTCAGTCCACGGGTCATCCATTACTTATGGAATATTTCTCTTCCCAACAGGAAACTGCAAGAGAATTACCCAGCAGAGCTTGCTATATAGCTCCTCCCCTCACCTATCATACTCAGTCATTCTCTTGCAGCCTAACTAGATGGAAGCTGTGAGAGATCTGTGGTGTTTTTTAACTTAGTTTATTTCTACAATCAAAAGTTTGTTATTTTTAAATGGCACCGGAGTGTGTTGTTTTATTCTCAGGCAGCGTTAGAAGAAGAATCTGCCTGGGTTTTTTTCTATGGTCTTAGCAGACGTAACTAAGACCCACTGGCTGTTTCTCATCTGAGGGAAAAGTGAGGTAACTTCAGAGAAGGGGAATAGCATGCAGGGCCCCCCTGCAACAAACAGGTATTTGCAGTAATTTATTTTCTGAGGAATGGAATTGACTGAGAAAATACTGCTGATACCATTGTAAAGTAAGTTCAGCCTTAAATGCAGTGATAGCGACTGGTATCAGGCTGATGTGTGTGTGTGTGCACTGAATGTATTTTCTAAGGAATGGAATTGACTCTGAAAATACTGTAAATACTGAAATAATGTATGAGCCTTAACTGCAGTAAAAGCGACTGGTAGCAGGCTTGTAAATAATAATACATAACTTTTAAATGTATGTTTAAAACGTTTTACTGGCTTGTTAATCGTTTTTGTGAGGTACTTGGTGATAAAACTTATTAGGGCTTGATTTTTACCACATGGCCATTTTTGTTTTCTGCATAAAAACAGTTTCTGAGCTTCCCCACTGTTGTAATATGAGTGGGAGGGGCCTATTTTAGCGCTTTTTTGGCGCAGTAAAAACATCCTCCATGATCCAGATCGTCTCTAGAGAGCTCAGGGGTCTTCAAAATCCATTTTGAGGGAGGTAATCAGTCACAGTAGTCCTGTGACAGTGTATTTGACTGTGAGAAAAACGTTAATTATATAATTGTTATCCGTTTTTGGGTACTAAGGGGTTAATCATCCATTTGCTGGTGGGTGCAATCCTTTGCTAACTTAATACATTTACTGTGAAAATTTGGTTGCTATAACTATTTTTGATCATTGTTATTTCAACTGTGTCAGTTTTTCTGTGCTTCTTAAAGGCACAGTAACGTTTTTATATTGCTTGTAAATTAATTTTGAAAAGTATTTCCAAGTTTGCTAGTCTCATTGCTAGTTTGTTTAAACATGTCTGACTCAGATGAATCTCTTTGTTCACTATGTTTAAAGGCCAATGTGGAGCCCAATAGAAATTTGTGTACCAATTGCATTGATGCTACTTTGAATAAAAGTCAATCTTTACATGTAAAGAAATTATCACCAGACGACGAGGGGGAAGTTATGCCGACCAACTCTCCTCACATGTCAGTACCTGCGCCTCCCGCTCAGGAGGTGCGTGATTTTGTGGCGCCAAGTACATCAGGGAGGCCCTTACAAATCACTTTGCAAGACATGGCTACTGTTATGACAGAAGTATTATCTAAGTTGCCAGATTTAAGAGGCAAGCGCGATAGCTCTGGGTTAAGGGTAGAGCGCGCGGATGAGATGAGAGCCATGTCAGATACTGCGTCACAGTTTGCAGAACGTGAGGACGGAGAGCTTCATTCTGTGGGTGACGGATCTGATCCAGGGAGACTGGATTCCGAGATTTCCAATTTTAAATTTAAGCTAGAGAACCTCCGCACATTGCTAGGGGAGGTATTAGCGGCTCTGAATGATTGTAACACGGTTGCAATTCCAGAGAAATTATGTAGGTTGGATAAATACTATGCGGTACCCGGTGTATACTGACGTATTTCCTATACCAAAAAGGCTTACAGAGATTATTAGCAAGGAGTGGGATAGACCTGGTGTGCCTTTTACCCCTCCTCCCATATTCAGGAAAATGTTTCCTATTGACGCCACCACACGAGACTTATGGCAGACGGTCCCTAAGGTGGAGGGAGCAGTTTCTACTTTAGCTAAGCGTACCACTATCCCGGTGGAGGATAGTTGTGCCTTTTCAGATCCAATGGATAAAAAATTAGAGGGTTACCTTAAGAAAATGTTTGTTCAACAAGGTTTTATTTTACAGCCCCTTGCATGCATTGCACCTGTCACTGCTGCGGCAGCATTCTGGTTTGAGTCTCTGGAAGAGGCCATTCGCTCAGCTCCATTGGATGAAATAATGAACAAGCTTAAAACACTTAAGCTAGCTAACGCATTTGTTTCTGATGCCGTTGTGCATTTAACCAAACTTACGGCTAAGAACTCCGGATTCGCCATCCAAGCGCGCAGAGCGCTATGGCTTAAATCCTGGTCAGCTGACGTGACTTCTAAATCTAAATTGCTTAATATTCCTTTCAAAGGGCAGACCTTATTCGGGCCCGACTTGAAAGAAATTATTGCTGACATTACGGGAGGTAAGGGCCATGCCCTACCTCAGGACAGGGCCAAATCAAAGGCCAAACAGTCTAATTTTCGTGCCTTTCGTAACTTCAAGGCAGGAGCAGCATCAACTTCCTCCGCTCCAAAGCAGGAAGGAGCTGTTGCTCGTTACAGGCAGGGCTGGAAAGTTAACCAGTCCTGGAACAGGGGCAAGCAGGCCAAGAAACCTGCTGCTGCCCCCAAGACAGCATGAAGAGAGGGCCCCCTATCCGGAAACGGATTTAGTGGGGGGCAGACTTTCTCTCTTCGCCCAGGCTTGGGCAAGAGATGTCCAGGATCCCTGGGCATTGGAGATCATATCCCAGGGATATCTCCTAGACTTCAAAACTTCTCCTCCACGGGGGAGATTTCATCTTTCAAGGTTATCAGCAAACCAAACAAAGAAAGAGGCGTTTCTACGCTGTGTACAAGACCTCTTACTAATGGGGGTAATCCACCCAGTTCCGCGGACGGAACACGGGCAGGGATTCTATTCAAATCTATTTGTGGTTCCCAAAAAAGAGGAAACCTTCAGACCAATCTTGGACTTAAAAATCCTAAACAAATTTCTAAGAGTTCCATCATTCAAAATGGAAACTATTCGAACCATCCTTCCCATGATCCAAGAGGGTCAGTACATGACCACGGTGGATTTAAAGGATGCCTACCTTCACATACCGATTCACAAGGACCATTACCGGTATTTGAGATTTGCCTTCCTAGACAGGCATTACCAGTTTGTAGCTCTTCCCTTCGGATTAGCTACGGCTCCAAGAATCTTTACAAAAATTCTAGGATCACTTCTGGCGGTACTAAGACCGCGAGGCATAGCGGTGACTCCGTACCTAGACGACATTCTGATACAAGCGTCAAGTTTTCAAACTGCCAAGTCTCATACAGAGATAGTTCTGGTATTTCTGCGGTCGCATGGGTGGAAGGTGAACGTGGAAAAGAGTTCTCTATTACCACTTACAAGAGTTCCCTTTCTAGGGACTCTTATAGATTCTGTAGAGATGAAAATTTACCTGACAGAGGCCAGGTTATTAAAACTTCTAAATGCTTGCCGTGTCCTTCACTCCATTCCACACCCGTCAGTAGCTCAGTGCATGGAAGTAATCGGCTTAATGGTAGCGGCAATGGACATAGTACCATTTGCGCGCCTGCATCTCAGACTGCTGCAATTATGCATGCTAAGTCAGTGGAACTGGGATTATTCAGATTTGTCCCCCCTACTAAATCTGGATCAAGAGACCAGAGATTCTCTTCTATGGTGGCTTTCTCGACCACATCTGTCCAAGGGGATGACCTTTCGCAGGCCAGATTGGACGATTGTAACAACAGACGCCAGCCTTCTAGGCTGGGGAGCAGTCTGGAATTCCCTGAAAGCTCAGGGATTATGGACTCAGGAGGAGAAACTCCTCCCAATAAATATTCTGGAGTTAAGAGCAATATTCAATGCTCTCCTAGCTTGGCCTCAGTTAGCAACTCTGAGGTTCATCAGATTTCAGTCGGACAACATCACGACTGTGGCTTACATCAACCATCAAGGGGGAACCAGAAGTTCCCTAGCGATGTTGGAAGTCTCAAAGATAATTCGCTGGGCAGAGTCTCACTCTTGCCACCTGTCAGCGATCTACATCCCAGGCGTGGAGAACTGGAGGCGGATTTTCTAAGTCGCCAGACTTTTCATCCGGGAGAGTGGGAACTTCATCCGGTGGTCTTTGCTCAACTGATTCGTCGTTGGGGCAAACCAGATCTGGATCTCATGGCGTCTCGTCAGAACGCCAAGCTTCCTTGTTACGGATCCAGGTCCAGGGACCCGGGAGCGGTGCTGATAGATGCTCTGACAGCCCCTTGGGTCTTCAACATGGCTTATGTGTTTCCACCATTCCCAATGCTTCCTCGTTTGATTGCCAAGATCAAACAGGAGAGAGCTTCGGTGATTCTGATAGCGCCTGCGTGGCCACGCAGGACCTGGTATGCAGACCTAGTGGACATGTCGTCCTGTCCACCGTGGTCTCTGCCTCTGAGACAGGACCTTCTAATTCAGGGTCCTTTCAAACATCCAAATCTAATTTCTCTGAGGCTGACTGCATGGAGATTGAACGCTTGATTCTATCAAAGCGTGGTTTCTCGGAGTCGGTTATTGATACCTTAATACAGGCTAGGAAGCCTGTTACCAGAAAAATTTACCATAAAATATGGCGTAAATATTTACATTGGTGCGAATCCAAGAGTTACTCATGGAGTAAGGTTAGGATTCCTAGGATATTGTCCTTTCTACAAGAGGGTTTAGAAAAGGGCTTATCTACTAGTTCGTTAAAGGGACATATTTCTGCTCTGTCTATTCTTCTACACAAACGTCTGGCTGAAGTTCCAGACGTTCAGGCTTTCTGTCAGGCTTTAACTAGGATTAAGCCTGTGTTTAAGTCTGTTGCTCCGCCGTGGAGCTTAAACTTAGTTCTTAATGTTCTTCAAGGCGTTCCATTTGAACCCCTTCATTCCATTGATATCAAGTTGTTATCTTGGAAAGTTCTGTTTTTGATGGCTATTTCCTCGGCTCGAAGAGTCTCTGAGTTATCTGCCTTACATTGTGATTCTCCTTATCTGATTTTCCATTCAGACAAGGTAGTTCTGCGTACTAAACCTGGGTTCTTACCTAAGGTAGTAACTAACAAGAATATCAATCAAGAGATTGTTGTTCCATCTCTGTGTCCTAACCCTTCTTCAAAGAAGGAACGACTTTTGCATAATCTGGACGTAGTCCGTGCCCTGAAATTCTATTTACAGGCAACTAAGGATTTTCGTCAAACTTCTTCCCTGTTTGTCGTTTACTCTGGACAGAGGAGAGGTCAAAAGGCTTCGACTACCTCTCTCTCTTTTTGGCTTCGTAGCATAATACGATTAGCCTATGAGACTGCTGGACAGCAGCCTCCTGAAAGGATTACAGCTCATTCTACTAGAGCTGTAGCTTCCACCTGGGCCTTTAAAAATGAGGCCTCTGTTGAACAGATTTGCAAGGCTGCGACTTGGTCTTCGCTTCACACTTTTTCAAAATTTTACAAATTTGACACTTTTGCTTCCTCGGAGGCTGTTTTTGGGAGAAAGGTACTTCAGGCAGTGGTTCCTTCTGTTTAATGTTCCTGCCTTGTCCCTCCCTTCATCCGTGTACTTTAGCTTTGGTATTGGTATTCCATAAGTAATGGATGACCCGTGGACTGACTACACTTAACAGGAGAAAACATCATTTATGCTTACCTGATAAATTCCTTTCTCCTGTAGTGTAGTCAGTCCACGGCCCGCCCTGTTTTTACGGCAGGTCTAAATTTTAATTAAACTCCAGTCACCACTGTACCCTATGGTTCCTCCTTTCTCGTCTGCTTGGTCGAATGACTGAGTATGATAGGTGAGGGGAGGAGCTATATAGCAAGCTCTGCTGGGTAATTCTCTTGCAGTTTCCTGTTGGGAAGAGAAATATTCCATAAGTAATGTATGACCCGTGGACTGACTACACTACAGGAGAAAGGAATTTATCAGGTAAGCATAAATTATGTTTTTTGGGGGGATGGCGGTTACTTGTATTATATAATGGTGTAGAGTTTTTTTGTGAAAGAGCTAAATCCCTTTAGGACAATGCCCTACAAAAAAGCACTTCTAAGGGCTATTGCTATAGTTTTGTGTTAGTATAGGTTTTTTATTTTGGGGTGTTTTATTTTTTAAGTAGTACTACCGTTTCATAATAGGCATAACTGTTTTTTTTTTTTTTGTTTTTTTGTTTTTTCTGTAATGGTAGCTTATTTCCTGCTGTTTTTTCATCCAATGTTAGTTTTTTCCCCCAGTAAGGTTAGTTTTTTTCCCCTAGTAATGTTAGCTTCTATTTTTTTGGTAAATAAGGGGGTGTTAGGTTAGGGGGGGGTTAGCTGGTTAGTGGGTTTAGATGTTAGTGGCTATTTTGTGATGGGGTTGTGGTGGTTAGAGGTTAATAGTATAGAGGTGTATTTGCAATGGGGGTTGTGGCAGTTTAGGGGTTAATAGGGTAGAGGGGTATTTTGTGATGGGGGTTGTGGTGAATTAGGGTTTAATTAGGGTACCTTAATTGGGTATGTAAAATAACAATAAATATAATTTTAGTACTGGAAAATAGGGTGGTATAAAAAACAAGTTGTTTTTTTTATATACACTTCTATACAACTAGTATAGCTGAATAAAAATACCTCAAAACAGATTAATTAATTTGTCCTGGTTTTAGGAATGCCTCATATGTCTAGGTTTTCAAATAATGTATAGCAAATATAGGCTAAATACTACATGGATGTAATTATTTGTTTAATGCTAAAAGTTTTCAAAGTTCGGACTGTAAATATAATAGTGGTCACCCAATCCAAAACTGATACACAGCATTATATATTTGTAGAAAACAGACACCATGGGGTATTTTCATTTCCATGAATCTTAAATCTAAAAAAATTAGTTTAGTTAGTTCACAAATAAAAAATTATTGACATTTTATATATTAACTATTACCAGTTTGATACAAAAATATAAATCAAAATGCCAACTCAGAATATCAAATATCATGATTGAAATTTCAGTCTCTAAAAATAAATTGGTCAGACTAAAAGATTTGGTGTAAATATAACTTGAATGGGCTATGGTGGTTTGCTTTTCATCCCCACATAGGTGTTGATGGTGATCTTTCTGGAACTTCCCTACATTGGACTACAGTTGGCTTCTCCCAGTGAGCTGGACTACTGTGAAGTTCCAGCCTGCCCCAATAGCACCATTGGGAGCATCACGTCTGTGAGTAACCTTTTGTCTTACTTTAATTATCGTTTGGTGGAACTAGGCTATTGTGGCGCCTTCCATTCTACAGATTACCATTCACCAGGATTCGACCAACCTTTGACAGAGAGCTGACTATATTTAGGATTTCAAGGACTTTTGTTTGCCTTGCATTTGTGTTTGTTTTTGTTTTTTTTGTTTTTTATGCTTATTTGAATGTTTTAGTATTGGTCAGGAAGCGCCCCTATGAGAGATTTTGTAGTAGTACAATTTTCTCATTTTTTATTATATCACCTACACATCCTAACATTGGGTACTATTACATATTAGATGCTATAAACTAATACATTTTCAATGGGCTATGCTAAAGTAGCTTAGCATCAAAGAATACTCTTTCTATATACAGATGTAACCATAATATGTTACTATATCCAACAGTTTATTAGGTCAAATCTACTGTTTAACCCTTGTGGGATTCTAGTTCTCAAACGGAATATCCAGTAGATCTCCATTTTACTTAAAAGATCTTCTATGTTACCTCCTCTGGGGTTCATATTTATTTTTTCTATGATATTCCAGGACAGACAATGGGGTCAATTTGTTATAGTGCGAGCGGACATGATACGATGTAGCGTCGCATGTCCGCTGCACAACGATAAATGCCGACAGCATACGATAAATTCCAACAGGAGTTTTTGTCCCAAATTGGGTACTTTTATTTCTTAAAGGTTATTTTTATTTTACCTCTTTCTGCTATTAGTGTCACTTAGTGCTATTACGTTTTTCCCTGAATTGCTGTGCTATTCTGTTTACTATGCAGCATTTATTATGTAATACATTTGTATTTCATTTGGTTTTATCTGTCTAAGGGGCATATGTATCAAGCTCCGTATGGAGCTTGATGCCCCGTGTTTCTAGTGTGCCTGCAGGCTCGCCAGAAACAGCTGTTATGAAGCAGCGGTCACAAAGACCGCTGCTCCATAACCTGTCCGCCTGCTCTGAGCAGGCGGACAGACATCGCCGGAAATCAACCCGATCGTACTCGATCGGGTTGATTGACACCCCCCTGCTGGTGGGCTATTGTGAGCTGCTGGTGCAATGCTGAATACGCGAGTGTATTGCTCTCCATATTCAGCGAGGTCTGTCAGACCTGATCCGCACTGTCGGATCAGGTCCGACAGACCTTGATAACTATGGGCCTAAGCCTCTTGTATATTATGGAGCATTCTGGAACTGTCCCCACTTCTGCTACTTTAGATCCTTTAGAGAGTAGATCCTCTGATTCTGCAGTCCAATTTAAATGTGTCTTGTGCAAACTGGTATTTGTTGTGCACCCAGCCCAACTTTGCAATTGTTGTATGGATCACCTGTTACATAGTTTAACAGATTGGAAACATTTCATGATTTCATGCACAAATAATTAATCAAACAGTCAATGTATTAGCAGTTTATATTAAAACTTTGTTTTTAGAACACATATATACAGTATGCATACATTTATAGTAATGTTAGACTTGTATTTCACTGTGCCTTTCTCTTGCTAGGATAAAATGAGAATATTTGCTTGTTATGAGAAAAACTCTTATTTTGCAAAACACTTGCCAAATAAAATAATATGATTAACATAACATTAGACACACCTTCTACACTAACGGTTTAATTATTAGAATTGGTAACTGGGGGCAGGAGAGTCTGTGGGTGATATCTTGGAAATAAGTTTCATACAGCACCTGTGGAATCTGCTGCCTGGCCTGTGTTCTACTGAATGATGACTCCCAGCGTTGATGCATGTTATTAATACCTTATCTGAACCCAAAGATAAGTAATGCTTTTCTAGTTTAGTCACTGCCTTGTGTTACTATATTGTAACTGCTTAGTTGTGATACATTTACAATCTGATTACTGATTTGTTTTATTGCAATAAGTTCATAATAAACACTCAGCCAGATTACGAGTTTTGCGTTATGGCTGCTCGCTAATTACTTGTACGTTATTTTCACCGCTCACCTTTCATAGCGCTGCTATTACAGGTTTGCAAAAAGCAGGCTTGTGCGGGCGATATGGTTGCATTGAGCTCCATACCTCACCCAAATACAAGCGCTGCTTTGACGTGCTCGTGCACGATTTCCCCATAGACATCAATGGGGGGAGCCGGCAAAAAAGAAGCCTAACACCTGCGATCGCAGAAACAAAAGCTCTGTAATGCAGCCCCATTGATGTCTATGGGGAAAGAAAAAGTAACTTAAAACCTAACACCCTAACATAAACCCCACGTCTAAATACCCCTAATCTGCCGCCCCCAACATCGCCGTCACCTACATAATGTTATTAACCTCTAATCTGCCTCCCCCACCTAAATAAAACTATTAACCCCTAATCTGCCATCCGCCCACACCGCCGCTATAATAAAACTATTAACAGCTAAACCTAACACTAACCCTAACCCTAACACCCACTAACTTAAATTTAATTAAAATAAATCTAAATAAAACTTACAGTTATTACCTAAATAATTCCTATTTAAAACTAAATACTAGATAGAAGATGCCGGATGGATGAAGATAGAAGATGCCGTCTGGATGAAGACTTCTGCCCGCTTCGATGATGACTTCTGCCGGCTTCGATGAGGACTTCTGCCCGCTTGGATGAAGACTTCTGCCGCCTGGATGATGGGCAATGTCCATCCAAATGCCCTTTTCAGGGCAATGGGGAGCTTAGGTTTATTTAGATAGGTTTTTTATTTGGGGGGTTGGTTGTGTGGGTGGTGGGTTTTACTGTTGGGGGGTTGTTTGTATTTTTTTAAAGGTAAAAGAGCTGATTTCTTTGGGGCAATGCCCTGTAAAAGGCCCTTTTAAGGGCCATTGGCAGTTTAGTGTAGGCTAGGTTTTTTTTATTTGGGGGGGGGGGGTTATTTTGATAGGGCTATTAGATTAGGAGTAATTCTTTTTTAATTTTGATAATTTCTGTTTTTTTGTAATTTAGATAAATGTATTGTATTAATTTAATTTATTTTATTTTATTGTAATGTTAGGTTTTAGTGTAAGGCAGGTTAGGATTTATTTTACAGGTAACTTTGTATTTATTTTAACTAGGTAGTTAGTAAATAGTTAATAACTATTTACTAACTATTCTACCTAGTTAAAATAAATACAAACTTACCTGTGAAATAAAAATAAAACCTAAGATAGATATAATGTAACTATTAGTTATTTGTAGCTAGCTTAGGTTTTATTTTACAGGTAAGTATGTATTTAGTTTTAAATAGGAATTATTTAGGTAATAATTGTAAGTTTTATTTAGATTTATTTTAATTATATTAAAGTTAGGGGGTGTTAGGGTTAGGGTTATGTTAGTGTTAGGTTTAGGGGTTAATAGGTTTATTATAGCGGTGGTGTGGGCAGACGGCAGATTAGGGGCTAATAATATTTAAATAGTGTTTGCGATGCGGGAGGGCGGCGTTTTAGGGGTTAGATTTATTATGATGGGGACAATGTCGGGAAGTAACGGAATAGGGGTTAATACATTTTTTCAGTGGTGGCGATGTCCGGTGCGGCAGATTAGGGGTTAATAATTTTATTATAGTGTTTGCGATGCGGGAGGGCCTCGGTTTAGGGGTTAATAGGTAGTTTATGGGTGTTAGGTGCACTTTTTAACACTTTAGTTATGAGTTTTATGGTACAGGTTTGTAGCGTAAAACTCATATTTACTGACTTTAGATGGCGGTACAGATCTTGTCATTTTAGGCTATACCGCTCACTTTTTGGCCTCACAGCAAAATTTGTAATACCGGCGCTATGGGAGTCCCATTGAAAAAGGACTTTTCTTAAAGTGCGGTACTGACGTTGCGTGACGGCCAAAAAAGTGTGTGCGGTACAGCTATTCTGACAAGACTTGTAATAGCAGCATTAGTGAAAAAGCATTGTTATGGGCCATAATGATGCTTTTTCACTCATAACGCCAAACTCGTAATCTAGCTGACTGTTATTATTAACTGTTATTATTCTACTGAATTCTCGTATGTCAGTTTGCGCTTCCCCAGTGCTAGGACAAAACACAGGCTAATAAACTTTGTACTGCATTTGCCTCTAAAGCACTGGTTTTCAAACCTGTCCTCAGGCCTCACTAACAGACCAGATTTTGAGGATATCTGAACAACAGCACACTTTCCATCTTGGATATTTTCATTGCCATTTTTATGCTTAAAAAATACTTTTCTTTCTAATGACACTGTGAGTCCACGGATCATCTAATTACTATTGGGAATCTCACTCCTGCCCAGCAGGAAGCGGCAAAGAGCACCACAGCAAAGCTGTTAAATATCACCTCCCTTCCCTCCAACCCCAGTCATTCTCTTTGCCTACGTTAAAGCAAGGAAGTGGTAAAGTTAGGTGTCTGAAAAGATTATTCAATCAAGAATTTATTATTTTTTTTAACAGCACAAGCTTGTGCTGTTTGTTCTACTAGGGTGTAGCCGTGGTCCACATCAGTCTCTTCAGTAGAGCAGTGGTGGCTCATGTGTTAGGTGTGTTTTCACTACTCCCGGTGGTGTTATGTTAGAGTCATTTGCCGACCGGGAGGTTTAATCTCGGTACGCCCACGATGGGCGGAGCTAGCTGAGGCGGCAATGTTTGCGCGCCCTTTTGTCTGTCTCACTTAATTTCCGGTATTACGGAGAGCGGTGATAACAGTTTAAGAAGTTTTTATATACTGCGCTACGGTGATGCAGGAGAACAGTTTCAGATCCATTAATAGAAATTGTTTAGGTTGAGTACGGACGTTTACTATCGGAGAATATATGCTCCGGTGGCAGGTAGGCACCTTAGCAAAGCTCAGCTGAGGTGTAGAGGTTGTCTGGTATTTCTTGTAAAAATTTAAGATTTTTCTTGCAAGCAAAATAAAAACGGTTACGTTTAACATTTAAAGAGACGGTAACTTTTTTGTGTGTGGTAATTTCAAGTTAAAATATTGGTTTATCTACTTTGAATCTGCTCATTGGTGAATAAAGATGGACCAAGAGGCCCTGCAAGATGTTACATGTTCTTTATGTTTTGATGCTAATGTGGAACCACCAATCCCTTTCTGTTCCTCATGTATTGAGAGAACTTTACAGTTCAGGGATAGACTTTTTTCTGAGCCAACACTGTCTGGGGCGGATGCTGTTCAGGAGTCTTCAGACAATGTTCAATATATGCCGCAGCTTTCTCCTCAAGTGTCCCAAAATTTATCGTCCACACATCCAGTGCCCTGCGCTTCCTCTCTTACTCCTCCTGGAGTTACGTTGCAAGACATAGCTTCCCTCATGTCCTCTGCGGTATCTGATGTGTTGTCTGCTTTTCCCATGCTGCAGGGAAGCACAAGAGGAAATGTAAAGAATCAGTATTTAAGGGTGCTGACACAGTCGTGGCTATTCCAAATGCCTCCCAGAAGCCTGAGGAGTAAGATACTTCGGTAGCATCTGAGGGTGAAATCTCAGACTCAGACAGTGTAATTCCTTCTGCTGATACTGAAGTTGTATCCTTCAGATTTAAGCTAGAACACCTCCGTTTTTTACTTAAGGAGGTTTTAGCTACCCTGGACGACTCTGACACTACTGTTGTAGTCAATCCTAAGAAGTCTATTAAACTAAAGAAATATTTTGATGTACCTTCCATGGTGGAGGTTTTTCCTGTACCAGATTGAGCTACAGAAATTATTGCTAAGGAATGGGAGAGACCGGGTATCCCTTTTTCTCCATCCCCTATATTTAAGAAGATGTTTCCTATAGCAGACTCTATAAAGGAGTCTTGGCAGACGGTACCCAAGGTGGAAGGGGCAATTTCCACTCTATCTAAAAGAACTACTATTAGAGGATACATAGAGGATAGTTATTCTTTTAAAGACCCTATGGACAAGAAATTAGAGGGGTTACTCAAGAAAATGTATGTGCACCAGGGGTTATAATGGCAACCTGCGGTGTGTATTGCTACTGTCACTAGTGCGGCAGCATACTGGTTTGATGCGTTGTCTGATTCTATTCGGACAGACAATCCTCTTGAAGAGATTCAAGATAGGATCAAGGCCCTTAAGTTGGCCAATTCCTTTATTACGGATGCCTCCCTACAGGTCATTAAACTGGGAGCAATTTCCGGTTTTGCTGTACTGGCCCGCAGAGCTTTATGGTTAAAATCTTGGTCTGCGGATGTGTCATCTAAGTCTAAGCTTTTGACAATCCCTTACAAAGGTAAGACCTTGTTTTGACCGGGATTGGCAAAATAATTTCCGACATTACAGGAGGAAAGGACCATTTCCTCCCTCAGGATAACAGGAATAAGCAGAAGGGACGTCAGAGCAATTTTCGTTCCTTTCGAAACTTCAAGAGTAAGCCTTCCTCTCCTTCCAAGCAGGAACAGCCCAAGCCTTCTTAGAGGCCCAACCAGTCTTGGAACAAAGGTAAATAATCCAAGAAGCCAGCTATTGACTCAAAAGCAGGATGAAGGGACTGCCCCCAATCTGGGACCGGATCTTGTAGGGGGCAGGCTTTCCTTCTTCACTCCAGCTTGGGTTCGGGATGTTCAGGATCCCTGGGCAGTGGACATCGTGTCCCAGGGATACTCACTAAAGTTCAAGACCTTTCCTCCTAGGGGCATGGTTCTGCTTTCAAGATTATCTGTAGACCAGATAAAAAGAGAGGCGTTCTTACACTGTGTTCGGGACATTTCCGACTTGGGAGTGATAGTTCCTGACTCAATGCAGGAACGGGGTCTGGGGTTCTACTCCAATCTGTTCGTGGTTCCCAAAAAAGAGGAAACTTTCAGACCAATTTTAGATCTCAAAAGTCTAAACAAATTCCTCAGAGTACCGTCCTTCAAGATGGAAACTATTCATTCCATTCTTCCCTTGGTCCAAGAGGGTCAATTTATGACAATGGTGGATTCAAAGTACGCATATCTGCACGTTCCCATCCTCAGGGACCATCACACGTTTCTGAGGTTCAGATTTCTAGAAATACACTTCCAGTTTGTGGCTCTTCCATTCGGCATTGCCTCAGCTCCCAGAATTTTTTCAAAGGTCCTGGGATCCCTGTTGGCAGTGCTCTGATTGCGGGGCATTGCAGTGGCGCCTTATCTGGACGACATTCTGGTTCAGGCACCATCCTTTCAACAAGCAAAATCCCACATGGAAATGTTGTTATCTTTCCTGCGATCTCATGGATGGAAGGTGAATTTGGAAAAGAGTTCCTTAGTTCCAACTACAAGGGAAGTTTTCTTGGGAACCATAATAGACTCCTTATCAATGAAAATTTTTCTGACAGAAGTCAGGAAATCAAAGATTTTCGATTCTTTTCTAGCGCTTCAGTCCTCTCCTCGGCCATCAGTGGCTCAATGTATGGAGGTAATCGGTCTGATGGTAGCTCCCATGTACATCATTCCGTTTGCTCGTTTCCACCTCAGACCTCTGCAGTTATGCATGCTCAGGCAGTGGAATGGAGACCTGTCTCCGCGATTACATCTGGATCAGGAGACAAGGGATTGTCTTCTTTGGTGGTTGTCTCAGGATCATCTCTCCCAGGGAACCTGCTTCTGCAGACCCTCCTGGTTGATTGTGACAACGGATGCCAGCCTTCTAAGATGGGGAGCAGTCTTGGGTTCTCTAAAGGCTCAGAGGACATGGATTCGGTTGGAGTCTGTCCTAACCATAAACATCCTGGAGCTGAGAGCAATATACAATGCTCTCCTGGCCTGGCCTCAATTAGCCTCAGCCCAGTTTATCAGGTTCCAATCGGACAACATAGCCTCAGTGGCTTACATCAACCATCAGGGGGGAACTCGGAGTTCCTTGGCCATGACAGAGGTAGCCAAGATAATTCAATGGGTGGAGACCCACAACTGCTGTCTGTTGGCGATCCACATCCCAGGAGTGGACAACTGGGAGGCGGATTTTCTGAGCAGACAGACCTTTCACCCGGGGGAGTGGGAACTCCATCCGGAAGTGTTTTCCAGCCTGGTTCTCAAATGGGGATGCCGGAACTGGACCTCATGGCATCTCGGCAGAATGCCAAGCTCCCGAGGTACGGGTCGAGGTCAAGGAACCCTTAGGCTGTACTGATAGACGCTCTGGCGGTTCCTTGGAATTTCAGTCTTGCATACCTGTTTCCCCCGTTCGCCCTTCTACCTCGGGTCATTGCTCGAATCAAACAGGAAAGGGCATCGGTGATCCTTATCACACCGGCGTAGCCTCGCAGGATCTGGTATGCAGACCTGGTGGAGATGTCATCTTTCCCACCTTGGAGACTTCCGTTGAGAAAGGACCTTCTACTTCAAGGGCTCTTCCTTCATCCAAATCTAGTTTCTCTGAAGCTGACTACTTGGAGATTGAACGCTTAATCTTATCTAAGCGTGGATTTTCAGAATTGGTCATTGAGACCATGATTCAGGCTCGTAAGCCTGTGACCAGAAAGATTTACCATAAGATATGGCGTAAAAATCTATATTGGTGTGAATCCAAAGGCTACTCTTGGAGTAGAGTTCGGATCCCTAGAATTTTGTCTTTTCTCCAAGAGGGTTTGGAAAAAGGTTTATCAGCAAGTTCCCTAAAGGGTCAAATATCTGCCTTGTCCATTTTGTTACATAAACGTCTGGCCGATGTCCCAGACGTGCAATCGTTCTGTCAGGCCTTGGTCAGGATCAGGGCTGTGTTTAAGCCGGTTACTCCGCCCTGGAGTCTTAGCCTAGTTCTTAAGGTTCTTCAACAGGCTCCGTTTGAGCCTATGCATTTCTTAGATATTAAGTTGTTAACTTGGAAAGTTTTGTTTCTTGTTGCTATCTCATCTGCTCGTAGAGTTTCAGAGCTCTCAGCATTACAGTATGAGTCTCCTTACCTTATTTTTCATTCGGATAAGGTAGTTTTGCGTACTAAGTTAGAGTTTCTTCCTAAAGTGGTTTCGGATCGGAACATTAATCAGGAGATTGTTGTTCATTCCTTATGCCCGAACCCTTCTTCTCATAAGGAATGTCTGCTGCACAACCTAGATGTGGTACGTGCTTTGAAATTCTATTTACAGGCGACTATGGATTTTCGTCAGTCATCTGCTCTGTTTGTGGTTTTCTCTGGGAAACGTAAGGGGCAGAAAGCTACAGCTACTTCTCTTTCTTTGTGGCTGAAGAGTATAATTTGTTTGGCCTACGAAACTGCTGGACAGCAGCCTCCTGAGAGAGTTACGGCTCACTCCACGAGGGCGGTTTCCTCTTCCTGGGCATTAAAAAATGAAGCTTCTGTGTAACAGATTTGCAAGGCTGCAACTTGGTCTTCTCTTCACACTTTTTCAAAATTCTATAAATTTGACACTTTTGCCTCGGCTGAGGCTTCTTTTGGGAGAAAGGTTCTTCAAGCAGTGGTGCCTTCCATTTAAGGTCCCTGTCTTGTGCCTCCCTAATCATCTGTGTCCTCTAGTTGGTGTATTGATTCCCAATAGTAATTAGATGAACTGTGGACTCACCGTGTCATTAGAAAAAAAACAAAATTTATGCATACCTGATAAATTTATCACCTCTGCATCTTGTTGCTTCCTTTCTCTCCTTTTACTTTGGTCGAATGACTGGGGTTGGAGGGAAAGGAGGTGATATTTAACAGCTTTGCTGTGGTGCTCTTTGCCGCCTCCTGCTGGGCAGGAGTGATATTCCCAATAGTAATTAGATGATCCGTGGACTCACCGTGTCATTAGAAAGAAAACGAAATTCATGCTTAACTGATAAATTTATTTATTTCTTGACATGGTGAGTCCATGGCCCACTCTGACAGGTTTTTTTGTCATGTTATAAACCTTAGGCACCTCTGCACCTTGCTGCTTCCTTTCTCTCCTTTTACTTTGGTCGAATGACTGGGGTTGGAGGGAAAGGAGGTGATATTTAACAGCTTTGCTGTGGTGCTCTTTGCTGCCTCCTGCTGGGCAGGAGTGATATTCCCAATAGTAATTAGATGATCTGTGTACTCACCGTGTCAAGAAAGAAATACATTTATCAGGTAAGCATAAATTTTGTTTTTTGGGACTTGTCTTAGGATCTTTTTCAATTAACCTTTTCTTTTCAATTCTGTCTAATTTGATTGTGCATGCTTTGTTATATTTCTTATATATTTGTAATGATGAATCCATTCTATTTTCTTGGATTTATTTATTTTACTTTTATAACCATGTGGTTTGTGTTGATATGTAAATTTGTTTAACAAAGTTTTAAATGTCCTCCATTTGTCCTCTGCGTTTTTATCTAACCATTTCCTTAAATCATTCAAGTTTGATTTATTAATATGAAAAGTCTTGATTGAGCCCTTATAACACTGCTTATGGAAAGTAATTTCAAATGTAATTGTTACCTAAATGTCTTTTGACTATGTTTGAGAATACTTCTGTACTGTTGGATAGCATGAAATCTAATATAGCTTTATTTCTAGTTGGCTCCACTGTTTATCTTTGAGCAATTGAAGAAATATATCTCCCTTAATTATATTGCTAGTTTCATTGTCCCAATTTATTACAGAATAGTTAAAATATCCCATAATTACAACACTGGTATAATTAGCAGCCTTTCCTATTTGTATTAGCAGTTGAGTTTCCTCCATGCTACTGATGTTGGGAGCTTATAAGCATGTTCCTAATAATAATTGTTTGAGATTTTTTCCCCCACTCTTTATTTCAACTAACAATTTCTCTATAGTATCACCTGTATCATCATAAATATCTCCCTTTATTGTAGGTTTAATGTACATGCAAATTCCTCATCTTATTTATCATCCCTCTCCCTCCTAAATAAAGTATAACCCTCTATGTTAACCAGATTTCCGTTATGCTGACAATATCATATTCCTCTTCTGCTGCTAAGAGCTCTAGCTTCCAGATTTTACCATTAATGCTTTTTGCATACATTTCATGTTTTGTGTTTTCTGTTGCTACCCGGTGTTCTTCCCTTCAACCTTTGTAATGAGAGAAATGAGACATTTCTTAAGTGTACCCTTCCGGCATCCATGCTTCAAGATATTCCTGATGTATCATTTTCACAGACTAATGTGTCATTTCTATTATATTTGGACTGACCCTTCCCCCTTTCCTAGTTTAAAAGATTCTCTAAACGTACTTACATCCTCTCCCCCCCAAGACAGCTGCCCCCATGTAATTCAGGTGCAATCGAGCCTTACTGTACAAATTGTACCCAACTGAAAGGCCAGCACAGTGTCCTAAAAAGACAGACACCTCATTTTTACACCATAGTTTTAACCAGACTTTAACTGCCCTTAGCATCTTCTGCTTCAATGGGTTAGCACATGGCACTGGTAATATCTCAGAAAATACTAGCTTGGAGGTCATTGTTTTACGCTTGTTTCCTAACTTCCTGAAGTCATTTTTAGGACACTCAATCTGCTTCTAACTGTTTAGTACATTAGTACCAATATGAACCATGACTGCAGGATCAGACCCAGATCCTGTTAACAATTTCTCAATACGCTCAACAATATGCCTAACAATAGCCGAGGAAGACAGCAAACTGTTCTATATAAGGGATTTGGATGACAAATTATCTTATCTACCTTCCTTATAATAGAGTCTCCTATGAGCAACATCTGCCTTGGGCTAACACTTGTATGACCCTCTTCCGTGACTATATGACTGTTTGCTGTATTGTTAGGCAGAACAGCCCTCGCTGAAATTGCCACTCATGAAATGACAAATCTATTGGGGCATAACAGCTCATAACTGGCCTCTCTCTTACTTGTACTCCTGATTTCCCATCTAACTGTGACCCAGCTACTTCCCTGAACATCCCCCTCTGAACCAATAATATCCCCACTGCTAGAACCATGAACAACCTGTCATTTCCATTTCCCCTTTTAAGTATTTGAATATCATGCAGTGTTTGCTATTTGTTTCTACAGTTCTTTAAAGGGACAGTCAAGTCCAAAAACAACTTTCATGATTTAAATAGGGAATGCAATTTTAAACAACTTTCCAATTTACTTTTATCACCAATTTTGCTTTGTACTCTTGGTATTTTTAGTTGAAAGCTAAACCTATTAGGTTCATATGCTAATTTCTTAGACCTTGAAGACTGCCTCTAACTTAAATGCATTTTGACCACTAGAGGGCATTAGTTCATGCATTTCATATAGATAACATTGAACTCATGCATGTGAAGTTACCCTGGAGTGAACACTGATTTGCTAAAATGCAAGTCTGTCAAAAGAACTGAAATAAGGGGGCAGTTTGCAGAGGCTAAGCTACATGGTAATTACAGAGGTAAAAAGTGTATTTCTATAGAACTATTGGTTATGCAAAACTGGGGAATGGGTAATAAGGGGATTATCTTTCTTTTTAAACAACAAAAACTCTGGTGTTGACTGTCCCTTTAATACAAGCTTCTAGAGAGACAATATGCTCACAGTTGCTACTGAGGTATGAACCCCGAAACAGCTGATACAGTGAGGCAAACATAGTGAGCAGTGCACAGAATTATATTCTTACACATACCTAAAGGACCGCTAAACACAGTAGACTAGCTTAATCAGTAACTGTATAATAAAAGAAAATGAAAACACAATGGTCTAGATTACAAGTGGAGCACATCATTTCGATTTCGCAAAAGCGATATTTGCGCTCCACTTATTAATATCAGAGCATGCTTCCATAGGATACAATGGGAGCCTCGTTCTTATGCCGTCAGCCACAGCATGAGAACCTAATGAAGCGAAGGGAGTAGGTCGTGCCGCGATGGGCAGCAAATGTTAAATATATATGTATATAAGCATATACATATATATTTACAGGGAACACACAGTTCCCCATAGACCGCAATGTAGTCACCAACCAACTTGAACCCCTTAAAACTGCTTTGTGCAAAAAAATTGTTATAAAAAAAATACAATATACTGCTTTTGGGAGCAATTGGGGGATACTTTGAAAATTAACCAGAGATCTGATCTCTGGTTGATTTTCAGAGCACTAATAATGGCGGGTGATTTATTGCGCGCCCGTAAACGGCGAATTTGTCAGTTTACGGGCGTACAATAATTTAGAGCTCTACTTGTAATCTAGCCAAATGAGTTTAATTTTCAAATGATGTAATCTAGCCAAATGAGTTTAACTTTCACATTCATACATACAAATGAGTAGTAGATTAATTTATAGTGAAGAAAAGCGGTAAAGTAGGGATCCAAACAAAGCAGCGGTAAAGTAGGGATCCAAACGAAGCAGCTTTAAAATGTTCAATTCTTTATTTACGACATCCTAAAAACAGCAAACTCTGCAAACTCAGTAAAATAACAAGTAGATATGTTCAGACTGCATCGTCTGCTTCGTTTGGATCCCTTTTTTCTTCACTGCCTATGCACCAGAAATCCATCCGGAAGGAGCTATTTGAATCCCAGGCAGCTGCTTTGAGAACCATATGGTCAGTGGCATTAACCCGATGACATCAGACAAGTGGGCCGAAGACTGGAAGTGGTGTCAGTAATGGAGACATATGAGTAAGGGAGTCAAGAGAGTAGCGAGACGCCACTTGAAACTACAGGCTTCACTCCTCTACGGATACCTCTCTGTATGATAGCAGAAGTTGGTTGAGCTGCATGGGTAAGTTGTGCTGTAGAGCGAAAGTCACCAGCCGGATCTGGAGACAGCGTAGCGACCTGGCTACAACAGAGGGGGTAGAGGTAAGCCAACAAGTCCCTTTCTATGTCGAATAACGATTGTCGATACACCTTGCTGACACTCACCGCTTTTCCACATTGTTCCCTAATTATATCTTCTGTACTTGGATAACAATGTGACAGGTTTTCTCCTCATCGGGGAATAAATACAGACACTAAAGGAATTTTCAACTTTATTTTGTTTTTGAATAAGAAGATTAATTTATGACAAATTTTAAAGTCAGTTATGTTTTTCCTCCCACTGCATCATGTGACAGCCATCAGCCAATCATCATATTATCTGTGAATTCTTGCACATGCTCAGTAAGAGCTGGTGTCTTACAAAGTGTGTAAATAAAAGATTGCACGCATTTAGATATTAGGGGCTCCATGTACTAAGCAGTCAGCGAGCTACCCGCAACAAATCTCGCGTCAAAACTCGCAAACTGATATGTACAAAGTCGTCAACTATGTTCAAACTCGCATCTTTAAAATTGCGAGCGTACTTATCCGCCAAACCTCGCTACCTCTCCATTTTTCACTGTAATTACACACATTTGACCACCAACTCGCCAAAAATGAATGTACTAAAAAATCTATTTGTCCGCTCGCGACAATTTCTGCTCCCACCTCGTTATTTTTGCCCCGCCACCTTTTAGGTACAAAACAATAGGAAAGTCACTCTAGACGCCAGTCTAGACATATATAAAAGGCAGTAATATCAGCATTGTACTTACATTGTTCATTTCTGCAGCTATGGAGACACTTCTGTATTTGTTTATTCTCTGTGTGATGCAAATCCGGGCTAGAAGACAGAATACTGCAAATATCGCTAATCGATTGGTTCAAAGAAGGAGAGTAAACTGGCGTCTAATTTGTCTCTCATTTCCATGTACATAAATTGCGCCCAATTTGTCGACTGTAATTAAAGAGTAATCTGTATATTTTAAATTTGAATTGTATAGTTGTCAATCTTTCTTATTATTTTTATATTAATATTTATATTTATTATATCTTCTATTAGGAGATGGAGGCTACTCCTGTACAGAATGACTTTTATAGGAGTAAAATTCTATTCCCGCGACTACTATGACGTTCGTGACACCTTGCATGTCACGTGTTAACAATTGGCCAGACAATTCAACTGAAAGTTAAGTACATCAGCTTAGTCGTGGCGAGCGAGGCGTCAAATTTATCAATATTCCGCCACTGCTCGCGGCGGGCTAGACGTGTCTATTTATTGGGGGATTATTAGTACATAGCGACAGCGGACACCATTTCGCCCGAGGCGAGTAACGGCGTGTTTATCCGCGTCTACAATGACGGATGAATTGACGGCTTAGTACATGGAGCCCTAGAAGTGAAATAGAAAGTTTTTTCATATTTTGTGCTCTATCTGAATCATAAACATATAATTTTGACTTTAGTGTTCCTTTAACCTATAAAGGTTTAAACTTATAAATATAAAGGGTTTATATTTACTTTGTTATTGGTTATTGTAACCCCTTTATTACACTAAATTCTTGTTCTCAAACTCATTATTTACATAGAGAAACAGGGAAGCAGTTTTAATGAGCCACTTCTGGCTGAAAAAGATATAACCTACTGGATGACAATTAAAAAACAAACAAAGATGAATTCACTTTGTATACAGAATTTAGTAGTAATGCACTGATGAATTGATGAGTTGCCAAAACGTCCCCAGGCACTATCAAAATCGTGAAGCAGAAAATTATAAGAATACCAATATAAATAACTGTCCTATTGTAATAATTCATATCTATACGTAATGCAAAAAAAGCAATATTTTAGCAGCAATGCAATTAACAGTGATACAATACATTGCACATCATTACATTAATATAATTACCAATTCAGATTATGCTGATTAAATCTCTGAGAATAGCAAAGAGGATATTTATTGTGAAAATGGCAATTTTTGAATTTTGAATGTGATTTGAATGTGTGTTTTCATTTTCATCAAGACCATTGTTAAAGGGAACAACTACGGGCAAAAGCCCCAATTCCACTAAAGCTTTATTGATACATAATCAAATCCCATTAGTCTGGTTTTCTATCTTGTATAATAAGTGTTCTCTGTATGATGAATAAAATGCATATCCCTGTATATGATAAAGGACCATTTCTAGTGAATAACCAAGATTGGAGGTACAGAAGAGCAAGGTTCTTATGACCTATTCAGTTTTGATATAGACTCTATCCCCAGATATTTTTGGAAGCTATTAACTCAGTTGACCCTCACATTCTTTTCCATGGCTGAAAGACTGAGATGTCACAAACTGTTTGAAGGGTATATTTTTAACATCATGAATAAGTTCAGTCAGTAAATTATGACAGAAATATTCTAAGCTCAACATCAGCCCAGAGATAAGACGGTCTGGATGCTAAAGGTACTCTTTATACTGTTTAAGATTATATTAGTGCTATTCAACCATTGCATTAAAATATAGCTTTTAATATTTTGCTCTTTAAAAAAATTATATTATACAAAGGAAAAGTGCCATGAAAGAATATGGGGGGGGGGGGATATATCTTGCAACCTGCTGTTAGCTTCTCTATATTTATTTAGTAAGATCATTTCAAAAGTAGTTTGTTAAAGTCAAAATGGCAATTTTAATTCAGCTTCATTTGCCTCCGGGTATTTTTTTCAATTTAGCCAAACATATTATCTTCTTCATTTTTTTTAATTTTTTTTTTTAAGTTTTCTTTAGATATATTGGGGCAGATTACAAGTGGTGCGCTAAAATGTTTTTTCCATTTGTGCACAAACATCACTGAAAGTAAAGTTTAAACCCTGGTGGGTTAGTGCTCGCATTACAAGTTTAAAGTAAATTGTTTGCACACGAGTGAAAACCAACAGTTGGACTTCAGATATCGCAACCATGTTAAAATCTTCTCCCCATAGACTTCAATGGATTGCGCTTTAAAAAACAACCTAAAACTTATTTCTTGTGCGTTAACCCGACACCGCTTTAGATCTACAACCCTTTTATATTTTAAATTATTTATATATATATACAGGTGAATTATATATATATATATACAGGTGAAACTCGAAAAATTAGAATATCGTGCAAAAGTTAATTTATTTAACTAATGCAACTTAAAAGGTGAAACTAATATATGAGGTAGACTCATTACATGCAAAGCAAGATAGTTCAAGCCATGATTTGTCATAATTGTGATGATTATGGCTTACAGCTCATGAAAACCCCAAATCCACAATCTCAGAAAATTAGAATATTACATGCAATCAATAAAACAAGGATTGTACATACCTGTAGAACAATATTGGACCTCTGAAAAGTATAAGCATGCATACTGTATCTATTCAGTACTTGGTTTGGGCCCCTTTTGCAGCAATTACTGCCTCAATGCGGCATGGCATGGAAGCTATCAGCCTGTGGCACTGCTGAGGTGTTATGGAATACCAGGATGCTTCAATAGCGGCCTTCAGCTCTTCTGCGTTGTTCGGTCTCATGTCTCTCATCTTTCTCTTGGCAATGCCCCCTAGATTCTCTATGGGGTTCAGGTCAGGCGAGTTTGCTGGCCAATCAAGCACAGTAATCCCACGGTCTTTCAACCAGGTTTTGGTGCTTTTGGCAGTGTGCGCAGGTGCTAAGTCCTGCTGGAAAATGAAGTCAGCATCCCCATAGAGCTCGTCTGCGGAAGGAAGCATGAAGTGCTCCAAAATCTCCTGGTAGACGGCTGCGTTGACCCTGGACTTAATGAAGCACAATGGACCAACACCAGCAGATGACATGGCTCCCCAAATCAACACAGACTGTGGAAACTTCACACTGGACTTCAAGCATCTTGCAGTGTGTGCCTCTCTATTCTTCCTCCATACTCTGGGAACCCTTGGTTTCCAAATGAGATGCAAAATTTGCTCTCATCAGAAAAGAGGACTTTGGTCCACTGAGCAACAGACCAGGTCTGTTTTTCTTTAGCCCAGGTAAGACGCTTCTGCTGTTGTTTGTTGTTCAGGAGTGGCTTGACAAGAGGAATACGACATTTAAAGCCCATGTCCAGGATACGTATGTGTGTGGTGGCTCTTGATGCACTGACTCCAGCCTCAGTCCACTCCTTGTGAAAGTCCCCAACACTTTTGAATGGCCTTTTCCTGACAATCCTCTCCAGGCTGCGGTCATCCCTGCTGCTTGTGCACCTTTTTCTTCCAAACTTTTCCCTTCCACATAACTTTCTATTAATGTGCTTTGATACAGCACTTTGGGAACATCCAACTTCTTTTGCAATTACCTTTTGTCAATTTTCTGCACAACTGTCAGGTCAGCAGTCTTTCCCATGATTGTGATTCCTACTGAACCAGACTGAGAGACCATTTAAAGGCTCAGGAACCCTTTGCAGGTGTTATGGCGTAATTAGCTGATTAGAGAGGGACACTTTGAGCCTAGATTATTGCACCTATTTTAATTTTCTGAGATTGTGGATTTGGGGTTTTCATGAGCTGTAAGCCATAATCATCACAATTATGACAAATCACGGCTTGAACTATCTTGCTTTGCATGTAATGAGTCTATCTCATATATTAGTTTCACCTTTTAAGTTGCATTAGTGAAATAAATTAACTTTTGCACGATATTCTAATTTTTCGAGTTTCACCTGTATATATAACGTAGCACAGATGTGCACTCTCACCTTCAAAATGTCTGCCAGGGTGCTAGTGAATATTCACAACAGCAGTAAAGAAAACTTGCACTCACTGGATTTTTTAAAACTCAAGTTTACTATGACCGTGATAATTTTATGTAAAATATATATCTATACCTATATATCTATATGAATACAGGTATAGATATATACAGATATATAGGAATATATATTTAAAAATACTAAGAACATTTTCTACTTTGTGAAGAACAGAAATATTTACAGTAAATACATAGGGGCCGATTTATCAACTGTTGGACAGACATGATCCGCTGTCGGCATTTATCATTGCACAAGCATTTTGTGTGAAATGCTTGTGGAATACTGCCCCCTGCACATTGGCAGCCAATCGGCCACTAGCAGGGGGTGTCAATCATCCCAAACGTATCCGATTGGGATGATTGCTGTCCGCCGCCTCAGAGGTGGCTGACGGGTTAAGGAGCAGTGGTCTTATGACCGCTGCTTCTTAACTTCTGATTCCGGGAGCCTAAAGGCTCGCACTGAATAAGCAGCTTGACTGCTTCATAAATAGCAAATTTTCTCTCCACTCGTAAGCTATCCCTGTTATTGTTTTTTTTCCATTATATAGGGGCCTATTTATGAAATGTCTGTCCGTCATGATCCAATCATTGGATCAGGTCCGACAGACATTGCTGAATGTGGAGAGCAATACGCTCTCCGCATTCAGCATTGCACCAGCAGCTCTTGTGAACTGCTGGTGCAACACCGCCCCCTGCAGATTTGCAACCAATCAGCCGCTAGCAGGGGGTGTCAATCAACCCGATCGTATATGATCGGGTTGATTTCACACAATCTCTGTACACCTCCGCAGAGCAGGCGGACAGGTTATGGAGCAGCGGTCTTTAGACCGCTGCTTCATAACTGGTGTTTCTGGCGAGTCTGAAGGCTCGCTAGAATCACGGCCCTTCAAGCTCCATACAGAGCTTGATAAATGGGCCCCATAATCTCACACACTCACCCGAATGCATGTTGGTACGCTCACACACACGCACACACTCGCACAGACACGCACATAAACGCATACATGTACAACCACACACAGACACATTCATACACTTATGCACACACACACATGCACACACTCGCACAGACACGCACATAAACGCATACATGTACAACCACACACAGACACATTCATACACTTATGCACACACACACATGCACACACTCGCACAGACACGCACATAAACGCATACATGTACAACCACACACAGACACATTCATACACTTATGCACACATACACACACTCGCACAGACACGCACATAAACGCATACATGTACAACCACACACAGACACATTCATACACTTACGCACACACACACATACACACACTCGCACAGACACGCACATAAACGCATACATGTACAACCACACACAGACACATTCATACACTTACGCACACACACACATACACACACTCGCACAGACACGCACATAAACGCATACATGTACAACCACACACAGACACATTCATACACTTATGCACACACACACATACACACACTCGCACAGACACGCACATAAACGCATACATGTACAACCACACACAGACACATTCATACACTTATGCACACACACACATACACACACTCGCACAGACACGCACATAAATGCATACATGTACAACCACACACAGACACATTCATACACTTATGCACACACACACGCACAGACACGCACATAAACGCATACATGTACAACCACACACAGACACATTCATACACTTACGCACACACACACATACACACACACACTCGCACAGACACACACATAAACGCATACATGTACAACCACACACAGACACATTCATACACTTATGCACACACACACATACACACACTCGCACAGACACGCACATAAACGCATACATGTACAACCACACACAGACACATTCATACACTTATGCACACACACACATACACACAAGAACATATGCACATATGCTCACACACACACACTCCTTTACATATCCTTTTTTACATAAACGTGTGGATGTATTAATTCTGCTAAAATTGTAAACTTGAGTAAAATCATTTCCCAGGAATCTATAGGTGAGGATTATTTTTTTTCACAATGATAATATGGAGGCGCATTGTTAACTGGAATACAAGATTGCTATAGTTTCCTTCCTGATATACCCATAGATTTACAAATGTTACATGTTAACGGTAAAGTTCCAGGTGACAGATTTGACTTTAGAGTAAATTACTCAGGTATACATCTATCACACTAGTTATGAGCATGATTTATTGTTTCAGTATATACTTTATTGTACAGCGCCATCTTGTGGGTCACAAAACACTTGTTGATTGTAAGAAACTAATACACATGCTGTTTAATTCTGATTATCCTAGCTTTAGTGATTGAATAATCTAGATGTTATTAAAGACAATGGGGTAGATTTACCAATGTCTGTCCGACATGATACGCTGTAGCGTATCATATCCGACAGACATCCCTGAATTCCGACAGCATACCGGCATTTATCATTATACAAGCAGTTCACCAGAACTACTTGTGCAATGCTGCCCAGTGTAGGTGGAGTCAATCAGCCCGATTGTATAGGATCGGGTAGGATTGAAGACCGTAGCCTCAGAGGCAACGGACAAGTTAAGGAGCAGCGGTTTTAAGGCTGCTGCTTCATAACTGCTGTTTCCAGCGAGCCTGAAGCCATTCGGCCCTTGTTAAATCTACCCCACGAAGATAAATATGTTGCATCATGTTTCTTTTACTACTCCTCAATTCAGCACTTTAAAGTATACAAAATAATGAATAATAAATAGAAAAAACAATGAAGTCAGTGGGTTTTCCTGTAACTGTATATTAACAACTGACCAATCAGAACAAAAAACATGAGCATAAACATTCCAGTACAGAGACCCGATTCCTCTTTCTTATTGGTGCTTACTGAGTTTAACATAAAAAAGCAAAGTTCCAACAGTTCAAATAGTATAATACAGTACATATAGTATAATACAGTACAAATAGTATAATACAGTACAAATAGTATATTACAGTACAAATAGTATAAACAGTACAAATAGTATAATACAGTACAAATAGTATAAACAGTACAAATAGTATATTACAGTACAAATAGTATAAACAGTACAAATAGTATAATACAGTACAAATAGTATATTACAGTACAAATAGTATATACAGTACAAATAGTATAATACAGTACAAATAGTATATACAGTACAAATAGTATAATACAGTACAAATAGTATATTAGAGTACAAATAGTATAATACAGTACAAATAGTATATACAGTACAAATAGTATATTACAGTACAAATAGTATAAACAGTACAAATAGTATATTACAGTACAAATAGTATATACAGTACAAATAGTATAATACAGTACAAATAGTATATACAGTACAAATAGTATAATACAGTACAAATAGTATATACAGTACAAATAGTATATTACAGTACAAATAGTATATACAGTACAAATAGTATATTACAGTACAAATAGTATAATACAGTACAAATAGTATATTACAGTACAAATAGTAAAATACAGTACAAATAGTATATTACAGTACAAATAGTATAATACAGTACAAATAGTATATTACAGTACAAATAGTATAATACAGTACAAATAGTATATACAGTACAAATAGTATATTACAGTACAAATAGTATATACAGTACAAATAGTATATTACAGTACAAATAGTATAATACAGTACAAATAGTATATACAGTACAAATAGTATATTACAGTACAAATAGTATATACTGTACAAATAGTATAATACAGTACAAATAGTATATTACAGTACAAATAGTATATACAGTACAAATAGTATAATACAGTACAATAGTATATATTACAGTACAAATAGTAAAATACAGTACAAATAGTATATACAGTACAAATAGTATATACAGTACAAATAGTATAATACAGTACAAATAGTATATTACAGTACAAATAGTATATACATTACAAATAGTATATTACAGTACAAATAATATATACAGTACAAATAGTATATTACAGTACAAATAGTATAATACAGTACAAATAGTATATACAGTACAAATAGTATAATACAGTACAACTAGTATATTACAGTACAAATAGTAATATACAGTACAAATAGTATAATACAGTACAAATAGTATATACAGTACAAATAGTAAAATACAGTACAAATAGTATAATACAGTACAAATAGTATATTACAGTACAAATAGTATAATACAGTACAAATAGTATATACAGTACAAATAGTATAATACAGTACAAATAGTATATTACAGTACAAATAGTATATACAGTACAAATAGTATAATACAGTACAAATAGTATATACAGTACAAATAGTATAATACAGTACAACTAGTATATACAGTACAAATAGTATAATACAGTACAAATAGTATATTACAGTACAAATAGTATATACAGTACAAATAGTATATTACAGTACAAATAGTATAAACAGTACAAATAGTATAATACAGTACAAATAGTTTATTACAGTACAAATAGTATAATACAGTACAAATAGTATAATACAGTACAAATAGTATATAACAGTACAAATTGTATATTACAGTACAAATAGTATAAAACAGTACAAATAGTATAATACAGTACAAATAGTATATAACAGTACAAATAGTATATTACAGTACAAAATAGTATATATACAGTACAAATAGTATTAAAAGTACAAATCGTGTATACAGTACAAATAGTATAATACAGTACAAATAGTATAATACAGTACAAATAGTATATTACAGTACAATAGTATAAACAGTACAAATAGTATAATACAGTACAAATAGTAAAATACAGTACTAATAGTATATTAAGTACCAATAGTATAAACAGTTCAATAGTATAAACAGTACAAATAGTATAAACAGTACACATAGTATATAAAGTACATATAGTATAAACAGTACAAATAGTATCTTTACAGTACACATAGTATAATACAGTACAAATAGTATATTACAGTACAAATAGTATAAACAGTACAAATAGTTTAATACAGTACAAATTGTATAAACAGATACAAATAGTATATTACAGTACAAATAGTATAATACAGTACAAATAGTATATACAGTACAAATAGTATAATACAGTACAATAGTATATTACAGTACAAATAGTAAAATACCAGCTACAATAGTATATTACAGTACAAATTGTATAATACAGTACAAATAGTATATTACAGTACAAATAGTAAAATACGTACAAATGTTAATACAGTACAAATAGTATATTTACAGTACAAATAGTTAAATAGACAGTACAAATAGTACTATTACAGTACAAATAGTAAAATACAGTACATATAGGTATAATACAGTACAAATAGTATATTACAGTACAAATATTAAAATACAGTACAAATAGTATAATACAGTACAAATAGTATATTACAGTACAAATAGTATATTACAGTACAAAAAGTATATACAGTACCAATAGTATAATACAGTACAAATAGTATATACAGTACAAATAGTATAATACAGTACAAATAGTATATTACAGTACAAATAGTAAATACAGTACAAATAGTATATACAGTACAAATAGTAAAATAGAGTACAAATAGTATATACAGTACAAATAGTATAATACAGTACAAATAGTATATTACAGTACAAATAGTTAAAATACAGTACAAATAGTATATACAGTACAATAGTATATTACAGAATACAAATAGTATATACAGTACAAATAGTATAATTACAGTACAAATTGTATATTACAGTACAAATAGTATAATACAGTACAAATAGTATATTACAGATACAAATAGTATATACAGTACAAATAGTATAATACAGTACAAATAGTATAATAACAGTACAAATAGTATATACAGTACAAATAGTATATTACAGTACAAATAGTATAATACAGTACAAATAGTTTATACAGTAAAATAGTATATTACAGTTACAAATAGAATATACAGTACAAATAGTATAATACAGTACCAAATAGTATATTCTCAGTACAAATAGTATAGCACAGTACAAATAGTATAATACAGTACAAAATAGTATATACAGTACAAATAGTATATTACAGTACAAATAGTATAATACAGTACAAATAGTATATTAAAGTACAAATAGTATATACAGTACAAATAGTATATTACAGTACAAATAGTATAATACAGTACAAATAGTATATACAGTAAAATAGTATATTACAGTACAAATAGTATATACAGTACAAATAGTATAATACAGTACAAATAGTATATTACAGTACAAATAGTATAGCACAGTACAAATAGTATAATACAGTACAAATAGTATATACAGTACAAATAGTATATTACAGTACAAATAGTATAATACAGTACAAATAGTATATTAAAGTACAAATAGTATAATACAGTACAAATAGTATATACAGTACAAATAGTATATTACAGTACAAATAGTATATACAGTAACTGTATATTAGAAGACCGTAGCCTCAGTGGTAACGGACAACTTATGGAGCAGCGGTTTTAAGGCTGCTGCTTCATAACTGCTGTTTCCAGCGAGCCTGAAGCCATTCGGCCCTTGTTAAATCTACCCCACAGAGATAAATATGTTGCATCATGTTTCTTTTACTACTCCTCAATTCAGCACTTTAAAGTATACAAAATAATGAATAATAAATAGAAAAAACAATGAAGTCAGTGGGTTTTCCTGTAATTGTATATTAACAACTGACCAATCAGAACAAAAAACATGAGCATAAACATTCCAGTACAGAGACCCGATTCCTCTTTCTTATTGGTGCTTACTGAGTTTAACATAAAAAAGCAAAGTTCCAACAGTTCAAATAGTATAATACAGTACATATAGTATAATACAGTACAAATAGTATAATACAGTACAAATAGTATATTACAGTACAAATAGTATAATACAGTACAAATAGTATATTACAGTACAAATAGTATAATACAGTACAAATAGTATAAACAGTACAAATAGTATATTACAGTACAAATAGTATAAACAGTACAAATAGTATAATACAGTACAAATAGTATAAACAGTACAAATAGTATATTACAGTACAAATAGTATATACAGTACAAATAGTATAATACAGTACAAATAGTATAATACAGTACAAATAGTATAATACAGTACAAATAGTATATTACAGTACAAATAGTATAATACAGTACAAATAGTATATACAGTACAAATAGTATATTACAGTACAAATAGTATAATACAGTACAAATAGTATATTACAGTACAAATAGTAAAATACAGTACAAATAGTATATTACAGTACAAATAGTATATACAGTACAAATAGTATAATACAGTACAAATAGTATATACAGTACAAATAGTATATTACAGTACAAATAGTATATACAGTACAAATAGTATATTACAGTACAAATAGTATAATACAGTACAAATAGTATATACAGTACAAATAGTATAATACAGTACAAATAGTATATACTGTACAAATAGTATAATACAGTACAAATAGTATATTACAGTACAAATAGTATATACAGTACAAATAGTATATTACAGTACAAATAGTATAATACAGTACAAATAGTATATTACAGTACAAATAGTAAAATGCAGTACAAATAGTATAATACAGTACAAATAGTATATACAGTACAAATAGTATAATACAGTACAAATAGTATATTACAGTACAAATAGTATATACAGTACAAATAGTATATTACAGTACAAATAATATATACAGTACAAATAGTATATTACAGTACAACTAGTATATTACAGTACAAATAGTATAATACAGTACAAATAGTATATACAGTACAAATAGTATATTACAGTACAAATAGTATATACTGTACAAATAGTATAATACAGTACAAATAGTATATTACAGTACAAATAGTATATACAGTACAAATAGTATATTACAGTACAAATAGTATAATACAGTACAAATAGTATATTACAGTACAAATAGTAAAATGCAGTACAAATAGTATAATACAGTACAAATAGTATATACAGTACAAATAGTATATTACAGTACAAATAGTATATACATTACAAATAGTATAATACAGTACAAATAGTATATACAGTACAAATAGTATAATACAGTACAACTAGTATATTACAGTACAAATAGTATATACAGTACAAATAGTATATTACAGTACAAATAGTATATACAGTACAAATAGTATAATACAGTACAAATAGTATATACAGTACAAATAGTACAATACAGTACAAATAGTAAAATACAGTACAAATAGTATAATACAGTACAAATAGTATATTACAGTACAAATAGTATAATACAGTACAAATAGTATATACAGTACAAATAGTATATTACAGTACAAATAGTATAATACAGTACAAATAGTATATTACAGTACAAATAGTATATACAGTACAAATAGTATAATACAGTACAAATAGTATAATACAGTACAACTAGTATATACAGTACAAATAGTATATACAGTACAAATAGTATAATACAGTACAAATAGTATATTACAGTACAAATAGTATATACAGTACAAATAGTATAATACAGTACAAATAGTATAAACAGTACAAATAGTATAATACAGTACAAATAGTATATTACAGTACAAATAGTATAAACAGTACAAATAGTATAATACAGTACAAATAGTATAAACAGTACAAATAGTATATTACAGTACAAATAGTATAAACAGTACAAATAGTATAATACAGTACAAATAGTAAAATACAGTACAAATAGTATAATACAGTACAAATAGTATAAACAGTACAAATAGTATATTACAGTACAAATAGTATAATACAGTACAAATAGTATAAACAGTACAAATAGTATATTACAGTACAAATAGTATAATAGAGTACAAATAGTATATACAGTACAAATAGTATAATACAGTACAAATAGTAAAATACAGTACAAATAGTATATTACAGTACAAATAGTATAATACAGTACAGATAGTATAAACAGTACAAATAGTATAATACAGTACAAATAGTATAAACAGTACAAATAGTATAATACAGTACAAATAGTATAAACAGTACAAATAGTATATTACAGTACACATAGTATAATACAGTACAAATAGTATATTACAGTACAAATAGTATAATACAGTACAAATAGTATAAACAGTACAAATAGTATAATACAGTACAAATAGTATAAACAGTACAAATAGTATATTACAGTACAAATAGTATAATACAGTACAAATAGTATAAACAGTACAAATAGTATATACAGTACAACAAAGTATAATAGAGTACAAATAGTATATACAGTACAAATAGTATAATACAGTACAAATAGTAAAATACAGTACAAATAGTATATTACAGTACAAATAGTATAATAACAGTACAGATAGTATAAACAGTACAAATAGTATAATACAGTACAAATAGTATAAACAGTACAAATAGTATAATACAGTACAAATAGTATAAACAGTACAAATAGTATATTACAGTACACATAGTATAATACAGTACAAATAGTATATTACAGTACAAATAGTAAAAACAGTACAAATAGTATAATACAGTACAAATAGTATAAACAGTACAAATAGTATATTACAGTACAAATAGTATAATACAGTACAAATAGTATATACAGTACAAATAGTATAATACAGTACAAATAGTATATTACAGTACAAATAGTATAATACAGTACAAATAGTATATTACAGTACAAATAGTATAGCACAGTACAAATAGTATATACAGTACAAATAGTAAAATACAGTACAAATAGTATATTACAGTACAAATAGTATAATACAGTACAAATAGTATATACAGTAAAATAGTATATTACAGTACAAATAGTATATACAGTAACTGTATATTAACAACTGACCTTTAAAAAAGCATTTAAAAAGAAGAAACTGTAAACTAATCCAGGTGTTTTTAAAACAACCTGAATAATTACAAATGTGAAATAATTGAAACAATGAGAAACAGATGAGAGAACATTTCTAACCACACCATTGGAGTAACAGACTGTCAATCAAACAATCACCTAATTCAAGGAGGCTATTTAAGGCAAGTCAATACTACAGGTGAAAGATCTTGATAAAGGCTGGGAACACAGCCGAAACGCGTAGATGTTTTTTCACCTTTAACAAGCTATTTTCCATGCGATAAGGTATGATCAGTATATAACATATATCCGTTGTGGCGTTTACCAGTAATTCACCTACTGCTTGTGAGCAGTCATCGTCTCTTCTCAGAATCGTTTCAACCTCACTAGTAGGCGGAGTCATCGCCTGCTTAGACGTTAAGGGGCTCAAATCTGTTTCGAACTGCACCAAGTTATTCGAAGTAAGGATCAGCTTAACCTTTGCACAGCTCACCTTTTGCACATCAACTTCAGCACATCACCAGCGGCAACGATTCCGCTTTGCAACACTCATTGCTTAGTGTAAAACACAGCGAAGTGGGATAACGCCCTGCTTAAAGGGACATGAAACCCAAACATTTTCTTTCATGATTCAGACAGAAAATTCAATTTTAAACAACTTTCTAATTTACTTCTATTATTTAATGTGCTTCCTTCTCTTATTATCCTTTGGTGAAGGTTTATCTAGACAAGCTCAGGAGCAGCAGAGAACCTAGGTTCTAGCTGTTGATTGGTGGCTGCATATATATATATATCGATTGTGATTGGCTCACCCATGTGTTCATTTAGAAACCATTAGTGCATTGCTGCTTCTTCAACAAATGATACCAAGAGAATAGAACAAATTAGACAATAGAAGTAAATTAGAAAGTTGTTTATAATTGTATTTGTATTTTGAATCATGAAAGAAAAAAATTGGGTTTCATGTCCCTTTAAGGTATTTCACTCAAGAAGCTCTCTTGAGACATTTTAAACAGCACTGACTTTTAAACCTTTCACTGGATTTTCACTCATATTCATAGCTATGAACTTTTATTTTGCGCATTAAATATACGATGTATTCATGATCATTTGTACATCATATGGTTATTGTATATTGTCTAGATGCCGACATACGTATGTTAGGTCTTGTGTGTTTTGTATATATTGAAATAAAAAACACTTATTTATATGTCCTTTTTAAGTATACATTTGTGAGACACTTACAGATAAGCTCTTCTTCTCAAAGCGCTTTTCCCCTACTTTCCCTCTTTTTTTTCTGTCCTTAATAAATGCATGATAGCAGAATGAAAAACATTAATGGATCTATACACTAAACCCAAGTCAAATAAATAAAATTTAAAATATGGCTTACATTAACTGAAACGTGATCCAAGTCTCGCTGGATACACCAGCTAGACCATCCGGACGATGCAGAAAAGTATTTATGGGGTCCTGGAACCCATGCTTCCTGTATGAGGAGTTGAACGCTTTCTGAAAGGCCTTTGCATTACCAGGGTTTCCATGAAATTGTCCAGGCCAAAAGTTTAAGAGACTGTTGAAGAACAAGTTTGTGAAAGTTGCCGTCAGGATCTGATAACAGATCAGGAATTAGAAGAAGAAGGATAGGATTCTGGTAAGAAAACTCTAGGAGAGATGGATACCATAGTTGGGCTGGTCAGAGTGGGGTGATGATTGTCAGAGAGAGGACATCCCTGCGAACAATCAAAAGAGTTCTTGCTATCATCCAAAATAGGGGAAACGCATAAGCTGCTAGGGGAGGCCAGTAATGTAGAAATGCATCTATTGCCTTGGCTTCTGGATCTGGGCGCCAGCTAAAGTACGGACGCAATTGGAAATTCAAGCTAAAATAAAAATAAATCTATTAAAAATTACCTCTCAAAGTTTGGAGAGAAAGAAAAACTTCTCTGTATAACTTCTAATCGCTTGAGTCCATCAGATAATGAGAACCCTAGTCCACTAGTGTATTGGAAAGTCCCGGTATATTTTCTGCCATGACTGAAATATTCCAGTCTAAGCAAAGATGAATGAAATCCTTCATAATATTGGAAAGATTTCTGTATTTGGTTCCTCCGAGATGATTTAAATATCGTACTGCTGAAATGTGCTCCATTTGAACAAGAATGGACACTGGAGTAAAATCTCTCACAAAACTTTTGAATACAAAAGAACCAGGCAAAAGATCCAAACAATTGATGCCAAAAAATTTTTTCTGACAGTGACAATTTTCCTCCAGTAATTGATGGACCGCAACATGCTCCTCAACTGGAATGACTTGCGTCAGATTCTATTATAAAATCTGGAAGTTTCCCAAAAATTGCTCTCAAATTCCAAGCTTCCATGTGATAAAGCCACCATTTGAGGTTCCTCTTTAACTTCCAAAGTTAATAGAATGAGATGAGCATAGGAAAAAGGCTTCTGAAGATAAGGAATCTTCAGACGTTGAAGTTCTCAATAATGTAAGGGGGCAGGGAAGATAGCCTGAATAGAGGATTAGAGTAACTCTACTATTCTAGCTATCTTTCTGATAGAAAATAATTATTTGGAAATAGTTCTTGTAATTTCTTTTTTTGATATTCTTTATTTTCTTAGAAGGGACATTTATAGTGGAATTTCTCTTTGTTGACTACAAATCCTAGGTTCTCTAAAAGATTGATGGTAGCGTTTGATGATTTTAACAAGGAATACAATTCTGGTTCATAATTAAAATATCGTTTAGATTTATAATCAAACAAATTCCTTGAAGCCTTAACCAAGACACCACTGGTTTTAGAAGTTTTGTGAAGATCCAAGATGCTGTGGAAAGGCTGAAAGGAAGGCAAGTAAGATTCCAGGATTAATAGCCCCAACAGAATACAAGGAATTTTCAAATGTTGAGGGTCGATTGGAAATGTGCGATAAGCATTGGAAAGATCCAATCTCACTAGCCAATTGTTCTCTAATAGGCATTGTCGAAGAAGATGAATGCCCTCCATTTTGAAGTGGTGATAAACAACAAAAGAGTTTAGAGATTTTAAATTGATACAGGACAATATTGATCGTTTTTAATTTTTACAAGAAAAAGATTGCTTAAATAAATATCTTTTGAATTTAAGGTTGGCAAGATTGTTTTTTTGTTTTTTTTAAGGAAAGGTTTTGAATCTCTGTTTGGACCATAATTGTGTTCTCTTGAGAAAATATAATTGGATTTGTTTATTGAATTTGAATAGGGAAATAAAAAAAATATATTAATACTTCTCTCACAGTTTGGAGAACCCATTGATCTGCTGTTATAAGGTTTAAATTCTGAGCAAAAAAAACTAGTCTGCCATAAGCTGTATCCTGGGAAGAAGGGAGAGTTATAGGAAATTGAATTACCTGGAGGGTAGCAAGCTCTGGCTCTAGTGCGTTGTTGTCTTTGGCTACAAGTTCTTGCTCAGGCAGGGAAAAAACTGGTTAAGGGATCTTGGGGTCTTGGATAATTATATTGGAAGAAATTTGGTTGAGGGTGTTGGAAAAATTGAGACCTGTTTATATAAGAGGAGCCTTTCCCAGCCTTATCTGAGAAATTTGGATTCTAAAAATGTTTTCTTAGCAGAAGGTTTTACTTTATTTAGAGAGGTAAAAATATTTATATAATGATTTAAGTCCTTTAAAAAGGCACCCCCAAATAAAAGTCCATCTGAATCAGAAGATAATTCATTTATGGCCAAATCACAAATCTTTGGGTCTATCTTTCTCAGTATGTTGTTTCTCTTCTCAATAGTCATTGTGGTGTTTGTATTGCCCACAAACTGCTTAATCAGCAATCTCATATAGTTTAGTAATTGGACCTATGGTATAAAGGAGTTTATCCTGGCATTCTTTACAGTCTTTATCTAAATATTTTTTAATTTTGTAGCCTGGCTCCAATAAATTCTAAAACTTTAGGGTCACTTTCTGGTGGGATCACACCAATTCTTAGGTAGAAGGGGTCTGCTGAATTCTGCCCTTATTTTATTCCTAGATTGTCTCTTTAATGGGTTTTTGATTTGAAAATCAATAAACTTTGCAAGATCAATAGGGGTTCCCATTCTGCAGAACGGGGTTGATAGAGGATGTCCGGAATAATTCTGGGGTTACCCAGTGCATCAACAAAATTGACTTTATCTTCCTCTATATTTTTAGATTTTTTAAACATTTAAAAAATATATATATATTTTCATTTTCAGAAAAGCTATTAGAATCCACATTAGGGGGCCTATCAAGCTCCGAATGAAGCTTGATGCCCCGTGTTTCTGGCGAGCCTGCAGGCTCGCCAGAAACACCAGTTATGAAGCAGCGGTCACAAAGACCGCTGCTCCATAACCCTGTCCGCTTGCTCTGAGCAGGCGGACAGACATCGCCGGAATTCAACCCGATCAAGTACGATCGGGTTGATTGACACCTCCCTGCTGGCGGCCCATTGGCCGCGAGTCTGCAGGGGGTGGCGTTGCACCAGCAGCTCTTGTGAGCTGCTGGTACAATGCTGAATACGGAGAGCGTAATGCACTGTCGGATCAGGTTCACCAGACTTTGTTAAATAGAGGCCAAGGTATCAAAAGAGGAAGAATTATCTTTATTTAAAAAATATATTATTCATGTTTTTGTTTAGAATCTCCCAATTGTGACCATTTGCGTGCACGGGTTCTTTTGACAGATCCTTTATTTCCCCTGCTGCTGGGAAGGTGAGTATTCGCAAGAAGCTGACGAGACCTGTGAATTCATTGTTTGCTTGTTTTAATAGCAATTGATGGTCTCTTTCTTTTAATATTAGATATAGATTTATCAGACGAGATTAAAGAAGAAAAATGTGTTATCCACTTATTTATAGAGTTGTCTATCATTAGTTGGATAGACTGTTCAGTATGCTGAACATCTGCTTCAGAATTTTGTGACATCTTATTATTAAAAATTACATAATAAACTGAGGGCCAAATTACAAGTCGCACGGCAAATCTAAATTGACCGTTAGCGAAAACACCGCTAGCGATATGGTTTTTTGCGATTGTCGGGATCCGCTTGTATTACAAGTTGAAAAACCTGAGAATTGCAAACATCGCTAGTGGAGTTTTGGCGTGCGCGTGCATTTATTCTGCGATAGAAATCAATGGAGAAAAAAAAGTGGGAAAAACCTCCCTACTAGCGAAACCAACAAAAAAGTGAAAGAAAACACCCTACCATAAGCACCTAGTCTAATAACCCCTAATTCACCATCCCCCACAACGCAAACACTGATTAAAAGTATTAACCCCTAAACCACCATCTCCCCACATCGCAAACTACATAAATAAACAATTTACCCCTAAACCGCCATCCCCCCTTTGCAAACTATCTAAATAAACTGTTAACTCCTAAACTGCCATCCCCCACAACGCAATCTATCTAAATAAATTATTAACCCCTATATAAAAGGGGTAACTTGTATTCAATCTTCATTTTGAGGCTGAAGACCGCATGAGGAAGACCTCCGTGTCGTTGGGCCAAAGATGAAAATCAACGTCGCCGCCGCCATCAATGGACCCATGATGGATGAAGATTGAGCTCCACCGAGATGAAGATGAGCACCCCCTATCATCATTGGTGAGTACCAATTTTGGGGTTAGAGTTAGTTTTCTGATTAGGATTTTTTTAAATTTTTTTATGGGCAGTAAAAGAGCTAAATGCCCTTTTAAGGGCAATGCCTATCAAAATGCCCTTTTCGGGGGAATGGGTAATTTAGGGCTTTTTAGTTAGATTTTTTTTTACTTTGGGGGTTGGGGGGTTGTAATGTTAGGGGGTCATTGTTTTATTTTATGCAAAAGAGCTTTAGCTTTAGGGCAGTGCCCTACAAAAGGACATTTTAAGGGCTAACAGTAGTTTTTTTTGTAGAATAGTTTCTTTTTTATTTTGGCATGGTTTTTTGGGGGGTATTAGAATAAGATTATTTTTTATTTTTGGTAGTTTTTTTGTGTGTAAATGTTAGGTTTTTATTTTTTGTAATGTTAGGGGTTTTTTTTGGATAAGCTTAGATTTAAATTTTATTTTACAGGTAAGTTTTTATTTATTTTAAGTTAGTTTGAATAGTTTTAGTTTAATGTATGTGTATTTTAATTGGGGTGTTAGGTTAGGGGGGTTAGTTATTAGTTTACTACTGTGCGTTGTGGGGGGGTGGCGGTTTAGGGGTTAGGGGATAGCTGTTTAGGGGTTAAAAATGTATTTAGATAATTTGCGTTGTGGGGATGGTGGTTTAGGGGTTAATAATTTAGATAGTTTGTGAAGTGGGGAGATGGCGGTTTAGTGGTTAATACTTTTATTTAGTGTTTGCAATGTGGGAGGATGGCGGTTTAGGGGTTAATACTTTTATTTAGTGTTTGCGATGTGGGAGGGTGGCGGTTTAGGGGTTAATACTTTTATTTAGTGTTTGCGATTTGGGAGGATGGCCGTTTAGGGGTTAATACTTTTATTTAGTGTTTGCGATGTGGGAGGATGGCGGTTTAGGGTTTAATACTTTTATTTAGTGTTTGTGATGTGGTGTTATGACGGTTTAGGGGTTAATAGTGTAGTTTATGGGTGTAAGTGTACTTTTTTAATGTATTTTTGTTGTTTTTTGTGAAACTTTTTAGTGGGGGGAAAATGGATTGTGTAATCGCCATTGCGCTAGTGCAAAGTCCGTTGCACACCACTTGTAATATTGCCCATAATAAATTCAATAAATTATAACCACAAAACAAATGTATTATAAAAAGATTATTGAGGAGAAAGAACAACTCGTATTTTATTAAAGGGATAGAATAGTCAAATATTTTCTTTCATGATTCAGATAGAGCATGCAATTTTAAGCAACTTTCTAATTTACTCCTATAATCAATTTTTCTTCGTTCTCTTGCTATCTTTATTTTAAAAAGTTGAATGTAAGCGTAGAAGCCGGCCCATTTTTTATTCAGCACCTGGGTAGCACTTGCTGATTGGTGTCTAAATGTAGCAATCCAATCAGCAAGTGCTACCCAGGTGCTGAACCAAAAATGGGCCGACTCCTATGCTTACTTTCCAGTTTTTTTTAAATAAAGATACCAAGAGAACGAAGAAAAATTGATTATAGGAGTAAATTAGAAAGTTGTTTAAAATTGAATGCTCTATCTAAATCATGAAAGTTTATTTTTTAATAGACTATCCCTTTAATTTATAAAATTCACAAATATATGGCAACAAAAAGACAGAAGGAAACCATTTATAGCTGTGAAGAAATGTGGAAAGATGACCAGTCTACTGTGAGATAATCTGGAAGGCGGGAAAGTTGGCTATAAACCCCCTATAAAATGGAGTTGATGGATATGCGCAATAGCGGCCTTCAAGATGGCGGATGGAACAGTATTTGTGTGATGAATGAAGAAAAAGAGAGCAGGTAAGTAGTGGATAACAAAGGGAAATATACTCAGAAATAAAGTAGTAATATATTATTAAATAAAAGGAAATAGTAAAGGTAACAATAAGTGGGGGAAACAATAACTATAAAAGGAAAAAAAAGAGAAAAAATCTGTAACAAAACAAAAAAATGGAAGTAAATAAGCGATAATAGAATAAGAAGTAAAGATAATAAAATTAAATAGATAATACAGAAATAATGAAAAAGACAATAACATAATAAGTAAAAAACTGTGTAAAGAACTGTAACCATTAGTTCAAACTTAAGCTGAACAGCAAAAGAAAGAGGAATCTGGCCTCTGTATTGGTCAGATTATGGTCATGATCTTTGTTCTGATTGGTCAGTTTATGGTCATGATCTTTGTTCTGATTGGTCAGTTTATGGTCATGATCTTTGTTCTGAATGGTCAGTTGTGGGAAAAACCCACTCACTTCATTGTTTTATTCTATGTGATGATTTATTAATTTTATTGTTTACTTTAAAGTGCTGCTTCGAGGAGTAGTAAAGAAAGATGACGCAAACTGTGAGTCTCTGGTCTTGTAATAAAAAGAGTTACGTCCTGCAACCCCTAAAACAGGGATCAGTCACAATCCTTTAGACAAGCTTATCAAATCATTTATCTTATAAATCACCATACACATTAAAGGGACATGAAACCCAAACATTTTCTTTCATGATTTTAGGTAGAACAAACTATTTTAAACAACTTTCCAGTTTACTTCTATTATTAAATTTGCTTCACTCTCTTGTATCATTTGTTGAATGAGCAGCAATGCACTACTGGTTGCTAATTGAACACATGGGTGAGCCAATGACAATTGGTATATATATATGCAGCCACCAATCAGCAGCTAGAACCTAGGTTCTTTGCTGCTCCTGAGCTTACCTAGATAAATCTTTCAGCAAAGGATAACAAGAGAAGGAAGCAAAGTAAATAATATAAGTAAATTGGAAAGTTGTTTAAAATTGTATGTTCTGTCTAAATCATGAATGTCTAATTATGACTTTACTATCCCTTTAAGGGCTTGATTACAAGTGGAGCACAAAAATATTAGCACTATTGAGCACTAACACCACTTAAATCAATAGCGCTCATATTCTTGCACAAGTATTACAAGCTGAAAGTAAAATGTTAACAAGCAAGCAAAAAACATCTGGAGGTCGGATAGTGCGATCGTGCTAGCTCTGTTTCCCAGAAGACTTCTATAGGGCACGCTACAGAAGTCTTTTCTGGTTTTCACTTGCACGCTAACCCAAAGGGGCACTAGGACAACTGTTCTAAATCCAAAGGTGTGTTAAAAATCCTTCAAATAAATTTGTTTTTCACTTAGAAGAAAATTTTGCCATCCAATGCAACATCAGAAGTGGCAATTGCAGGCCGATAGGTTCACTCCTTGCAAACCTGTCCACCTGCAAGGATGATACATTTTGGCTTAAGAAGGTGTATAGAACGTAATAGTGACCACAATGATACTTTGACAAAATTTGATACAATAGGTGGGAGTTGTAACAATTTTACTTTCCATTAAAGGGACACTGAACTCAAATTTTTTCTTTTGTAATTCAGAAAGAGCATGCAATTTTAAGTAACTTTCTAATTTACTCCTATTATCAATTTTTCTTCGTTCTCTTGCTATCATTATTTGAAAAAGAAGGCATCTAAGCTTTTTTTTGGTTTCAGTACTCTGGACAGCACTTTTTTATTGGTGGATGAATTTATCCACCAATCAGCAAGGACAACCCAGGTTGTTCACCAAAAATGGGCCGGCATCTAAACTTACATTCTTGCATTTCAAATAAAGATACCAAGAGAATGAAGAAAAATTGATAATAAGAGTAAATTAGAAAGTTGCTTAAAATGTCATGCTCAATCTGAATCACGAAAGAAAAATTTTGGGTAGTGTCCCTTTAAACTCTTATACAGATTTTCTAGTAAAATTTTACAATTGAAAGCTTTATTTTAAATATCATAGTATTTGAAAGTTCTAAAATAAAGTATTTGTATTAACATGAATTTCGCAAACCTGTCCCAACACCCTAGCTGCATCATTTTAAATGCAACATTTAAATAGATATTGTAATAACTAACGGCTAGATTACGAGTTTTGCGTTATGAGTGAAAAAGCAGCGTTATGGCTCTTTTTCACTACCACTGGTATTACAGGTGTTGTAGGTATAGCTGTACCGCACACTTTTTTGGCCGTCACGCAACATAACTACCTCCCTTTTAAAAAGTCCTTTTACAATGGGACTTCCATAGCGCCGGTATTACGAGTTTGCCTGCCCGGCCAAAAAGTGAGCGGTACAGCCCATAACTACAAGATCCATACCGTTAACTGAAAGTCAGTAGTTATGGGTTTTATGCTACAAAGCTGTAGCATAAAACTCATAACTAAAGTGTTACAAAGTATACTAACACCCATAAACTACCTATTAACCCCTAAACCGAGGCCCTCCCGCATCGCAAACACTAAAATAAAATTATTATCCCCTAATCTGCCACTCCGGACATCGCCGCCACTATAATAAACATATTAACCCCTAAACAGCCGCACTCCTGCATCGCAAGCACTAGTTAAATATTATTAAACCCTAATCTGCTGCCCCCAATGTCGTCGCCACCTACATACACTTATTAACCCCTAATCTGCTGCCCCCAATGTCGCCGCCACTATACTAAAGTTATTAACCCCTAAACCTCTGGCCTCCCACATCACTAACACTAAATAAATATATTAACCCCTAACCCTAAGTCTAACCCTAACCCTAACACCCCTAACTTTAATATAATTAAAATAAATCTAAATAAAACCTACTATTATTACCTAAATAATACCTATTTAAGACTAAATACTTGCCTGTAAAATAAACCCTAAGCTAGCTACAATATAACTAATAGTTACATTGTAGCTATCTTAGGTTTTATTTTTATTTCACAGCTAAGTTTGTATTTATTTTAACTAGGTAGAATAGTTAGTAAATAGTTATTAACTATTTACTAACTACCTAGCTAAAATAAATACAAATTTACCTGTAAAATAAAACCTAACCTGAGTTACACTAACACCTAACCTTACACTACAATTAAATAAATTACATTAATTAAATACAATTAACTAAATTACAAAAAAAAAAAACTAAATTACACAAAATAAAAATAAATTATCAAATATTTAAACTAATTACACCTAATCTAATAGCCCTATCAAAATAAAAAAGCCCCCCGTTCCTGCGCTCTTTTCTGGTTTCACCCTTATTATTGATAAATTCTTTCATTTGTTTTTCTTGCTTTATTTAAGCCTTTTTAAAACACTTTTGTTTTCTTGTACTTCTATTCCTGCATATTGAGTTCTACTCTCCATAACCTTCACAATAATAGAAGTGAACTTAAAAGTTGTTTAGAATTCTATGCTCTATCTGAATCATTAAGGATTTTTTTTTTCGTTTTTCTTGTCCTTTTAAATATTTTATGGGAATTCAATTGGTGTTTTTTGGCTCTTTAAAGATTGAGGTGCTATCAAAAGTTCACACAAATCTCCGAAGATAGAGGGGATACTGTGTGTGTTTTTTTAGGGTAGGGTGGTTCTTATTTTGCTTTTATTATATAAATTCTTATTTTCCCCTATGCCCTGCTGTTCTAAAGTAAAGGATATGTTTAAAAAATGGGCTATCTTACAAATTGATACCCTTGGCAATTAGCAGCCACCACTGGTACTGGAATTTTATCTTCAGGACTTTCCTATGAGCCTTTTTTACATCTGACTTTTGCATCTTTTTTTCTTTATATTGATATTAGATTTAATGCTGAATTTATCTTACAAGACTGAGGGCTAGATTACAAGTGGAGCGCTAATTTAAGTTTGTAGGCGCTAAACTTGCCAAGTGTGGAGTGCTAAAAAAAAACGTCACTGTAAAGTGCCTTTACATTGCGGTTTATGGAAAACTTTGTGTTCTCTGTAAATAAATATGTATATGCTTATATATATTTCAATCTGCTGCCCATCGCTGCACAATTTACCCCCTTCGCTGCACTAGGTTCTCATGCAGTGTCTCATAGCATGAGAACGGGGCTCCCATTGGAGTCTATGGAAGCGCGTTCTATGGAGTCTATGGGAGCGCAAATCTTCTGTGCATTGCATCTAACTTGTAATAGCAGCATACATTTGCGTGCGCTGGTATTACTAAGTGAAGCGCAAATATCGCTTTTGCAAATATTATATTTTGCGCTCCACTTGTAATTTAGCCCTGAATATGTTAGCTAAGTGTATCTTCGGAATATATTTTATTTTTCATCATTAAAGGGACACTAAACCCAAATTTTTTTCTTTCATGATTCAGATAGAGCATGCAATTTTAAGCAACTTTCTAATTTACTCCTATTATCAATTTTTCTTCATTCTCTTGGTAATTTTATTTAAAAAAACTGGAATATAAGCTTATCAGCAGTCCCATTTTTGTTTCAGAACCCTGGATAGCACTTGCTGATTGGTGGATACATTTAGCTACCAATAAGCAAGTGCAACCCAGGTTCTGAACCAAAAATGTGCCGGCTCCTAAGCTTTTATTCCTGCTTTTCAAATAAAGATGCCAAGCGAACAAAGAGAAATTGATAATAGGAGTAAATTAGAAAGTTGAATAAAATGACCTGCTCTCTCTGAATCATGAAAGAAAAACATTAGGTTTAGTATCCCTTTAAGGCTCTGATAAAAGCACTATAATATTGTGATTTTAATTTTTTCATCAGCTTTTTTTAAAGAATTGTAATGTGATATTAATATTAGTGATTTTACACTGTATACCAAGAAAACTAGTCCTACAGTCATTGCTTATAGAAGAATCAGGGAAAAGAAGCCATTCCAAATATATTCAACAATGTAAAAAAAAGGTTTATGTGACTTTTTAAAGGGATGTTAAACAGTCTGTCTCATTGTTGTAATAAAAATAAAAAAGCACTAAGCAGTTGCTTATACTTAATAGAAATCATTGCAATATGTATTATTCATCTATTTAAATGGATTTTACCTTTTAGGTTTTTTTACATTACATTTGTGCTTCCTGTCAAAGCCCTACAAGGAGCCAGGAGGAGGCTTGCTCATGTGAGACTGCTTACCGCAAGCAGCAAAGCAGCCGTCATACAATCACTGCTTTAAAACCTACACCACCTCTAAAGTTACTGAGATAAAAGATCTCAAATTCACTTTTTCTGGGTGATTGACAGCCCCTGCTCTCGTTCTAATGGTCGTTCAAGAGCAGAGCCATTGGTGCATAAGTTGTGTAATAGAAAAATATTGTACGTCCACTGACCACTTATTATTATTATCGGTTATTTGTAGAGCGCCAACAGATTCTGCAGCGCACATGTCACAAAGATGGGCACAAAGTCAGGGCAATAGCACATAAGGCCCTTTGTGCTATCTGAGTCTCCTACACTTTACATTAGAACTTTTTTTTTTTTTTTTTTAAATCTATGCCCATACATCTAAGATAGGGATCTGTCACCTGTAAATCACCAGCAGTATACAGAATAGATAAAATCCAATATTTCATTTTGTTCTCCATATTGTGTGCTGATACCAGTCTGGTGCTTGGTTATTCTCATGGACATCCATTCTCATGAATATCCTGGTATTATAGGCTAGATTTAATAAGAGCTGAACGGACATGATTCGCTGTAGCGTATGCTGTCAACACTTAACATTGCGCAAGCACTTCTGGTAAAATGCTTGTGCAATTCCGCCCCCTGCTCCCTGGTGGTCAATCGGCCGCTAGCAGGAGCTGTGAATCATTCCGATCGTATATATATTACAATTGATGCTTCTTAACTTCCGCTGCTTAATAAATGAAGCCCTTAGTCTCTGTATTGATTTTCTCGTTTGACCCCTGCATACATCCTGGTTTATGCTACAAGCCTTATCCTTGCCTGTACCCTAAACTGATGATTGACCTGCTGGCTACTGAACTTAACTTCTAACTAGACATGTGCGTTTCGATTCGTTCTGAATCGAAATTCGGCCGAATTTGTTAAATTCGGATAGATTAGAATTTCCGAATTACGATAGTACCGAATCTACCGAATAAATCCGAATTAGTTCGGATTTATTTGTTACATTCGGATGGCCATGGATTACACTAGTATTGTACAGTATATTAGGGTATATCACTCTGCTATGGGTTACACCTAATATACAGTACATAATACTAGTCTAACACACAGCACATCCCACCTAACACATACCGAAATTCTGAATTTCCAAATCGAGCCGAACCAAATCCAGCCAAATTTATTCTAATCCGAATGAATCCGAAACAAATTCATTCAAATTTTTCCGAATTCAAATAGATCCGAACAGAAATTCGAAAACATCCGAATCGATCAGAACCGAAACAAATTTTTCGGCCATGCACAAGTCTACTTCTAACCTGGCAATCATTGCCTTGACAACACTATTGTATCGGTATTACTGCTGTCATAATACTTTCACATTAGGACAAATCAGGATACAATTCCACCCACAGGGCTCAGGATTTGTAAAAGGATTTTCAGAGATATTAGAAAACAAAATAATGTTATATTTAGAACATCTAAATGTTGCTTTGGGTAATCTTTTTAATCCCAGAGATTGCTGCAATGTATAGTAACCCTAATTGTAACCTTGACCGAAATCTAACCCTGAGTTAAAGGAAAATAAAGTCTTTTTTTGTTATGCATCAGAAATGATTCACAGCATTTCAAAAGAACTGCATGAAAAAATAAATCTTTTAAATACATTTAAAACTTTTATTTTGTTAGGAAAATGTGCATTTTGCAGGCCTGAAACACACCCCTTTAAAACATTATCGGCTAGATTAAGAGTTGTGCGTTAGGGTTAAAAAGCAGTGTTGAGAGGTCCCAAGGCTGCTTTTTAACGCCCGCTGGTATTACGAGTCTTGAAATGACAGGCTCACCACTCACTTTTTTGGCCAGACTCGGAAATACCGCAAATCCACTTACGTCAATTGCGTATCCTATATTTTCAATGGGACTTGCATAGCGCCGGTATTACGAGTCCAACCAAAAGTGAGCAGTAGACCCTCTCCTGTCAAGACTGATACCGCATTTAAAAGTCAGTAGTTAAGAGTTTTACACTACAACGCCGTAGCATAAAACTCATAACTAAAGTGCTAAAAATTACACTAACATAAACTACCTATTAACCCCTAAACTGAGCCCCCCCCACATCGCAAACACTAAAATAAATATTTTAACCCCTAATCTGCCGAACCAGACATCGCCGCCACTATAATAAATATATTAACCCCTACACTGCCGCACTCCCGCATCGCAAACACTATAAAAATATTATTAACCCCTAATCTGCCTGCCCTAACATCGCCGACACCTACCTACATTTATTAACCCCTAATCTGCCATCCCCAACGTCGCCGCCACTATATTAAATGTATTAACCCCTAAACCTAAGTCTAACCCTAAACCTAACACCCCCTAACTGAAATATAATTTTAATAAATCTAAATAAAATTACTATCATTAACTAAATTATTCCTATTTAAAACTAAATACTTACCTGTAAAATAAACCCTAACGGCTAGATTTAGAGTTGGGCGGTAGCCGTCAAAACCAGCGTTAGAGGCTCCTAACGCTGTTTTTTACCGCCCTCTGGTATTTGGAGTCAGTCAGGAAAGGGTCTAACGCTCACTTTACAGCCGCGACTTTTCCATACCGCAGATCCCCCTACGCCATTTGCGTATCCTCGGCTAGATTTAGAGTTGGGCGGTAGCCGTCAAAACCAGCGTTAGAGGCTCCTAACGCTGGTTTTTACCGCCCTCTGGTATTTGGAGTCAGTCAGGAAAGGGTCTAACGCTTACTTTGCAGCCGCGACTTTTCCATACCGCAGATCCCCCTACGCCATTTGCGTATCCTATCTTTTCAATGGGATCTTTCTAACGCCGGTATTTAGAGTCGTGGCTGAAGTGAGCGTTAGAAATCTAACGACAAAACTCCAGCCGCAGAAAAAAGTCAGTAGTTAAGAGCTTTCTGGGCTAACGCCGGTTCATAAAGCTCTTAACTACTGTGCTCTAAAGTACACTAACACCCATAAACTACCTATGTACCCCTAAACCGAGGTCCCCCCACATCGCCGCCACTCTATTAAATTTGTTTAACCCCTAATCTGCCGCTCCGTACACCGCCGCCAGCTACATTATCCCTATGTACCCCTAATCTGCTGCCCCTAATACCGCCGACACCTATATTATATTTATTAACCCCTAATCTGCCCCCCCCCAACGTTGCCGCCACCTACCTACACTTATTAACCCCTAATCTGCCGAGCGGACCGCACCGCTACTATAATAAAGTTATTAACCCCTAATCCGCCTCACTCCCGCCTCAATAACCTTATAATAAATAGTATTAACCCCTAATCTGCCCTCCCTAACATCGCCGACACCTAACTTCAAGCATTTACCCATAATCTGCCGACCGGAGCTCACCGCTACTATAATAAATTTTTTAACCCCTAAAGCTAAGTCTAACCCTAACACTAACACCCCCCCTAAGTTAAATATAATTTAAATCTAACGAAATAAATTAACTCTTATTAAATAAATTATTCCTATTTAAAGCTAAATACTTACCTGTAAAATAAACCCTAATATAGCTACAATATAAATTATAATTATATTGTAGCTATTTTAGGATTAATATTTATTTTACAGGCAACTTTGTAATTATTTTAACCAGGTACAATAGCTATTAAATAGTTCATAACTATTTAATAGTTACCTAGTTAAAATAATTACAAAATTACCTGTAAAATAAATCCTAACCTAAGTTACAATTAAACCTAACACTACACTAGCAATAAATAAATTAAATAAAATACCTACAATTATCTACAATTAAACCTAACACTACACTATCAATAAATTAATTAAATAAAATACCTACAATTATCTACAATTAAACCTAACACTACACTATCAATAAATTAATTAAATACAATACCTACAAATAAATACAATTAAATAAACTAACTAAAGTACAAAAAATAAAAAAGAACTAAGTTACAAAAAATAAAAAGATATTTACAAACATTAGAAAAATATTACAACAATTTTAAACTAATTACACCTACTCTAAGCCCCCTAATAAAATAACAAAGCCCCCCAAAATAAAAAAATGCCCTACCCTATTCTAAATTTAAAAAGTTCAAAGCTCTTTTACCTTACCAGCCCTGAAAAGGGCCCTTTGCGGGGCATGCACCAAAGAATTTAGCTCTTTTGCCTGTAAAAAAAAAACATACAATACCCCCCCCAACATTACAACCCACCACCCACATACCCCTAATCTAACCCAAACCCCCCTTAAATAAACCTAACACTAAGCCCCTGAAGATCTCCCTACCTTGTCTTCACCTCACCGGGTACAGCGATCGGTCCAGAAGAGGGTCCGAAGTCTTGATCCAAGCGGCGGCTGAAGAACTCCATCATTGGGCTGAAGTCGGAAGTCCATCATCGGGATGAAGTCTTCTATCAAGCCGCATCTTCAATCTTCTTTCTTCCGGAGCGGAGCGGAGCCATCTTCTTCCCAGCCAACGCGGATCCAACCTCTTCAAGCGACGCCTACTCGCCGAATGACGGTTCCTTTAAATGACGTCATCCAAGATGGCGTCCCTCGAATTCCGATTGGATCAGTCAATCGGATTGAACTTGAATCTGATTGGCTGATTCCATCAGCCAATCAGAATATTCCTACCTTAATTCCGATTGGCTGATAGAATCCTATCAGCCAATCGGAATTCGAGGGACGCCATCTTGGATGACGTCATTTAAAGGAACCGTCATTCGGCGAGTAGGCATCGCTTGAAGAGGTTGGATCCGCGTCGGCTGGGAAGAAGATGGCTCCGCTCCGGAAGAAAGAAGATTGAAGATGCGGCTTGATAGAAGACTTCATCCCGATGATGGACTTCCGACTTCAGCCTGATGATGGAGTTCTTCAGCCGCCGCTTGGATCAAGACTTCGGACCCTCTTCTGGACTGATCGCTGTACCCGGTGAGGTGAAGACAAGGTAGGGAGATCTTCAGGGGCTTAGTGTTAGGTTTATTTAAGGGGGGTTTGGGTTAGAATAGGGTTATGTGGGTGGTGGGTTGTAATGTTGGGGGGGGTATTGTATGTTTTTTTTTACAGGCAAAAGAGCTGAATTCTTTGGGGCATGCCCCGCAAAGGACCCTTTGGGGGGCTTTGTTATTTTATTAGGGGGCTTAGAGTAGGTGTAATTAGTTTAAAATTGTTGTAATATTTTTCTAATGTTTGTAAATATTTTTTTATTTTTTGTAACTTAGTTCTTTTGTATTTTTTGTACTTTAGTTAGTTTATTTCATTGTAGTTATTTGTAGGTATTTTATTTAATTAATTTATTGATAGTGTAGTGTTAGGTTTAATTGTAACCTATGTTAGGATTTATTTTACAGGTAATTTTGTAATTATTTTAACTATTTTAGCTATTAAATAGTTATTAACTATTTAATAGCTATTGTACCTGTTTAAAATAATTACAAAGTTGCCTGTAAAATAAATATTAATCCTAAAATAGCTACAATATAATTATAATTTATATTGTAGCTATATTAGGGTTTATTTTACAGGTAAGTATTTAGCTTTAAATAGGAATAATTTATATAATAAGAGTTAATTTATTTCGTTAGATTTAAATTATATTTAACTTAGGGGGTGTTAGTGTTAGGGTTAGACTTAGCTTTAGGGGTTAATCCATTTATTATACTAGCGGCGAGATCCGATCGGCAGATTAGGGGTTAATTATTGTAGGTAGCTGGCGGCGACGTTGTGGGGGGCAGATTAGGGGTTAATAAATATAATATAGGGGTCGGCGGTGTTAGGGGCAGCAGATTAGGGGTACATAGGTATAATGTAGGTTGCGGCGGTATACAGAGCGGCAGATTAGGGGTTAAAAAAATATGCAGGTGTCAGCGATAGGGGGGCGGCAGATTAGGGGTTAATAAGTGTAAGGTTAGGGGTGTTTAGACTCGGAGTACATGTTAGAGTGTTAGGTGCAGACGTAGGAAGTGTTTCCCCATAGTAAACAATGGGGCTGCGTTAGGAGCTGAACGCTGCTTTTTTGCAGGTGTTAGGGTTTTTTCAGCTCAAACAGCCCCATTGTTTTCTATGGGGGAATCGTGCACGAGCACGTTTTTGAAGCTGGCCGCGTCCGTAAGCAACGCTGGTATTTAGAGTTGCAGTGGTGGTAAATATGCTCTCCGCTCCTTTTTTGGAGCCTAACGCAGCCCTTCTGTGAACTCTAAATACCAGCGGTATTTAAAAGGTGCAGGGGAAAAAAAGCACGCGTAGCTAACGCACCCCTTTGGCCGCAGAACTCTAAATCTAGCCGTTAATCTTTTCAATGGGATCTTTCTAACGCCGGTATTTAGAGTCGTGGCTGAAGTGAGCGAAATCTAACGACAAAACTCCAATCATATTGAGCTCGCATTCTATTGGCTGATCGGAACAGCCAATAGAATGCGAGCTCAATCTGATTGGCTGATTGGATCAGCCAATCGGATTGAACTTGATTCTGATTGGCTGATTCCATCAGCCAATCAGAATATTCCTACCTTAATTCCGATTGGCTGATAGAATCCTATCAGCCAATCGGAATTCGAGGGACGCCATCTTGGATGACATCATTTAAAAGAACCGTCATTCGGCGAGTAGGCGTCACTTGAAGAGGTTGGATCTGCGTCGGCTGGGAAGAAGATGGCTCCGCTCCGGAAGAAAGAAGATTGAAGATGCGGCTTGAAAGAAGACTTCATCCCGATGATGGACTTCCGACTTCAGCCCGATGATGGAGTTCTTCAGCCGCCGCTTGGATCAAGACTTCGGACCCTCTTCTGGACCGATCGCTGAACCCGGTGAGGTGAAGACAAGGTAGGGAGATCTTCAGGGGCTTAGTGTTAGGTTTATTTAAGGGGGTTTGGGTTAGATTAGGGGTATGTGGGTGGTGGGTTGTAATGTTGAGGGGGGGGGGATTGTATGTTTTTTTTTTACAGGCAAAAGAGCTGAATTCTTTGGGGCATGCCCCGCAAAGGGCCCTTTTCAGGGCTGGTAAGGTAAAAGAGCTTTGAACTTTTTTAATTTAGAATAGGGTAGGGCATTTTTTTATTTTGGGGGTCTTTGTTATTTTATTAGGGGGCTTAGAGTAGGTGTAATTAGTTTAAAATTGTTGTAATATTTTTCTAATGTTTGTAAATATTTTTTTATTTTTTGTAACTTAGTTCTTTTTTATTTTTTGTACTTTAGTTAGTTTATTTAAATGTATTTATTTGTAGGTATTGTATTTAATTAATTTATTGATAGTGTAGTGTTAGGTTTAATTGTAGGTAATTGTAGGTATTTTATTTAATTTATTTATTGATAGTGTAGTGTTAGGTTTAATTGTAACTTAGGTTAGGATTTATTTTACAGGTAATTTTGTAATTATTTTAACTAGGTAACTATTAAATAGTTATTAACTATTTAATAGCTATTGTACCTGGTTAAAATAATTACAAAGTTACCTGTAAAATAAATATAAATCCTAAAATAGCTACAATATAATTATAATTTATATTGTAGCTATATTAGGGTTTATTTTACAGGTAAGTATTTAGCTTTAAATAGGAATAATTTATTTAATAAGAAATAATTTATTTAGTTAGATTTAAATTATATTTAACTTAGCGGGGTGTTAGTGTTAGGGTTAGAATTAGCTTTAGGGGTTAATACATTTATTATAGTAGCAGTGCGATCCTGTCGGCAGATTAGGGGTTAATGTTTGAAGTTAGGTTTCGGCGATGTTAGGGAGGGCAGATTAGGGGTTAATACTATTTATTATAGTAGCGGTGCGGTCGGCAGATTAGGGGTTAATAAGTGTAGGTAGGTGGAGGCGACGTTGTGGGGGGCAGATTAGGGGTTAATAAATATAATATAGGGGTCGGCGGTGTTAGGGGCAGCAGATTAGGGGTACATAGGTATAATGTAGGTAGCGGCGGTGTACGGAGCGGCAGATTAGGGGTTAAAAAAAATATGCCGGTGTCAGCGATAGGGGTCGGCAGATTAGGGGTTAATAAGTGTAAGGTTAGGGGTGTTTAGACTCGGGGTACATGTTAGAGTGTTAGGTGAAGACTTAGGAAGTGTTTCCCCATAGAAAACAATGTAGCTGCGTTAGGAGCTGAACGCTGCTTTTTTGCAGGTGTTAGGTTTTTTTTCAGCTCAAACAGCCCCATTGTTTTCTATGGGGGAATCGTGCACGAGCACGTTTCTGAAGCTGGCCGCGTCCGTAAGCACCGCTGGTATCGAGAGTTGCAGTGGCGTTAAATATGCTCTATGCTCCCTTTTTTGGAGCCTAACGCAGCCATTCTGTGAACTCTAAATACCAGCGGTATTTAAAAGGTGCGGGGGGAAAAAAGCACGCGTAGCTAACGCACCCCTTTGGCCGCAGAACTCTAAATCTAGCCGAAAGATAGCTACAATATAACTAATAGTTACATTGTATCTATCTTAGGGTTTATTTTTATTTTACAGGCAACTTTGTATTTATTTTAACTAGGTACAATAGTTATTAAATAGTTATTAACTATTTAATAACTACCTAGTTAAAATAAATACAAATTTACCTTTAAAATAAAACCTAACCTATGTTACAATTACACCTAACACTACACTATAATTAAATTAATTACCTAAACTAAATACAATTAATTACAATTTAAATAAATTATCTAAAGTACGGGAAAAAAAACAAAATTACAGAAAATAATAAAATAATTACAAGAATTTTAAACTAATTACACCTACTCTAATCCCCCTAACAAAATAAAAAAGCCCCCAAAATAAAAAAAAAGCCCTACCCTACACTAAATTACAAATAGCCCTTAATAGGGCCTTTTGCGGGGCATTGCCCCAAAGTAATCAGCTCTTTTACCTGTAAAAAAAAGTACAAATACCCCCCACCCAATAACATTAAAACCCACCACCCACACAACCAACCCTACTCTAAAACCCACCCAATCCCCCCTTAAAAAAACCTAACACTAACCCCTTGAAGATCACCCTACCTTGAGAAGTCTTCACCCAACCGGGCCCAAGTCCTCCACGAAGCCGGCAGAAGTGGTCCTCCAGACGGGCAGAAGTCTTCATCCAGGCAGCATCTTCTATCTTCATCCATCTGGTGCGGAGCGGCTCCATCTTCAAGACTTCCGACGAGGAGCATCCTCTCCACACGACGTCCAACTGAAGAATCAAGGTTCCTTTAAATGACGTCATCCAAGATGGCGTCCCTTCAATTCCGATTGGCTGATAGAATTCTATCAGCCAATCGGAATTAAGGTAGGAAAAATCCTATTGGCTGATGCAATCAGCCAATAGGATTGAGCTTGCATTCTATTGGTTGATCCAATCATCCAATAGAATGCCAGCTCAATCGTATTGGCTGATTGGATCAGCCAATAGGATTGAATTTCAATCCTATTGTCTGATTGCATCAGCCAATAGGATTTTTTCTACCTTAATTCTGCTAGCGGCCAATTGGCCGTGAATCTGCAGGGGGCAGCATTGCACCAGCAGTTCACAAGAACTGCTGGTGCAATGATACGCTGTCGGCATTTATCGATGGACAGCGATGTGTAGTGGACATGATACACTACTTCGTATCATGTCCGCTCGAACATTGTTAAATATGCACCAATGTGTTCTTTGCTATAATTGTGTAACAACTGTGCACAATCTACTTAAACCGATATGTTTCTGCTGTGTTATCAACAGGTTTTAAAGTTATATCCTCCTCTCTGTAAATCAGGATGCGCCTCAAATAAAACACATAAAAAAAGGTCCTTAGGGGCCCCTGTTTCCGCGATAGTCTTCATGATCGCCGGAAAAAGAAGTTAAGAACTTGTCCGCCTGCTCTGAGGCCACGGACAGAAATCAGCCAGATTGAATGTGAATCTGCAGGGGGCGTCATTGCAATGATAAATGCCAACAGCGTATGCTGTCAGCATTTATCAATCTGCAGCGGACATGATACGCTACATTGTATCACGTCCGCTAGCACTATGATAAATCTACCCCTTAGTGTTATACTATTGGGGCACATGACATTGTGTTTTGATGACAACGGTGCTCACATATAGTGGAGCTACAGTAGTTCTAAGATAAGTGCCCAATGATACATGCTAGGTGTACCAGGGAGTTCCACTTTATTTAAAAACTACACTACACAATCACACTGGGTTTTTAGATACTCTTAAATTACAAGACCGAATACACCCAATTTGGCTTACTAGTTGCGCTGAATGAACAAAGTCCTGCTCTAATTTTTTGTTTGCCCGGCGTTGCAGTCTGTATAGAAATCTCAAAGACTTCCATAAAGGAGGCTCTAACCATAAAACCCACAGAGAATACAGCAGAAACATATCGGTTTGAGTAGATTGTACACAGTAGTTACATTATTAGTTTTTAAATAAAAGTACATTGCTCCTATTATCAATTTTTCTCCGTTCTCTTGGTAATTTTATTTTTAAACAAAATGGAATATAAGCTTAGCAGCAGTCCCATTTTTGTTTCAGAACCCTGGATAGCACCTGCTGATTGGTGGATACATTTAGCTACCAATAAGCAAGTGCAACCCAGGTTCTGAACCAAAAATGTGCTGGCTCCTAAGCTTTTATTCCTGCTTTTCAAATAAAGATACCAAGCGAACAAAGAGACATTGATAATAGGAGTAAATTTGAAAGTTGAATAAAATGACCTGCTCTATCTGAATCATGAAAGAAAAACATTAGGTTTAGTGTCCCTTTAAGGCTCCGATAAGAGCACTCAGTGCATAAAAAAGGTGTGCGGTATACCTATACCTACAAGACTTGTAATAGCAGCATTAGGGAAAATGAGGCATTATGGCCCGTAACGATGCTATTTGAGTCATACCGCAAAACTCGTAATCTAGCTGAGTGTTAGCTTTCTGTACCTGTGTTTTTTTTATGCTCTACTTGCAATCAAGGACTTTATGGGGAATTCGATTTTAAGTTTAATATTCCATTTTTTTTAAGTGGGCTCTTTTAACAGCATCATTTAAATGGAGCAGCATTTCCGAGAGAATTTTAAGCATGCGGCCAAGTGTTCCATAAGCAAATCTGCATTCAGTCTGTGGGTGACCTCATCAATAGAAAGCGTTCTATCATTTTCCAGGCATCCCAGACTATGTAATGAGATGCTGTTCATATAATTTTCTATGGCATTTTACTCAGGACTCTCTCTGTATATATGTGCTTATATTTATTAGCATTTTTAAATATGATTAAATTACCAATTTTAACATAATTGTTAATAGTAGTTTACCCATGATTTGCAGCTGTCTTTCTTTCATTATATGTGCTTATATTTCTTTTTTAATAACTGAATTAAATTTGACTTTACATGTGCATGTTTTATGATTAGGGTGGGATTATAAAATATTGTTACTTTGAGACTGTGGGGGATAGTTATCAAGCCGTCTACTTTCTTCTGTTAAGTGTGATCAGTCCACGGGTCATCATTACTTCTGGGATATTAACTCCTCCCCAACAGGAAGTGCAAGAGGATTCACCCAGCAGAGCTGCATATAGCTCCTCCCCTCTACGTCACTCCCAGTCATTCTCTTGCACCCAACGACTAGATAGGAGGTGTGAGAGGACTATGGTGATTATACTTAGTTTTATATCTTCAATCAAAAGTTTGTTATTTTAAAATAGCACCGGAGTGTGTTATTATCTCTCTGGCAGAGTTTGAAGAAGAATCTACCAGAGTTTTTGCTATGATTTTAGCCGGAGTAGTTAAGATCATATTGCTGTTTCTCGGCCATCTGAGGAGAGGTAAACTTCAGATCAGGGGACAGCGGGCAGATGAATCTGCATAGAGGTATGTAGCAGCTTTTATTTTCTGACAATGGAATTGATGAGAAAATCCTGCCATACCGATATAATGTCATGTATGTATACTTTACACTTCAGTATTCTGGGGAATGGTACTTCACTAGAATTACACTGTAAGAAGTACATAAAGCTGTTTAATAACTAGAAATTATGTTTAGCGTTTTTGCTGGAATGTAAAATTGTTTTCATTTGCTGAGGTACTGAGTGAATAAATGTTTGGGCACCATTTTTCCACTTGGCAGTTGCTTAATCTTTTTCTGTCAGTTTCTGTTCTCTCTCACTGCTGTGTGTGAGGGGGAAGGGCCGTTTTTTGGCGCCTTTTCTATGCATCAGTTATTTCAGTCAGCAGCTCATTGTATTCCCTGCATGATCCGGTTCATCTCTACAGAACTCAGGGGTCTTCAAACTTATTTTGAGGGAGGTAATTTCTCTCAGCAGAGCTGTGAGAATTATAGTTGACTGTGATAAAAAACGTTTATTCTGTAATTGTTTCCTGCTTTCAGAATTTGTTATCTTTGCTATTGGGATTAAACCTTTGCTAAAGTTGTGTTGTTTACAAGGATTGAGGCTATAACTGTTTCAATTTATTAATTTTCAACTGTTATAGATTTTCTGTGCTTCTTAAAGGCGCAGTACGTTTTTAATTGAATTGTATTCCAAGTTGCAAGTTTATTTGCTAGTGTGTTAAACATGTCTGATTCAGAGGAAGATACCTGTGTCATTTGTTGCAATGCCAAAGTGGAGCCCAATAGAAATTTATGTACTAACTGTATTGATGCTACTTTAAATAAAAGTCAATCTGTACAAATTGAACAAATTTCACCAAACAACGAGGGGAGAGTTATGCCGACTAACTCGCCTCACGTGCCAGTACCTGCATCTCCCGCTCGGGAGGTGCGTGATATTGTAGCGCCGAGTACATCTGGCCGGCCATTACAAATCACATTACAGGATATGGCTTCTGTTATGACTGAAGTTTTGGCTAAATTACCAGAACTAAGAGGTAAGCGTGATCACTCTGGGGTGAGAACAGAGTGCGCTGATAATATTAGGGCCATGTCAGACACTGCGTCACAGGTTGCAGAACATGAGGACGGAGAACTTCATTCTGTGGGTGACGGTTCTGATCCAAAACTGGATTCAGATATTTCATATTTTAAATTTAAACTGGAAAACCTCCGTGTATTACTAGGGGAGGTGTTAGCGGCTCTGAATGATTGTAACACAGTTGCAATACCAGAGAAAATGTGTAGGTTGGATAAATATTTTGCGGTACCGACGAGTACTGAGGTTTTTCCTATACCTAAGAGAATTACTGAAAATGTTTCTAAGGAGTGGGATAGACCCGGTGTGCCGTTCTCACCCCCTCCGATATTTAGAAAAATGTTTCCAATAGACGCCACCACACGGGACTTATGGCAAATGGTCCCTAAGGTAGAGGGAGCAGTTTCTACTTTAGCTAAGCGTACCACTATCCCGGTGGAGGATAGCTGTGCCTTTTCAGATCCAATGGATAAAAAATTAGAGGGTTACCTTAAGAAAATGTTTGTTCAACAAGGTTTTATATTGCAACCCCTTGCATGCATTGCGCCGATCACGGCTGCAGCGGCGTTCTGGATTGAGTCTCTGGAAGAGAACATTAGTTCAGCTACTCTGGACGACATTACGGACAGGCTTAGAGTCCTTAAACTAGCTAATTCATTCATTTCGGAGGCCGTAGTACATCTTACTAAACTTACGGCGAAGAATTCAGGATTCGCCATTCAGGCACGCAGGGCGCTGTGGCTAAAATCCTGGTCAGCTGATGTTACTTCTAAGTCTAAATTGCTTAATATACCTTTCAAAGGGCAGACCTTATTCGGGCCCGGGTTGAAAGAGATTATCGCTGACATTACAGGAGGTAAAGGCCATGCCCTGCCTCAGGACAAAGCCAAATCTAAGACTAGACAGTCTAATTTTCGTTCCTTTCGTAATTTCAAAGCAGGAGCAGCATCAACTTCCTCTGCACCAAAACAGGAAGGAGCTGTTGCTCGCTACAGACAAGGCTGGAAACCTAACCAGTCCTGGAACAAGGGCAAGCAGACCAGGAAACCTACTGCTGCCCCTAAAACGGCATGAATTGAGGGCCCCCGATCCGGGATCGGATCTAGTGGGGGGCAGGCTTTCTCTCTTCGCCCAGGCTTGGGCAAGAGATGTCCAGGATCCCTGGGCGCTAGAAATAATATCTCAGGGATACCTTCTGGACTTCAAATACTCTCCTCCAAGAGAGAGATTTCATCTGTCAAGGTTGTCAACAATCCAGACAAAGAAAGAGGCGTTTCTACGCTGCGTACAAGAGCTCTTGTTAATGGGAGTAATCCACCCAGTTCCACGATCGGAACAGGGACAGGGGTTTTACTCAAATCTGTTTGTGGTTCCCAAAAAAGAGGGAACTTTCAGACCAATCCTGGACTTAAAGATCCTAAACAAGTTCCTAAGAGTTCCATCGTTCAAGATGGAGACTATTCGGACAATTTTACCTATGATCCAAGAGGGTCAGTACATGACCACTGTAGATTTAAAAGATGCTTACCTTCACATACCGATTCACAAAGATCATTATCGGTACCTAAGGTTTGCCTTCCTAGACAGGCATTACCAGTTTGTGGCTCTTCCATTCGGATTGGCTACAGCTCCAAGAATCTTCACAAAGGTTCTGGGTGCTCTTCTGGCGGTACTAAGACCGCGGGGAATCTCGGTAGCTCCATACCTAGACGACATTCTAATTCAAGCTTTCAAACTGCCAAGTCTCATACAAAGTTAGTACTGGCATTTCTAAGGTCACATGGATGGAAGGTGAACGAAAAGAAAAGTTCACTCGTTCCACTCACAAGAGTTCCCTTCCTGGGGACTCTTATAGATTCTGTAAAAATGAAGATTTACCTGACAGAGGACAGGTTAACAAGACTTCAAAGTGCTTGCCGCACCCTTCATTCAATTCAACACCCGTCAGTGGCTCAATGCATGGAGGTAATCGGCTTAATGGTAGCGGCAATGGACATAGTACCCTTTGCACGCCTACACCTCAGACCACTGCAACTGTGCATGCTAAGTCAGTGGAATGGGGATTACTCAGACTTATCCCCTTCTCTGAATCTGGATCAAGAGACCAGAAATTCTCTTCTTTGGTGGCTTTCTCGGCCACATCTGTCCAGGGGGATGCCATTCAGCAGACCAGACTGGACAATTGTAACAACAGACGCCAGCCTTCTAGGTTGGGGTGCCGTCTGGAATTCTCTGAAGGCTCAGGGACAATGGAGTCAGGAGGAGAGTCTCCTGCCAATAAACATTCTGGAATTGAGAGCAGTTCTCAATGCCCTCCTGGCTTGGCCCCAGTTGACAACGCGGGGTTTCATCAGGTTTCAGTCGGACAACATCACGACTGTAGCTTACATCAACCATCAGGGAGGGACACGAAGCTCCCTAGCTATGATGGAAGTATCAAAGATAATTTGCTGGGCAGAGTCTCACTCTTGCCACCTGTCAGCAATCCACATCCCGGGAGTGGAGAACTGGGAGGCGGATTTCTTAAGTCGTCAGACTTTGCATCCGGGGGAGTGGGAACTTCATCCGGAGGTCTTTGCCCAAATACTTCGACGTTGGGGCAAACCAGAGATAGATCTCATGGCGTCTCGACAGAACGCCAAGCTTCCTCGTTACGGGTCCAGATCCAGGGATCCAGAAGCAGTCCTGATAGATGCTCTGACAGCACCTTGGGACTTAAGGATGGCTTACGTGTTTCCACCCTTCCCGATGCTTCCTCGATTGATTGCCAGAATCAAACAAGAGAGAGCATCAGTGATTCTAATAGCACCTGCGTGGCCACGCAGGACTTGGTATGCAGATCTGGTGGACATGTCATCCTGTCCACCTTGGTCTCTACCTCTGAAACAGGACCTTCTGATTCAGGGTCCCTTCAAACATCAAAGTCTAACTTCTCTGAAGCTGACTGCTTGGAAATTGAACGCTTGATTTTATCAAGACGTGGGTTTTCTGAGTCAGTTATTGATACCTTAATACAGGCTAGGAAACCTGTTACCAGAAAGATTTACCATAAGATATGGCGTAAATACCTATATTGGTGTGAATCCAAGGGTTACTCTTGGAGTAAGGTTAGGATTCCTAGGATATTGTCTTTTCTACAAGAAGGTTTAGAAAAGGGTTTATCCGCTAGTTCATTAAAGGGACAGATCTCAGCTCTGTCCATTCTGTTACACAAACGTCTGTCAGAAGTTCCTGACGTCCAGGCTTTTTGTCAGGCTTTGGCCAGGATTAAGCCTGTGTTTAAAACGGTTGCTCCACCATGGAGTTTAAACCTTGTTCTTAATGTTTTACAGGGCGTTCCGTTTGAACCCCTTCATTCCATTGATATAAAGTTGTTATCTTGGAAAGTTCTATTTTTAATGGCTATTTCCTCGGCTCGAAGAGTCTCTGAGTTATCAGCCTTACATTGTGATTCTCCTTATTTGATTTTTCATTCGGATAAGGTAGTTCTGCGTACTAAACCTGGGTTCTTACCTAAGGTAGTTACTAACAGGAATATCAATCAAGAGATTGTTGTTCCTTCTTTATGCCCAAATCCTTCTTCGAAGAAGGAACGTCTACTGCACAACCTGGATGTAGTCCGTGCTCTAAAATTTTACTTACAGGCAACTAAGGAATTTCGACAAACGTCTTCTCTGTTTGTCGTTTACTCTGGGCAGAGGAGAGGTCAAAAAGCTCCTGCTACCTCTCTTTCTTTTTGGCTTCGTAGCATAATTCGTTTAGCTTATGAGACTGCTGGACAGCAGCCTCCTGAAAGGATTACAGCTCATTCCACTAGAGCTGTGGCTTCTACTTGGGCCTTTAAGAATGAGGCCTCTGTTGAACAGATTTGCAAGGCTGCAACTTGGTCTTCGCTTCATACTTTTTCCAAATTTTACAAATTTGACACTTTTTCTTCATCGGAGGCTATTTTTTGGAGAAAGGTTCTTCAGGCAGTGGTTCCTTCTGTATAAAGAGCCTGCCTATCCCTCCCGTCATCCGTGTACTTTTGCTTTGGTATTGGTATCCCAGAAGTAATGATGACCCGTGGACTGATCACACTTAACAGAAGAAAACATAATTTATGCTTACCTGATAAATTCCTTTCTTCTGTAGTGTGATCAGTCCATGGCCCGCCCTGTTTTAAGGCAGGTAAATATTTTTTAATTTATACTCCAGTCACCACTTCACCCTTGGCTTTTCCTTTCTCGTTGGTCCTTGGTCGAATGACTGGGAGTGACGTAGAGGGGAGGAGCTATATGCAGCTCTGCTGGGTGAATCCTCTTGCACTTCCTGTTGGGGAGGAGTTAATATCCCAGAAGTAATGATGACCCGTGGACTGATCACACTACAGAAGAAAGGAATTTATCAGGTAAGCATAAATTATGTTTTTCTGGCTTCGCCGGCCCAATACGTCCGCCTAAGCTCGCCTACCTTCGCCGCCGCGGACCTGAAAAAATACGCCTAAGTTATCAAATAAAGCTGTCAAAAAGCCGCGGGGCGATGAGCAGCGGACTGTGACAGTTATCACTCATCCGATCTCGCTGCCCTTCGGCTTTTTCCCAGCTTTATTGCTAGCCTGTCACTAAGCACTCACACTAAACTGCACTGTTCTACCCCCTATACCGGCGCCCCCGGAGCCCCCCGCAACTAAATAAAGTTACTAACCCCTAAACCGCCGCTCCTAGACCCTGCCGCAAGTCTTATAAATGTATTAACCCCTAAACCGCTGCTCCTAGACCCTGCCACAAGTCTTATAAATGTATTAACCCCTAAACCGCCGCTCCTAGACCCTGCCGCAAGTCTTATAAATGTATTAACCCCTAAACCGCCGCTCCCGGACACCGCTGCCACCTACATTATACCTAGTAACCCCTATCCTGCCCCCCCTATACCGTCGCCCTCTATTATAAAATTATTAACCCCTATCCTGCTGATCCCGCACCTCTCCGCAACTAAATAAATAGTTTAACCCCTAAACCGCCGCTCCATGAACCCGCCGCAACCTATATTAAACCTATTAACCCCTATCCTGCCCCCCTACACCGTCGCCACCTATAATAAATTTATTAACCCCTAATCTGCCCCCCTACACCGTCGCCACCTATAATAAATTTATTAACCCCTATCCTGCCCCCCACTACGCCGCCGCCACTGTAATAAAATTATTAACCCCTAAACCTAAGTCTAACCCTAACCCTAACGCCCTCCTAACTTAAATATTAATTAAATAAATCTAAATAAATTAACTCTTATTAACTAAATGAATCCTATTTAAAACTAAATACTTACCTTTAAAATAAACCCTAATATAGCTACAATATAAATAATAATTATATTCTAGCTATCTTAGGATTTATATTTATTTTACAGGTAACTTTCAATTTATTTTAACCATGTACAATAACTATTAAATAGTTATTAACTATTTAATAGCTTACCTAGCTAAAATAAAGAGAAATGTACCTGTGAAATAAATCCTAACCTAAGTTACAATTACACCTAACACTACACTATACTTTAATAAATTATTCCTATTTAAAAATAAATACTTACCTGTAAAATAAACCCTAAGATAGCTACAATATAATTAATAATTATATTATAGCTATCTTAGGATTTATATTTATTTTACAGGTAACTTTGTATTTATTTTAGCTAGTTAGAATAGTTATTAAATAGTTATTAACTATTTAATAACTACCTAGCTAAAAGAAATACAAAATTACCTGTAAAATAAATCCTAACTTAAGTTACAATTAAACCTAATACTACACTATAATTAAATTAACTAAATAAACTACCTACAAATAACTACAATTAAATACAATTACATAAACTAACTAAAGTACAAAAAATAAAAAAAGCTAAGTTACAAAAAATAAAAAATTAAGTTACAAACATGTTAAAAATATTACAACAATTTTAAGCTACTTACACCTAATCTAAGCCCCCTAATAAAATAACAAACCCCCCCAAAATAAAAAAAATCCCTACCCTATTCTAAATTAAATAAATTTCAAAGCTCTTTTACCTTACCAGCCCTTAAAAGGGCCATTTGTGGGGGCATGCCCCAAAAAGTTCAGCTCTTTTGCCTGTAAAAGAAAAATACAACCCCCCCCAACATTAAAACCCACCACCCACATACCCCTAATCTAACCCAAACCCCCCTTACAAAAACCTAACACTAATCCCCTGAAGATCATCCTACCTTGAGTCGTCTTCACTCAGCCGAGCCACAGATGGAACTGAAGAGGACATCCGGAGCGGAAGAAGTTAATCCTCCAAGCGGCGCTGAAGAAATCTTCCATCCAATGAAGTCATCATCCAGGCGGCGCTGAAGAAGTCTTCGATCCGGCCGATGTCATCTTCAAAGAGGCGCTGAAGAGGTCTTCTATCCGGGCGAAGTCATCTTCCAAGCCGGGTCTTGAATCTTCCTTCCGCCGACGCGGAACCACCTTCTTCACCGACGGACTACGACGAATGACGGCTCCTTTAAGGGACGTCATCCAAGATGGCGTCCCCTCAATTCCGATTGGCTGATAGGATTCTATCAGCCAATCGGAATTAAGGTAGGAAAATCTGATTGGCTGATGGAATCAGCCAATCAGATTCAAGTTCAATCCGATTGGCTGATCCAATCAGCCAATCAGATTGAGCTCGCATTCTATTGGCTGATCGGAACAGCCAATAGAATGCGAGCTCAATCTGATTGGCTGATTCCATCAGCCAATCAGATTTTTCCTACCTTAATTCCGATTGGCTGATAGAATCCTATCAGCCAATCGGAATTGAGGGGCCGCCATCTTGGATGACGTCCCTTAAAGGAGCCGTCATTCGTCGTAGTCCGTCGGTGAAGAAGGTGGTTCCGCGTCGGCGGAAGGAAGATTCAAGACCCGGCTTGGAAGATGACTTCGCCCGGATAGAAGACCTCTTCAGCGCCTCTTTGAAGATGACATCGGCCGGATCGAAGACTTCTTCAGCGCCGCCTGGATGATGACTTCATCGGATGGAAGATTTCTTCAGCGCCGCTTGGAGGATTAACTTCTTCCGCTCCGGATGTCCTCTTCAGTTCCATCGGTGGCTCGGCTGAGTGAAGACGACTCAAGGTAGGATGATCTTCAGGGGATTAGTGTTAGGTTTTTGTAAGGGGGGTTTGGGTTAGATTAGGGGTATGTGGGTGGTGGGTTTTAATGTTGGGGGGGTTGTATTTTTCTTTTACAGGCAAAAGAGCTGAACTTTTTGGGGCATGCCCCCACAAATGGCCCTTTTAAGGGCTGGTAAGGTAAAAGAGCTTTGAAATTTATTTAATTTAGAATAGGGTAGGGATTTTTTTTATTTTGGGGGGGTTTGTTATTTTATTAGGGGGCTTAGATTAGGTGTAAGTAGCTTAAAATTGTTGTAATATTTTTAACATGTTTGTAACTTAATTTTTTATTTTTTGTAACTTAGCTTTTTTTATTTTTTGTACTTTAGTTAGTTTATGTAATTGTATTTAATTGTAGTTATTTTTAGGTAGTTTATTTAGTTAATTTAATGATAGTGTAGTATTAGGTTTAATTGTAACTTAGGTTAGGATTTATTTTACAGGTAATTTTGTATTTCTTTTAGCTAGGTAGTTATTAAATAGTTAATAACTATTTAATAACTATTCTAACTAGCTAAAATAAATACAAAGTTACCTGTAAAATAAATATAAATCCTAAGATAGCTATAATATAATTATTAATTATATTGTAGCTATCTTAGGGTTTATTTTACAGGTAAGTATTTATTTTTAAATAGGAATAATTTATTAAAGTATAGTGTAGTGTTAGGTGTAATTGTAACTTAGGTTAGGATTTATTTCACAGGTACATTTCTCTTTATTTTAGCTAGGTAAGCTATTAAATAGTTAATAACTATTTAATAGTTATTGTACATGGTTAAAATAAATTGAAAGTTACCTGTAAAATAAATATAAATCCTAAGATAGCTAGAATATAATTATTATTTATATTGTAGCTATATTAGGGTTTATTTTAAAGGTAAGTATTTAGTTTTAAATAGGATTCATATAGGCCTAGATTTAGAGTTCGGCGGTAGCGGTGAAAACCAGCGTTAGAGGCTCCTAACGCTGGTTTTGGCCGCCCGCTGGTATTTGGAGTCAGTGATTAAAGGGTCTAACGCTCACTTTTCAGCCGCGACTTTTCCATACCGCAGATCCCCTTACGTCAATTGCGTATCCTATCTTTTCAATGGGATCTTTCTAACGCCGGTATTTAGAGTCGTTTCTGAAGTGAGCGTTAGACATCTAACGACAAAACTCCAGCCACCGGAAAATAGCAGGAGTTAAGAGCTTTCTGGGCTAACGCCGGTTTATAAAGCTCTTAACTACTGTGCTCTAAAGTACACTAACACCCATAAACTACCTATGTACCCCAAAACCGAGCTCCCCCCACATCGCCGCCACTCGATTAAAATTTTTTAACCCCTAATCTGCCGACCACCACCTACGTTATACTTATGTACCCCTAATCTGCTGCCCCTAACCCCGCCGACCCCTATATTATATTTATTAACCCCTAATCTGCCCCCCTCAACGTCGCCGACACCTGCCTACACTTATTAACCCCTAATCTGCCGAGCGGACCTGAGCGCTACTATAATAAATGTATTAACCCCTAATTCGCCTCACTAACCCTATAATAAATAGTATTAACCCCTAATCTGCCCTCCCTAACATCGTCGACACCTAACTTCAATTATTAACCCCTAATCTGACGACCGGAGCTCACCGCTACTATAATAAATGGATTAACCCCTAAAGCTAAGTCTAACCCTAACACTAACACCCCCCTAAATTAAATATAATTTAAATCTAACGAAATAAATTAACTCTTATTAAATAAGTTATTCCTATTTAAAGCTAAATACTTACCTATAAAATACATCCTAATATAGCTACAATATAAATTATAATTATATTATAGCTATTTTAGGATTTATATTTATTTTACAGGCAACTTGGTAATTATTTTAACCAGGTACAATAGCTATTTAATAGTTACCTAGTTAAAATAATAACAAATTTACCTGTAAAATAAATCCTAACCTAAGATATAATTAAACCTAACACTACCCTATCAATAAATTAATTAAATAAACTACCTACAATTACCTACAATTAACCTAACACTACACTATCAATAAATTAATTAAACACAATTCCTACAAATAAATACAATTAAATAAACTAGCTAAAGTACAAAAAATAAAAAAGAACTAAGTTACAAAAAATAAAAAAATATTTACAAACATAAGAAAAATATTACAACAATTTTAAACTAATTACACCTACTCTAAGCCCCCTAATAAAATAACAAAGCCCCCCAAAATAAAAAATTCCCTACCCTATTCTAAATTAAAAAAGGTAAAAGCTCTTTTACCTTACCAGCCCTGAACAGGGCCCTTTGCGGGGCATGCCCCAAGAATTTCAGCTCTTTTGCCTGTAAAAAAAACATACAATACCCCCCCCAACATTACAACCCACCACCCACATACCCCTAATCTAACCCAAACCCCCCTTAAATAAACCTAACACTAAGCCCCTGAAGATCTTCCTACCTTGTCTTCACTATCCAGGTTCACCGATCCGTCCTGAAGAGCTCCTCCGATGTCCTGATCCAAGCCCAAGCGGGTGGCTGAAGAGGTCCATGATCCGGTCAAAGTCTTCATCCAAGCGGGGCAGAAGAGGATCTTCCATCCGATTGAAGTCTTCATCCAGGCGGCATCTTCTATGGTCTTCCATCCGGAGCGAAGCGGCAGGATCCTGAAGACCTCCAGCGCGGAACATCCATCCGGCCCAACGACTGAACGACGAATGACTGTTCCTTTAAGGGACGTCATCCAAGATGGCGTCCCTCGAATTCCGATTGGCTGATAGGATTCTATCAGCCAATCGGAATTAAGGTAGGAATTTTCTGATTGGCTGATGGAATCAGCCAATCAGAATCAAGTTCAATCCGATTGGCTGATCCAATCAGCCTATCAGATTGAGCTCGCATTCTATTGGCTGATCGGAACAGCCTACAGACTGGAAAATGTTGGAATTCATGACGTAACTTATGATCCGCCAGTCTCAATCCGACGCAGATAGATGCTTATGTCATTACAGATGTTCCGAATACACATTTGGCTCTATCTGACACTTTTTCCCAGTTATCAAACTTTTAACAGGTGCGTTTGCGTCTTTTCCGACCCAGCGTACCTGGTTTTCAATTCCCCACCCTGGAGGCTGCAGATGCCATAGAAATCAATGGGAGTCTGAAAGCAGCAAAAGCTTATGTTCGATGCTGCAAGACAAAGAAATATAATCCATTGATTTCTATGGTAGAAAACAAGTAACATTTACACCTAACACCCTAACATAAAATCTGAGTCTAAACACCCCTAATCTGCCGCCCCCAACATTGCTGCCACCTACATAATGTTATTAACCCCTATTCCACCGCTCCCCGACATCGCTGCAACCTAAATAAAGTTATTAACCCCTATTCCACCACTCACCAATATCGCTGCAACCTAAATAAAGTTATTAACCCCTATCCCACCGCTCCCCGACATCACCGTCACTAAATAAACGTATTAACCCCTAAACCTCTGGCTTCCCACATCACTACCACTAACTAAACCTATTAACCCCTAAACCATCAGCCCCCCCCACATTGCCAAAACTAAATTAAGCTATTAACCCCTAAACTTAATGCTGCTTTTTTTACGCCCGCTTCTATTACAAGTCTTGCAGGTATAGGTGTACCACACCCTTGTTTGGCCTTACCGCAAACCGACTTACGTAAAGTTCGTAAACCCTTTTTTCTATGGGACTTCCTTTATGCCGGTATTACAAGTCTGTCCTGGGAGGCAAAAAAGTGAGCGGTACACCCTATACCGACAAGATCCGTCACGCATTCTAAAGTCAGTAGTTATGAGTTTTACACTACGCTGTAGCATAAAACTCATAACTAAAGTGCTAAAAAGTACACTAACACCCATAAACTACCTATTAACCCCTAAACCGAGGCCCTCCCGCATCACAAATAATAGAACAAAATTATTAACCCCTAATCTGCCGCTCCGGACATCGCCGCCACAAGAATAAACATATTAAACCGTCGCACTCCCGTCTCGCAATCACTAGTTAAATATTATTAACCCCTAATCTGCCGCCCCTAACATCGCCGCCACCTACATTACACTTATTAACCCCTAATCATCCGCTCCGGGCTTTGCCGCAACCTACATTATATTTATTAACCCCTAATCTGCTGCCCCCAACATTGCTGACACCTACCAACATTTATTAACCCCTAATCTGCCGTTCCCAATGTCGCCGTCACTATTTGAAATTTATTAACCCTTTAAACTTAAGTCTAACTCTAACACCCCCTAACTTAAATATAATTTAAATAAATCTAAATAAATATTACTATCATTAACTAAATTATTCCTATTTTAAACTAAATACTTACCTATAAAATAAACCCTATGCTAGCTACAATACAACTAAAAGTTACATTTTAGCTATCTTAGGGTTTATTTTTTATTTTACAGGCAAGTTTGTATTTATTTTAACTAGGTAGAATAGTTATTAAATAGTTATTAGCTATTTAATAACTACCTAGCTAAAATAAATACAAATTGACCTGTAAAATAAAACCTAACCTGTCTTACACTAACACCTAACACTACACTACAATTAAATAAATTACCTATATTAAATACAATTAAATAAATTAAATTAAATTAGCTAAATCACAAAAAAACACTAAATTATAGAAAATTAAAAACAAATTTCAGATCTTTAAACTTATTACACCTAATCTAAGAGCCCTATCAAAATAAAAAAGCCCCCCCAAAATAAAAAAAACCCTAGCCTAAACTAAACTACCAATAGCCCTTAAAAGGGCCTTTTGTGGGGCATTGCCCCAAAGAAATCAGCTCTTTTACCTCTAAAAAAATACAAACAACCCCCCAACAGTAAAACCCACCACCCACGCAACCAACTCCCCAAATAAAAGCCTAACTAAAAAAAACCTAAGCTCCCCATTGCCCTGAAAAGGGCATTTGGATGGGCATTGCCCTTAAAAGGACATTTAGCTCTATTGCTGCCCAAAGCCCTAACCTAAAAAATAAGCCCACCCAATACACCATTAAAAAATCCTAACACTAACCCCCAAAGATTCACTTACCGGGAGAAGTCTTCATCCAAGCGGCAAGATGTCCTCCACGAAGCCAGCAAAGTGGTTCTCCAGACGGGCAGAAGTGGTCCTCCAGATCGGCAGAAGTCTTCATCCAGACGGCATCTTCTATCTTCATCCTTCTGACGTGGAGCGGCTCCATCTTCAAGACATCCGGCGTGGAGCATCCTCTTCAAACGACGTCTTCTTCGGAATGAATATCACTTTAAGTGATGTCATCCAAGATGGCGTCACTTATATTCCGATTGACTGATCAGCTAATCGGAATTAAGGTAGAAAAAATCCTATTGGCTGATGCAATCAGCCAATAGAACTGAACTTCAATCCTATTGGCTGATCCAATCAGCCAATAGGATTGAGCTTGCATTTTTTCTACCTTAATTCCGATTGGCTGATATAATTCTATCAGCCAATCGGAATCTAAGGGATGCCATCTTGAATGACGTCACTTAAAGTGATATTCATTCCGAAGAAGATGCGGTTTGAAGAGGATGCTCCGCGCCGGATGTCTTGAAGATGGAACCACTCCGCATCGGAAGTATGAAGATAGAAGATGCCATCTGGATGAAGACTTCTGCCTGTCTGGAGGACCACTTCTGCCCGTCTGGAGGACCAGTTCTGCCGGCTTCGTTGAGGACATCTTGCCGCTTGGATGAAGACTTCTCCCAGTAAGTTAATCTTCGGGGGTTAGTGTTAGGATTTTTTAAGGGTAGCAATAGAGCTAAATGCCATTTTAAGGGCAATGCCCATCCAAATGCCCTTTTCAAGGCAATGGGGAGCTTAGGTTTTTTTTTTTCCAATAAAGTTTTTATTGTAAAATAAACTTGGTAATAACAACATTCGGTTCATTTTTTATTTTTTTATTTTTTATTTTTTTTACAAACATATGTCAAACAGTAATTGCTCAATAGACATAATATAGATACTAGTACAGTCACCTCCGCTTAGGAGATTACATAAAGTAAGCAATAGCTATCAACAAATCTTAAATGCGGGGACTAGTGTAATACACCAGTCATACATATTAACTCAACTTTATAGAGGCTCCAGGAAGTCAGCCAAAAGATACCTGTCAACATACTTCTTCCAGTAATCGTAGTGCGCATCTCCAGGCGGGGGAGGCTGTTTATGGAGAGGTGAAATGAGAGAAAGGTAGCGGGTAGGGTAAGGAGTAATAGGTCACATATTATAGAAGGGGGAAGAGGGGGGGAGAGGAGGGGGGAGTAGAGAGATAGAGGGAAGGGAATCGGTCAGATTTTGGAATTAAGTAAGGATAGGCGAGGGTCTTCAGTTAAGTAGCAGACTCACATTAGGTTTGGAAGTTTAGTTATGTTAATGGGGATGTCAAGGGACCGTATCGTGTCTGCATGCTTGACTATGGTCTCCCTGGTAGCTAAACCAGGTCTCCCAGATCTGCCAGTAGAGATCCTCTTTATCCATGTTAAAATAGAAACTTTGTTCCATTTTGGCATATACCTGCATTATAGAGGTGACAACTGTAATATCTGGGGGTTGGGACTGCTTCCAAGCTCTCGCTATCGCCAGTTTTGTGGCCGCTAGGACAAAGATGATCAATTTAGGTATGGGAGTTGGGACACTTCTTGGGAAGATATGCAAGAGAGAAATTTCAGGAGTGAGTGGAATAGATAGCCCAAGAGTAGAGCAAAGGTTCGATATCTGACTCCAAATGGGTGTTAATTTTGGGCATTCCCACCATATATGTATATCTGAGCCTCTTTGTGTGCATTCTCTCCAGCATAAAGGAGATGTTGTAGGGAACATCTGTGACAATCTAGAGGGGGTATAATATCATTTCAGAAATAGTTTCATGTAGGACTCTAAAGTGTTTGCACAATGTACAGTCTTCTTAGTTAACGTCATAGCTGTGTGCAGGTCCCTGTCTGTGATTGGTCTGGATAGATCTCCCTCCCAGGCCCTAAGCTGCCAGGGTCTGTCTCTGTTCAGCTTAGTTTTTTTTAGTTAGGCTTTTATTTGGGGGTTGGTTGTGTGGGTGGTGGGTTTTACTGTTGCGGGGGATGTTTGTATTTTTTTTTAAAGGTAAAAGAGCTGATTTCTTTGGGGCAATGCCCCGCAAAAGGCCCCTTTAAGGGCTATTGGTAGTTTAGTTTAGGCTAGGGGTTTTTTTATTTTGGGGGGGGCTTTTTTATTTTGATAGGGCTCTTAGATTAGGTGTAATTTGTTTTTTTATTTTCTGTAATTTAGTGGGGGGTTTTTGTGATTTAGCTAATTTAATTTATTTAATTGTATTTAATGTAGGTAATTTATTTAATTGTAGTGTAGTGTTAGGTGTTAGTGTAACTTAGGTTAGGTTTTATTTTACAGGTAAATTTGTATTTATTTTAGCTAGGTAGTTATTAAATAGTTAATAACTTTTTAGTAACTATTCTACCTAGTTAAAATAAATACGATAAAATAATAATAACTAACAATAAAAATAAACCCTAAGCTAGCTACAATGTAACTATTAGTTATATTGTAGCTAGCTTAGGGTTTATTTTATAGGTACGTATTTAGTTTTAAATAGGAATAATTTAGGTAATGATAGTAATTTTTATTTATATTTATTTAAATTATATTTAAGTTAGGGGGTGTTAGGGTTATGGTTAGACTTAGATTTAGGGGTTAATACATTTAATATAGTTGCGGCGACGTTAGGGGTGGCAGATTAGGGGTTAATAAATTTAGGTAGGTTGCGGTGACATTTGGGGCGGGAGATTAGGGGTTAATAAGTATAATTTAGGTGTCTGTGATGTTGGGGGCAGTAGATTAGGGGTTAATAATCAGCGCTGCAGAACCTGTTGGCGCTCTACAGATACCTGATAATAATAATAAGTGTAAGATTAGGGGTGTTTAGACTCAGGGTTCATGTTAGGGTGTTAGGTGTAAACATAAAATGTGTTTCCCCATAGGAATCAATGGGGCTGCGTTACTGAGCTTTACGCTGCTTTTTTGCAGGTGTTAGACTTTTTCTCAGCCGGCAATCCCCATTGATGTCTATGGGGAAATTGTGCACGAGCACGTACAACCAGCTCACCGCTGACTTAAGCAGCACTGGTATTGGAGTGCGGTATGGAGCTCAATTTTGCTCTACGCTCACTTCTTGTCTTTTAACGCCGGTTTGTAAAAACCAATAATACCAGCGCTGCAGGTAAGTGAGCGGTGAGAAAAAACTGCTCGTTAGCACCGCACAGCTCATACGAAAGACTCGTAATCGAGCCGTAAGTTACAAAAAAAAACCCACTAAATTACGAAAAATAAAAAACCACATTATCAAAAATAATAAAGAATTACACCTATTCTAATAAAAAAGCCCCCAAAATAAAAAAAAACCTAGTCTACAATAAACTACCAATGGCCCTTAAAAGGCATTGCCCCAAAGATATTAGCTCTTTTACCTGTAAAAAATATACAAACAACCCCCCAACAGTAAAACCCACCACCCACACAACCAACCCCCCCAAATAAAAAACCTATCTAAAATAACCTAAGCTCCCCATTGCCCTGAAAAACATAATTTATGTAAGAACTTACCTGATAAATTCATTTCTTTCATATTAGCAAGAGTCCATGAGCTAGTGACGTATGGGATATACATTCCTACCAGGAGGGGCAAAGTTTCCCAAACCTCAAAATGCCTATAAATACACCCCTCACCACACCCACAATTCAGTTTAACGAATAGCCAAGAAGTGGGGTGATAAAAAAAGTGCGAAAGCATATAAAATAAGGAATTGGAATAATTGTGCTTTATACAAAAATCATAACCACCCCAAAAAGAGGGCGGGCCTCATGGACTCTTGCTAATATGAAAGAAATTAATTTATCAGGTAAGTTCTTACATAAATTATGTTTTCTTTCATGTAATTAGCAAGAGTCCATGAGCTAGTGACGTATGGGATAATGATTACCCAAGATGTGGATCTTTCCACGCAAGAGTCACTAGAGAGGGAGGGATAAAATAAAGACAGCCAATTCCTGCTGAAAATAATCCACACCCAAAATAAAGTTTAATGAAAAACATAAGCAGAAGATGCCTGAAGTACTTTTCTACCAAAAACTGCTTCAGAAGAAGAAAATACATCAAAATGGTAGAATTTAGTAAAAGTATGCAAAGAGGACCAAGTTGCTGCTTTGCAAATCTGATCAATCGAAGCTTCATTCCTAAACGCCCAGGAAGTAGAAACTGACCTAGTAGAATGAGCTGTAATCCTTTGAGGCGGAGTTTTACCCGACTCAACATAGGCAAGATGAATTAAAGATTTCAACCAAGATGCCAAAGAAATGGCAGAAGCTTTCTGGCCTTTTCTAGAACCGGAAAAGATAACAAATAAACTAGAAGTCTTTCGGAAAGACTTAGTAGCTTCAATATAATATTTCAAAGCTCTAACAACATCCAAAGAATGCAATGATTTCTCCTTAGAATTCTTAGGATTAGGACATAATGAAGGAACCACAATTTCTCTACTAATGTTGTTAGAATTCACAACTTTAGGTAAAAATTCAAAAGAAGTTCGCAACACTGCCTTATCCTGATGAAAAATCAGAAAAGGAGACTCACAAGAAAGAGCATATAATTCAGAAACTCTTCTGGCAGAAGAGATTGCCAAAAGGAACAAAACTTTCCAAGAAAGTAATTTAATGTCCAATGAATGCATAGGTTCAAACGGAGGAGCTTGAAGAGCCCCCAGAACCAAATTCAAACTCCAAGGAGGAGAAATTGACTTAATGACAGGTTTTATACGAACCAAAGCTTGTACAAAACAATGAATATCAGGAAGATTAGCAATCTTTCTGTGAAAAAGAACAGAAAGAGCAGAGATTTGTCCTTTCAAAGAACTTGCGGATAAACCTTTATCTAAACCATCCTGAAGAAACTGCAAAATTCTCGGAATTCTAAAAGAATGCCAAGAAAAATGATGAGAAAGACACCAAGAAATATAAGTCTTCCAGACTCTATAATATATCTCTCTGGATACAGATTTACGAGCCTATAACATAGTATTAATCACAGAGTCAGAGAAACCTCTTTGACCAAGAATCAAGCGTTCAATCTCCATACCTTTAAATTTAAGGATTTGAGATCCTGATGGAAAAAAGGACCTTGCGACAGAAGGTCTGGTCGTAGCGGAAGAGTCCACGGATGGCAAGAGGCCATCCGGACAAGATCCGCATACCAAAACCTGTGAGGCCATGCCGGAGCTACCAGCAGAACAAACGAGCATTCCTTCAGAATCTTGGAGATTACTCTTGGAAGAAGAATTAGAGGCGGAAAGATATAAGCAGGATGATACTTCCAAGGAAGTGATAATGCATCCACTGCTTCCGCCTGAGGATCCCGGGATCTGGACAGATACCTGGGAAGTTTCTTGTTTAGATGAGACGCCATCAGATCTATTTCTGGAAGCTCCCATATTTGAACAATCTGAAGAAATACCTCTGGGTGAAGAGACCATTCGCCCGGATGCAACGTTTGGCGACTGAGATAATCCGCTTCCCAATTGTCTATACCTGGGATATGAACCGCAGATATTAGACAGGAGCTGGATTCCGCCCAAACCAGAATTCAAGATACTTCTTTCATAGCCAGAGGACTGTGAGTCCCTCCTTGATGATTGATGTATGCCACAGTAGTGACATTGTCTGTCTGAAAACAAATGAACGATTCTCTCTTCAGAAGAGGCCAAAACTGAAGAGCTCTGAAAATTGCACGGAGTTCCAAAATATTGATCGGTAATCTCACCTCCTGAGATTCCCAAACTCCTTGTGCTGTCAGAGATCCCCACACAGCTCCCCAACCTGTGAGACTTGCATCTGTTGAAATTACAGTCCAGGTCGGAAGCACAAAAGAAGCCCCCTGAATCAAACGATGGTGATCTGTCCACCACGTTAGAGAGTGTCGTACAATCGGTTTTAAAGATATTAATTGAGATATCTTTGTGTAATCCTTGCACCATTGATTCAGCATACAGAGCTGAAGAGGTCGCATGTGAAAACAAGCAAAGGGGATCGCGTCCGATGCAGCAGTCATAAGACCTAGAATTTCCATGCATAAGGCTACCGAAGGGAATGATTGTGACTGAAGGTTTCAACAAGCCGAAATCAATTTTAGACGTCTCTTGTCTGTTAAAGACAGAGTCATGGACACTGAATCTATCTGGAAACCCAGAAAGGTTACCCTTGTCTGAGGAATCAATTAACTTTTTGGTGAATTGATCCTCCAACCATGATCTTGAAGAAACAACACAAGTCGATTCGTATGAGATTCTGCTAAATGTAAAGACTGAGCAAGTACCAAGATATCGTCCAAATAAGGAAATACCACAATACCCTGTTCTCTGATTACAGACAGAAGGGCACCGAGAACCTTTGTAAAAATTCTTGGAGCTGTAGCTAGGCCAAACGGCAGAGCCACAAACTGGTAATGCTTGTCCAGAAAAGAGAATCTCAGGAACTGATAATGATCTGGATGAATCGGAATATGCAGATATGCATCCTGTAAATCTATTGTGGACATATAATGCCCTTGCTGAACAAAAGGCAAGATAGTCCTTACAGTTACCATTTTGAATGTTGGTATCCTTACATAACGATTCAATATTTTTAGATCCAGAACTGGTCTGAAGGAATTCTCCTTCTTTGGTACAATGAAGAGATTTGAATAAAACCCCATCCCCTGTTCCAGAACTGGAACTGGCATAATTACTCCAGTCAACTCTAGATCTGAAACACAATTCAGAAATGCTTGAGCTTTCACTGGATTTACTGGGACACGGGAAAGAAAAAATCTCTTTGCAGGAGGTCTCATCTTGAAACCAATTCTGTACCCTTCTGAAACAATGTTCTGAATCCAAAGATTGTGAACAGAATTGATCCAAATTTCTTTGAAAAAACGTAACCTGCCCCCTACCAGCTGAGCTGGAATGAGGGCCGCACCTTCATGTGGACTTAGAAGAAGGCTTTGCCTTTCTAGAAGGCTTGGATTTATTCCAGACTGGAGATGGTTTCCAAACTGAAACTGCTCCTGAGGATGAAGGATCAGGCTTTTGTTCTTTGTTGAAACGAAAGGAACGAAAACGATTATTAGCCCTGTTTTTACCCTTAGATTTTTTATCCTGTGGTAAAAAAGTTCCTTTCCCACAAGTAACAGTTGAGATAATAGAATCCAACTGAGAACCAAATAATTTGTTACCCTGGAAAGAAATGGAAAGTAGAGTTGATTTAGAAGCCATATCAGCATTCCAAGTTTTAAGCCATAAAGCTCTTCTAGCTAGAATAGCTAGAGACATAAACCTGACATCAACTCTGATAATATCAAAGATGGCATCACAGATAAAATTATTAGCATGCTGAAGAAGAATAATAATATTATGAGAATCATATGTTACTTGTTGCGCTAAAGTCTCCAACCAAAAAGTTGAAGCTGCAGCAACATCAGCCAATGATATAGCAGGTCTAAGAAGATTACCTGAACACAGATAAGCTTTTCTTAGAAAGGATTCAATTTTCCTATCTAAAGGATCTTTAAACGAAGTACCATCCGACGTAGGAATAGTAGTACGTTTAGCAAGGGTAGAAATAGCCCCATCGACTTTAGGGATTTTGTCCCAAAATTCTAATCTGTCAGACGGCACAGGATATAATTGCTTAAAACGTTTGGAAGGAGTAAATGAATTACCCAATTTATCCCATTCTCTGGAAATTACTTCAGAAATAGCATTAGGAACAGGAAAAACTTCTGGAATAACCACAGGAGATTTAAATACCTTATCTAAACGTTTAGAATTAGTATCAAGAGGACCAGAATCCTCTATTTCTAAAGCAATTAGTACTTCTTTAAGTAAAGAACGAATAAATTCCATTTTAAATAAATATGAAGATTTATCAGCATCAATCTCTGAGACAGAATCCTCTGAACCAGAAGAGTCATCAGAATCAGAATGATGATGTTCATTTAAAAATTCATCTGTAGAGAGAGAAGTTTTAAAAGATTTTTTATGTTTACTAGAAGGAGAAATAACAGACATAGCCTTCTTGATGGATTCAGAAACAAAATCTCTTATGTTATCAGGAACATTCTGCACCTTAGATGTTGAAGGAACTGCAACAGGCAATGGTACATTACTAAAGGAAATATTATCTGCTTTAACAAGTTTGTCATGACAATTAATACAAACAACAGCCGGAGGAATAGCTACCAAAAGTTTACAGCAGATACACTTAGCTTTGGTAGTTCCAGCACTAGACAGCGATTTTCCTGAAGTATCTTCTGACTCAGATGCAACGTGAGACATCTTGCAATATGTAAGAGAAAAAACAACATATAAAGCAAAATTGATCAAATTCCTTAAATGACAGTTTCAGGAATGGGAAAAAATGCCAATAAACAAGCTTCTAGTAACCAGAAGCAAAGAAAAAATGAGACTGAAATAATGTGGAGACAAAAGCGACGCCCATATTTTTTGGCGCCAAATAAGACGCCCACATTATTTGGCGCCTAAATGCTTTTTGGCGCCAAAAATTACGCCACATCCGGAACGCCGACATTTTTGGCGCAAAAGGACGTCAAAAAATGACGCAACTTCCGGCGACACGTATGACGCCGGAAACAGAAAAGATTTTTTGCGCCAAAAAAGTCAGCGCCAAGAATGACGCAATAAAATGAAGCATTTTCAGCCCCCGCGAGCCTAACAGCCCACAGGGAAAAAAAGTCAAATTTTTAAGGTAAGAAAAAATGATTGATTTAAATGCATTATCCCAAATATGAAACTGACTGTCTGAAAATAAGGAATGTTGAACATCCTGAGTCAAGGCAAATAAATGTTTGAATACATATATTTAGAACTTTATAAATAAAGTGCCCAACCATAGCTTAGAGTGTCACAGAAAATAAGATTTACTTACCCCAGGACACTCATCTACATGTTTGTAGAAAGCCAAACCAGAACTGAAACGAAAATCAGCAGAGGTAATGGTATATAAATAAGAGTATATCGTCGATCTGAAAAGGGAGGTAAGAGATGAATCTCTACGACTGATAACAGAGAACCTATGAAATAGACCCCGTAGAAGGAGATCACTGCATTCAAATAGGCAATACTCTCCTCACATCCCTCTGACATTCACTGCACGCTGAGCGGAAAACCGGGCTCCAACTTGCTGCGGAGCGCATATCAACGTAGAATCTAGCACAAACTTACTTCACCACCTCCATAGGAGGCAAAGTTTGTAAAACTGAATTGTGGGTGTGGTGAGGGGTGTATTTATAGGCATTTTGAGGTTTGGGAAACTTTGCCCCTCCTGGTAGGAATGTATATCCCATACGTCACTAGCTCATGGACTCTTGCTAATTACATGAAAGAAATGGCATTTAGCTCTTTTACATGCCCAGACCCTAATCTAAAAGCATCCGCTGCAGCATTCCCTGTTTGTGTTTATTATTGCATGTGCAGACTCTCTTGCAATGTTGACCCCTGCTATCGCACAAATAATTATTCAAGAACAGGGCAGAGAAGTTTTAGGAAGTGTCAGTTTAGACATTTTGATAAATGTACTCTTATCTATTCTCTTCAATTTATGTATCAAATCTCTGAAAGATGCCACCCATAATTATCTAAATGCAAATAAGACTATTTCCTTCTATCTAAAATGTAATCTGCAATCTTTCTCTCTTTATCTTTATATATATATATATATATATATATATATATATATATATATATATATATATATATATATATATATAAATGTTCCTTGTGAACTCTGCACTCACTTTACGTGACAACTGCCCGGGGTGCATCCAAAGACCATTCAGAATTTTTTCAATAAGAGAGCACTCACCACCAGGACTTATTGCTATAAAGCATATCAAGCTTTTATTAACACAGGTGACGTTTCGGGGATTCTAACCCCAGACCCAAGGTTTGAGGACGGGGTTAGAATCCCTGAAACGTTACCTGTGTTAATAAAAGCTTGATATGCTTTATAGCAATAAGTCCTGGTGAGTGCTCTCTTATTGAAAAAATTATATATATATATATATATATATATTAGTAAAATAATACATCTTTTAAATGTTGTTAATTGTGAAATTTTAGTGCAAACAAAATTATAATTATCTAAAAGGGAATTGCTATGGCTGGACAAAAGCAGGAACAGATAAATACACAGCTTTAATATTTAGGAATGTAAAAATCTAATTTACATGTGGTATAGAAGATAATTGTCCTCAGCATGTGATTTGAAATAACTAAAATGATATTGTCTTGATGTCTGTAGACTGCATATGGCTAAATTCTCTCAGATCACAATGATTCTTTATTCTGCAATGGTATTTTATTCTCATTTTGTGTCAAAAGACAATTATCTATTGAGTATGAATATAAATAAGATGCATTAGTATGTGTAGTGCATGTACACTGTTACATTATCATAGATATGCTTTTATTGTAAGAACAGTTGTGATCTTTTTAATTAGTTACATCTCAAAGAAAACATTTTAAGATGTATCATACATTTATTTATTTTTTTAAACGGATGTTGCTGTGCTGAGATTTTATTTTTTTATGCTTCTGATGGATGTTGATCCGAATGACCCGAATTCACACGCCTAGGGGTAGATTTATTATGCAGCGGATGCTGCTCCTTAACTTCATTTTTCTTTTAGGTGTCAGACTGAAATCATCCGATCCGATCCAATCACAATGATTGACACCACCTGCTAGTGACCGATGGGCCTAGCGTGAGCAGGGGCGGCATTGCACAAGCATTTCACAAGAAATGCTGTTGCAATCTTAAATGCCGACAGCGCATGCTGCTGGAATTTAGCGAGGTCGAGCCGTCAAGATTCGCTACAGCCAATCATGTCCGCTCGACCCTTCATAAATCTACCCCCCTAGAGTTTACTTTGCTCATATGTTCATTTGCCATCTGGAGAGAGGAAGCCTGAACTAGGTAAGGAGCTACCACAATCCTCTGAGCTCTCACTACCAACAAAAGACCTACAAGAACCTTTTTGAAGATTCTTGGTGCCGTTGCCAGACCAAAGGGAAGTGCCACAAATTGATAATGCCTGTTTAAGAAGGCAAATCTGAGGAATTTTGTAAGATCCATGTAAATAGGAATATGCAAATAGGCATCTTTTTGTCTGTAGTTGGTGGATCCTCAACCTCCAAGGCTATTAAGGTGACCTGCAAGAGAGCATTATAGAACCTAAAATGAATGGACACTTCTTCTGCTACTTCATTGGCAGGGAGTTCTGGGTTTCTAAATAATCTTCCTCAGAAAAGGAGGATTCTAATACCATTGTAATCCTGAATTATGCAGGGTACCTAGACGGGTCACTCCTTAGGAGACTTGGGCCTGAGAAGGGTTCTCTTCTTTTTTTGCATGCATTTATGTTTAATTAGTTGAGGTATGACAGCCATCAGTTCTGCAATTTCATAATGGATATATTGCTTCAAATCAGACAACAGGTCAGTAGATCTGTCCTGCAAATAAGCTTTGTGGGTTGTAAATCCCTGAGCACACTGCTGCAAATTCAACTCTGCATGACCCTGTCTGACAATAGTCAAAGGGGTAGATTTAACAAATGTTGGACGGACATGATCTGCTGTAGCGGATCATCTCCGGCCGACATCGCTAAATGCTGACAGCATACTCTGTCAGCATTTAACATTGCACAAGCATTTATGGTGAAATGCTTGTGCAATTCCGTCCCCTGCACATTCGCGGCCAATCGGTCGCTAGCAGGGGGTGTCAATCATCCAGATCGTATCGGATTGGGATGATTGCTGTCCACCACCTCAGAGGTAGCGGATGAGTTAAGGAGCAGCGCTGCTTCTTAACTTAAGTTTCAGGCGGACCTGAAACTTCCAGGGTAGATTGCAGCATCCGCTGATTGATAAATCTACCCCCATAGACTCAGCCCATAAGTGGCCTAACTGAGTGGGGGAGCACATCAACACATCCTTGCAAAGCAAACATTGTTATGAAGGGATTAATTTATAAGTGCAGCTCCCTTCCAAAGGATCATCACAATGTCCTGAGACTTGAGCTGCACACGTTTGCTCCACAGTATATAATATAAAGTAAGGACAAGCAAGTATCTACTTGAGCTATGTTAGCACACAATTTTTTTCCACAATTAACAAACTCTAGCACTATTATTAATATTTGATTATAGAGAGCACGGGGTATATTTAAGTAAGTGTGAGCGGACATGATACAATGTAGCGTATTATGTCCGCTGCACATCGATTAATGCCGACAGCATACGTCGTCTGCATTTATCATTGCACCAGCAGTTCTTGTGAACTGCTGGTGCAATACCGCCCCCTGCAGATTCACGGCCAATCGACCGCTAGCAGTGGGTGTCAATCAACCCGATCATATTCGATCGGGTTGATTTCTGTCCGCCACCGGCGGACAGGTTATGGAGCAGCGGTCTTTAAACACGGGGCATCAAGCTCCGTATAGAGCTTGATAAATTGAACCCCATATATCTATACATACATGCAAGTAAATTGGACTGTTCCTGAAGCCATGTCCTTGGGAGCGTTATTAGGAAATAAACCCAAAGAACTCAGTGAGAGTATAGGAGTGTAAGGGTTGTATAGTAAGGTCAATTATATATATATAGGGGCAGCTACAATGTTTGATAATGTGACCTAGAGGCCCTCAATGCTAAAAAAGCCAGAAAAATAAAAACAGAACACCCACAAACACTCTTGAGGACAATGTATATTATAATGTATATATGTGTTGTGACAACCCCTTCTCTAAAACAAAGTCCACAAGTGACAGATAATGAGTGATGTCAGCGATCCACATAGGGAAATGAGCAAATGATCTACTCACAAGTAAAACCTAAATCCAATGAGGTAAGTGGTGTGCAGGATGGAGAGGGAATATATTCCCACGTAGCTGGTACTTCCGTGACTGTTGAGTATGGGAGAACTTCCTGTTTGGCTTGTTGCTTTCAGAAAAAGGCCCTCATCAGCGTAGTTTCATAGATAAATGAAGCAGAAAGACAAATATAGTGTAATACTGTTTAAAAAAATGTATAGCTATAAAACCCAGTCTATGAAGTTAGTCCATATTCTCAGGATTCACATTGATTATATATGAGCCATTATCATCAATAAAAGCAAAGTTAGTTCAAATATAAGGGCTGATTTATCAAGTGTCGGGCGGACATGACCACTGTAGCGGATCATGTCTGCCCGACATCAATAAATGCAGATAGCATACGCTGTTGGCATTTATTATTGCACAAGCATTTCGTGTGAAATGCTTGTGCAATGCCGCCCCCTGCACATTTGCGGCTAATCAGCCGCAAGCAGGGGGTGTCAATCATCCTGATCGTATCCGATCAGGATGATTGCTATCCGCAACCTCAGAGGTGGCGGATGAGTTCAGGAGTCTTATGACCGTTGCTTTTTAACTTTTGTTTCTGGCGAGCCTGAAAACTGATACATTCGCAGCATGATAAATCGGCCCCAATAAATCAATATTCAGCCAATATGCACAGACTTTTCTTTTATTGATGATTGATTTTATGGGGTCTATTTATCAAAGGTCTTGCGGACCTGATCCGACAGTGCGGATCAGGTCCACAAGACCTCGCTGAATGTGGAGAGCAATACGCTCTCCGCATTTAACATTGCACCAGCAGCTCACAAGAGCTGCTGGTGCAATGCCGCCCCCTGCTGACTTGCGGCCAATCGGTCGCCAGCAGGGAGGTGTCAATCAACCCGATCGTACTCGATCGGGTTGATTTCCGGCGATTCTTGTCCGCCTCATCAGAGCAGGCGGACAGGGTTATGGAGCAGCGGTCTTTAGACCGCTGCTTCATAACTGGTGTTTCTGACGAGTCTGAAGACTCACCAGAAACACGGGCCCACAATCTCCGTTCGGAGCTTGATAAATGGGCCCCATTGTGTATGCTTTTGATACCACATATATAATTGAGGTTGGTCCATGTCTTTCTGTTTTATTTATCTATGAAACTTCATAGATGGGGGCATTGTACTGAAAGCAACAAGCCAAACAGGAAGTTCTCCCATACTCCTTCAGTCACAGATGCACCAGCTACGGGGAGATATATTTTCTCTACTTCCTGCTCACCACTGGATTGAGGTTTTATTTGTGAGTAGATTGTTTGCTCATTTCCCTTTTCTTTTGAAAGGTGTATCCAGTCCACGGATCATCCATTACTTGTGGGATATTCTCATTCCCAACAGGAAGTTGCAAGAGGACACCCACAGCAGAGCTGTAATATAGCTCCTCCCCTAACTGTCATAGCCAGTCATTCTCTTGCAACTCTCAACAAGCTAGGATGTTGTAGGAGAGAGTGGTTTAAAAAAAAAAAAAAAAAAAAAAAGTCTATTTAGTTTTTTTGATCCGTTTTTTGAACTAAGGGGTTAATCATCCATTTGCAAGTGGATGCAATGCTCTGCTAGCCTATTACATACACTGTAAAAATTTTGTTTGATTTACTGCATTTTTTCACTGTTTTTCAAATTCTGACAAAATTTGTTTCTCTTAAAGGCACAGTACTGTTTTTTATATTTGCTTGTTAACTTGATTTAAAGTGTTTTCCAAGCTTGCTAGTCTCATTGCTAGTCTGTATAAACATGTCTGACATAGAGGAAACTCCTTGTTCATTATGTTTAAAAGCCATGGTGGAACCCCCTCTTAGAATGTGTACCAAATGTACTGATTTCATTTTATGCAATAAAGATCATATTCTGTTTTTAAAAAAATTATCACCAGAGGAATCTGACGAGGGGAAAGTTATGCAACTAACTCTCCCCACGTGTCAGACCCTTTGACTCCCGCCCAAGGGACTCACGCTCAAATGGCGCCAAGTACATCTGATTGGTCTATTACCCCTTTAAATGGATCCTGGCCGGCAGAGACTGACATCTCTGATGAAGCGCATGTGCCCATGCGCGAAACGCGTAAGATAGGAGCTCACCTGACATGCTGAAGCCTGCTCCATAATAAACTCTTACTATCTGACTCCAGGACTCAGCTTCCTTTTTCCTCATTTAATATGTATCTGGCGGCAGGAGGATCCGCTGTTTGCTGAGTCCTTTCTATGAAGCTGCAAACTGTACTTCTCAAGATTTCTTCCGAGTACTCACTTCTCCGCTCGACTGCAGTCACAGAAGGGACGCCAGGAGCTTTTCCTTACAGGGACCCGTAGAGCCGCGTACCACCAGAGCGACACGCTCACCTGACCAATGAGAACACAGTCGCTTACAAGTGAGGTCATCGTGAATCGACACGCTCAGACGCCTAACGCTGGTTAACAAACGGACACTCACTCACGGAAAACAGAGGACCTTGGGATCACTCAGGAGGATCTACTCCGGATCACAGGTACACACTGTTTATTTCCACCCTGATAGCGACATTTAAGAAGTCAGGCTCCAGAATCGGGTCCCCCAAAAAGCATGTCTACCTTTTACTGACAATCACAGAGCGGCCTAGGACAGAGACTGTCATTAGTGAATACTCCCTAGAACTCATCTACATATCAGTAACATACTCATTTCTGCCTTAAAGCCAACGGAGTGCATTGCCTGCTGACACTATATAAACAACCTAAGCATACACTGACTCTCCAATCCACTGGAACACTGGACGGATACAACTAACCAGTGGATCCAGCATATGAACTGGCTTCTTGTTGCACAATTGGGCTACTACACTGGTCTAAAACAACCAACTGGACTGGCCTGTTACCTTTACCCCCATTGTGCACCCGGATTACCATATTGACCCAAAACAAAGGACTGTGTAATAACAACCTAGAGGAAGCATCCTCATTTAGCAGTACTAATTTGATCTCAACCTGCATTCTTGATTGTGCATTGTTATAATTGTTATAATTCTGCGTGTGCAACGGTGTATCATATACCCATTACTAAACCAGAGCAAGTGATTCAAACATCTCTATATATTGTTTAGAGAGCCAATACCAACTAAAGCTATTTAAGTTTTATACTAAATAACTCTCAAACTTGCCTTTCTGTACATACTCGTATATTTACTGGTACATCACCGCAGCACACATAAATTGGTTGCAGACTTGAGTTTTTTACTATATCATACCAAGCATCAATTTAGTAAGCATATCTATTACCTGCTTATTATTACTTCAATTGTCAATACAACAAAAATATTCTAGTGTACATTATGCTAGCTTCAAGCTAGGAAACTACATCTTATGATCCCTCTTATAGGATCTCTAACCTCTCTAGTTTCCTAACTAATTGTGTCAGGCTTCCACACACATTCTAAACACTTAGTTTCGTACTTATACATAGATACAGTACAAACACTGTGATATACTAGCTTATCATTATGGCTGAAAGTAACACTCTCACAGGAGTAGTAGACATAGATAGACGTAAACTCATAATGAGTAAAGCACTAAAAGGTGACTCCGTCAGAACAGAAGAACCACTAGAGAGGGACCTAACCCACATTTTCTCTGACTTGGAAAGCAAAAAATATAAAGAAAGTAATCTTTGGTGGGACATTGAGTTCTTAGAACTTTATATCAATGAAAGAAAAGTCCCTAGGGGGCTCAGGATGAAAAAATATCCTTCCTTTGCAAGACACAATCAAATTTTTATGGAGGAATGGAATAACAACCTGACCAACTGCTCCATCATTTTGATGAAGCAGTTGCTCAAACATAAGAAGGAAAAGAGGGATTCTTTACTAACACAGATTGAAGAGATCACACAGTCCCTCATACCATTTGAACAGACAAAGAAATACATAGACTACAAAACACAATTAGATTCAACCATGCAACAACTAGATTCTACACTTTCAGAAAGAAAAGTCAGTAAATACCAAAGGGATGTGAAGGATTACGAATTAGATATAGTGTATTCCTGGCAACAAGACAAACCCAACAGACAAAGAAACCATTCCCAACATAGTAACAAAATCAAGAACAAAAACAAAAGAAAAGGCACCTTTCAACACACATCCAATGCCAAACGAGTCACATTTTCAAGTATTGACACAGACAACATGGAGGGCTCACAAAGTGCAGAAGATACACAAGCACACACTTCTACCAACGAAACATCCAGTCACAGCACCTCTGATGGCAGGATAAAATTATCAACCCTAGTTCAAACACCCATCACTAGCAGTACACCAAAAAAGGACCTACTACTACGTTACCCAAGCAGAATAAAAAAAAACACACAGAAGAAGTAGGATCCATTATAAATTTATCTCACATCACCCTCACTAGCTCACAAATTAGTCTATTAAATAAAGGGTTATCTTTTGCACCTTCCACTCACTTTGATTTGTTTTCCACCATCTTGGATGTAAATGCCTTAGTGAGAAAAATCACACTATATAAACATTTTTCACAAATCACATATACAGATCACGAATTAGAACACAACTCACCTTCAGCAGATACAGCACACAAAATTGCTGAATCCGTAGGCCTACTATTTAGAGACCTATGTGACCTACACACACTCACCTCACTCCATGCCACCACACTCAGAGAGGCCAGCATTCACAATACTGCCCCCACATTCAAAACTTCATCCCATATCAAATCTTACTTCTACCCAGTCCATAGTAGAAGCGAGGCGATAGAGATGTTTCAAAATCTTGTAGAATCTGAACTCACTAGTCTACACATCTCCTTAGAGAACACCACTAGTATCACCAGCAATCACACAAGAAACCATAATTTATCTATCACTGAGCAATCAGCACTTAAATCACTCAGCACCAACAAGGACATAGTGATTACCCCGGCGGACAAGGGGGGGGCAGTAGTAATCCTCAACACTGAGGATTACAAAAGAGAAGTATATAGACAACTCAATGACAGTGAGACATACCAAAAATTGACTTACAATCCAACACACAAATTCAAACAAGAACTCCACACATTGCTAGATACAGCTGTGGAAGATGGTTTCCTAACTCAAGAAATTGCCACTTTCTGTCTAGTAGAACACCCTACCATCCCCACCTTTCGCACAGTACCGAAAATACATAAAACTCTCACTAATACACCAGGCAGACCAATAGTAGCCAGTAGAGGCTCACTGTGTGAAAGAGTGGGGAATTGGCTAGACAGTGTCTTACAACCTATAGTTAAGTCCTTACCTGGGTATATACGTGATAGTACTCATCTGATACAACAAATTCAAACTATTACCTGGCAAGACAGCTATACTTGGTTATCTATTGATGTCTCAGCCCTCTATTCCAGTATCCCCCATGAGGAAGGCCTCAAGGCCTTAACATTCATGCTAAGAAGGCACACCAGTTACCCAGAAGAATTTATCACTTTTATTGAGGAACTCACCAGATTCCTCCTCACACACAACTACTTTGTCTTCGAGGGCCACTACTACCTCCAGAGATGTGGCACCGCCATGGGGGCCAAGTTTGCCCCCTCATATGCAAACTTGTATATGGGGTATTTCGAACATCTCCACCTATTTGGGGGTGGGCTGGCCCTCGAGGACAAAGTAGTAGTATATGGTAGATTTATTGATGACCTGATCATGATTTATAGGAAAAATACAGAACTTACCATTCAGGAGATCATTGATCATTTCAACAATAACACACTGAACCTAACTTTTACGCACCAAAACAATGATCACATCATTAACTTTCTAGACCTCACATTAGAAAACAACAGTGAAGGAGAAATAACAACTAGTACCTTTAGGAAACCACTGTCGAGAAATACGATATTAAGAGCAGACTCCTGCCATGCCCCCCACACACAAAGGGGTATCCCTAAGGGCCAATATCTTAGACTGCGGAGAAACTGCAGTTCCCTCAAGCTATATATTAAATAAGCAGATGAACTCACTAATCGATTAATAGCTAGAGGATACAAAAAAAGTTTCCTTCTCAAAGTGAAGTCCCAAGTAATGAGAATGGACAGGTCACTATTACTAAACAATAAAGCAGCCAACAACACACCCAATAGCCACAATAATGACACCATCAGATCTACACCTAAAGAAGACATATGTTTTGTTACCAGCTATAGCAACCAGTTTTACACCATTACTAGAATCATTAAGAAATATTTACCTGTTCTAAATGGCGACATTATCTTGAGAGATAAACTGCAGAGACACATCAGATTCGTAGCCAAAAGAGCACCAACAATACGAGACAAGATTACACAAAAGTTTCACCATAAAATTTCACCAACTACCAATTGGCTGACTCCAACCAAAGGCAACTACAGATGTGGCCATATGCCTTGCAAAAGCTGTAAATATACAGACAAAAGCTTCACTTTTACTTCCTCACAGACACACAAATCATATCCAATAACCACCAGAATGGACTGTACATCAACATATATCATTTATCTAATTACATGCTCACTTTGCCAACAACAATATGTAGGAATCACGACACGCCCCTTAAAAGACCGCATAAGAGAACATCTCCTCTCAATAGAAGAAGAATTCCCCAGAACACCTGTGGCAAAACATTTTCACACACATGCACAAAAACTAACCCATTTCACATTTAAAGCAATAGAACACATAATTAGCAACCCACTAGGGGGAGACAGAAACAAAACACTCTCCAAAAGAGAAGTATATTGGATTTTCATGTTACAAACTAGGGTACCCCAGGGCATGAACAAAAGATATGATGTGAACTTATATATAGAATAAACAGGACTTTCTCCATCCCGCCTCTCGATAACTTCAAATTCTTCTGAACCTATACATAGAATAAATAGGATCTTTTCCATTCTGTCTCTCTTTAACTTTAAAATCTTCAAATAAATGAAGACAAAAAAGATAAGAAAGACAAAGAGACCAACAAATATCAATAACACACCCACCAATGAATACAACTAGTCGAATGCAATCTAAACCAAGTCAGACGCGTCCCTCCTAGAATATTCATATATAAAAAAAGCAAGGTTAGCCTTAAGTTTTATACACTTATGATTTTACCATGCCAATCTATTAGTTATTAACTCCCCCCCCCCCCCCTCTTTCTCTAGTGTAGCCATCTTATAGCTGGCTAGGTAGATAACATACTCCAGCTTTCCATAAGACTAAGAATCATTAGAGTCACTCTCCCCCTCTACTGTATACACAATTATTTTAGAGAGGACTAGAACATTGTGGTTCATACACGTACTCACTAAATAGAGTGAAGTTTATTCAACAGCCAAATGTTTCTTAGAGGACACACCAACACAGAGAGGCATACACATCCCTCCTCCTTACAGATCCAAAATGTAGTATTCACATATATGTATACATCCACATATATTAGTGTATATATAGGGGCTATAGAATGTTATTAATGTTTTAACTAATTGATGCTTTATACACACTGTGAGGCCCACACATTGTCGTGTTTAGTATAATACTGATATAGCACTATTTCAGACTAAGGGGCCCTATTCAATTTGAAGTTTGCTAAAATAACTCTGTTGTATTACTATAGCATAAAGTTGTCAGTTGATATATTGAAAGTGAAATTATAACTGATGCTTAACACCTATTTAGCATACTCAATATGTTTTTCTCATAGTGACCCCTGTTAAGATTACTATATATATGTCTGAAATATTATGTATAAGCATGTATTATTTACATAGACAATTGTTCATGAATAATCTGTTCTGTCTGTCTCATGCCGACCAGGATCCATGTGACCATACTGAGGGTGTTTTTCTCATTACCTTTGTAAGCCACCTGTTTTCCTAACAGCCAATTATTTCACCCAAACTGATTGGTCTATTACACCTTTAAATGGATCCTGGCCGGCAGAGACTGACATCTCTGATGAAGCGCATGTGCCCATGCGCGAAACGCGTAAGATAGGAGCTCACCTGACATGCTGAAGCCTGCTCCATAATAAACTCTTACTATCTGACTCCAGGACTCAGCTTCCTTTTTCCTCATTTAATACGCACATAGCGTTTACTTTACAACACATGGCGGCAGTCATGGATAATACACTGTCAGCGGTATTAGCCAGACTACCTGAACTTAGAGGTTAGCGAGATAGCTCTGGGGTGAGACAAAATGCAGAGCATACTGACGCTTTAAGAACCATGTCTGATACTGCCTCACAATATGCAGAAGCTGAGGAAGGAGAGCTTCAGTCAGTGGGTGATGTTAATGACTCAGGAAAGATACCTGATTCTAATATTTCTACATTTAAATTTAAGCTTGAACACCTCCGCGTGTTACTTAGGGAGGTTTTAGCTGCTCTGAATGACTGTGATACCATTGCAGTGCCAGAGAAATTTTGTAGACTAGATAAATGCTTTGCAGTGCCGGTGTGTACTGATGTTTTTCCAATACCTAAAAGGTTTACAGAAATTATTCATAAGGAATGGGATAGACCAGGTGTGCCGTTCTCTTCCCCTCCTATTTTTAGAAAAATGTTTTCCAATAGACGCCACCACACGGGACTTATGGCAGACAGTCCCTAAGGTGGAGGGAGCAGTTTCTACTCTAGCAAAGTGTACTACTATCCCTGTCGAGGACAGTTGTGCTTTTTTAGAGCCAATGGATAAAAAATTAGAAGGTTACCTTAAGAAAATATTTATTCAACAAGGTTTTATCCTACAGCCCATTGCATGCATTGCCCCTGTCACTGCTGCTGCAGCGTACTGGTTTGAGTCTCTGGAAGAGGCTTTACAGGTAGAGACTCCATTGGATGACATACTTGGCAAACTTAGAGCACTTAAGCTAGCCAATTATTTTATTTCTGATGCCATTGTTCATTTGAATAAACTAACGGCTAAGAATTCTGGTTTTGCTATACAGGCGCGCAGAGCGCTATGGCTTAAATCATGGTCAGCTGACGTGACTTTAAAATTTAAGCTACTTAACATTCCCTTCAAGGGGCAGACCCTATTCGGGCCTGGTTTGAAGGAGATTATTGCTGATATCACGGGAGGAAAAGGTTGTGCCCTTCCTCAGGACAGGTCCAAATCTAGGGCCAAACAGTCTAATTTTCGTGCCTTTCGAAACTTCAAGGCAGGTGCGGCATCAACTTCCTCTAATAATAAACAAGAGGGAACTTTTGCTCAATCCAAGACGGTCTGGAGACCAAACCAGACCTGGAAAAAAGGTAAGCAGGTCAAAAAGCCTGCTGCTGCCTCTAAGACAGCATGAAGGAACGACCCCCTATCCGGTAACGGATCTAGTAGGGGGCAGACTTTCACTCTTCGCCCAGGCGTGGGCAAGAGATGTTCAGGATACCTGGGCGTTGGAAATTATATCCCAGGGATATCTTCTGGACTTCAAAGCTTCCCCCCCAAAAGGGAGATTTCACCTTTCACAATTATCTGCAAACCAGATAAAGAGTGAGGCATTCTTACACTGTGTACAAGACCTCCTAGTTATGGGAGTGATCCATCCAGTTCCAAAAGAGGAACAGGAACAGGGTTTTTACTCAAATCTGTTTGTGGTTCCCAAAAAAGAGGGAACCTTCAGACCGATTTTGGATCTAAAGATCTTAAACAAATTCCTCAAAGTTCCGTCGTTTAAGATGGAAACTATTCGTACCATCCTACCACTGATCCAGGAGGGTCAATATATGACTACAGTGGATCTAAAGGATGCTTATCTTCACATTCCGATACACAAAGATCATCATCGGTTTCTCAGGTTTGCCTTTCAAGACAGGCATTACCAGTTGTAGCTCTTCCCTTTGGATTAGCTACAGCCCCAAGAATCTTTACAAAGGTTCTAGGGTCGCTTTTGGCGGTCCTAAGGCCGCAGGGCATAGCAGTAGCCCCTTATTTAGACGACATCCTGATACAGGCGTCAAACTTCCAAATTGCCAAGTCTCATACGGACGTAGTACTGGCATTTCTGAGGTCGCATGGATGGAAAGTGAACGAGGAAAAGTGTTCTCTATCCCCACTCACAAGAGTTTCCTTTCTAGGGACTCTGATAGATTCTGTAGAAATGAAAATTTACCTTGACGGAGTCCAGGTTATCAAAGCTTCTAAATTCCTGTCGGGTTCTTCATTCCATTCCGCGCCCTTTGGTGGCTCAGTGTATGGAAGTAATCGGCTTAATGGTAGCGGCAATGGACATAGTGCCGTTTGCACGCTTACATCTCAGACCGCTGCAACTATGCAGGCTCAGTCAGTGGAGCGGGGATTACACAGATTTGGCCCCTCAACTGAATCTGGACCAAGAGACCAGGGATCCTCTTCCCTGGTGGCTATCTCGGGTCCATCTGTCCAAAGCTATGACCTTCGCAGGCCAGATTGGACTATTGTAACAACAAATGCCAGCCTTCTAGGTTGGGGTGCAGTCTGGAACTCCCTGAAGGCTCAGGGATCGTGGACTCAGGAGGAGTCTCTCCTTCCAATAAATATTCTGGAACTAAGAGCGATATTCAAGGCTCTTCAGGTTTGGCCTCAGTTAGCAACTCTGAGGTACATCAGATTTCAGTCGGTCAACATCACGACTGTAGCTTACATCAACCATCGAGGGGGAACAAGAAGTTCCCTAGAGATGTTAGAAGTTTCAAAAATAATTCACTGGGCAGAGATTCACTATTGCCACCTATCAGCTATCCATATCCCAGGAGCACTGGGAGGCGGATTTTCTAAGTCGTCAGACTTTTCATCCGGGAGAGTGGGAACTCCATCCGGAGGTATTTTCACAACTGATTCTCCGTTGGGGCAAACCAGAACTGGATCTCATGGCGTCTCGCCAGAACGCCAAGCTTCCGTGTTACGGATCCAGGTCCAGGGATCCCAAGGCGACACTGATAGATACTCTAGCAGCGCCCTGGTCTTTCAACCTGGCTTATGTGTTTCCACCGTTTCCTCTGCTCCCTCGACTGATTGCCAAGATCAAGCAGGAGAGAGCATCAGTGATTCTGATAGCACCTGCGTGGCCACGCAGGACCTGGTATGCAGATCTAGTGGACATGTCATCCTTTCCACCATGGTCTCTACCTCTGAGACAGGACCTTCTACTTCAGGGTCCTTTCAACCATCCAAATCTAATTTCTCTGAGGCTGACTGCCTGGAGATTGAATGCTTGATTTTATCAAAGCGTGGCTTCTCCGAGTCAGTTATTGATACCTTAATACAGGCACGAAAGCCTGTCACCAGGAAAATTTACCATAAGGTATGGCGTAGATATCTTTATTGGTGTGAATCCAAGGGTTACTCATGGAGTAAGGTCAGGATTTCTAGGATTTTATCTTTTCTCCAAGAAGGTTTGGAAAAAGGATTGTCAGCTAGTTTCTTAAAGGGACAGATTTTTGCTCTGTCTATTCTTTTGCACTAGCGTCTGGCAGATGTTCCAGACGTTCAGGCATTTTGTCAGGCTTTAGTTTGAATCAAGCCTGTGTTTAAACCTGTTGCTCCACCATGGAGCTTAAACTTGGTTCTTAAGGTTCTTCAAGGAGTTCCGTTTGAACCTCTTCATTCCATAGATATCAAACTTTTATCTTGGAAAGTTCTTTTTTTTTTTTTGGTAGCTATTTCCTCGGCTCGTAGAGTCTCTGAGCTATCTGCCTTACAATGTGATTCTCCTTATCTGATGTTTCATACGGATAAGGTAGTCCTGCATACCAAACCTGGGTTCTTACCTAAGGTGGTATCTAACAAGAATATCAATCAAGAGATTTTGGTTCCATCCTTGTGTTACACAATCTGGACGTGGTCTGTGCTTTAAAGTTTTACTTACAAGCTACTAAAGATTTTCGTCAAACATCTCCTTTGTTTGTTGTCTACTCTGGACAGAGGAGAGGTCAAAAGGCTTTGGCAACCTCTTTTTCTTTTTGGCTAAGAAGCTTAATCCGCTTAGCCTATGAGACTGCTGGACAGCAGCCTCCTGAAAGGATTACAGCTCATTCCACTAGAGCTGTGGCTTCCACTTGGGCCTTTAAAAATGAGGCTTCTGTTGAACAGATTTGCAAGGCGGAGACTTGGTCTTCGCTTCATACTTTTTCAAAATTTTACAAATTTGATACTTTTGCTTCTTCGGAGGCTATATTTGGGAGAAAGGTTTTACAGGCAGTGGTTCCTTCCATTTAAGTTCTTGCCTTGTCCCTCCCTTCATCCGTGTACTTTAGCTTTGGTATTGGTATCCCACAAGTAATGGATGATCCGTGGACTGGATACACCTTACAAGAGAAAACACAATTTATGCTTACCTGATAAATTTATTTCTCTTGTGGTGTATCCAGTCCACGGCCCGCCTTGTCATTTTAAGGCAGGTAATTTTTAAATTTAAACTACAGTAACCACTACACCCTATGGTTCCTCCTTTCTCGGCTTGTTTTCGGTCGAATGACTGGCTATGACAGTTAGGGGAGGAGCTATATTACAGCTCTGCTGTGGGTGTCCTCTTGCAACTTCCTGTTGGGAATTAGAATATCCCACAAGTCATGGATGATCCGTGGACTGGATACACCACAAGAGAAATAAATTTATCAGGTAAGCATAAATTGTGTTTTTATTTTTAGAGAAGGGGTTGTCACAACACATCTTCCATTTGGAATATACATAGTCCTCAAGAGTATTTGTGAGTGCTCTGTTTTAATTTCACTTTCTTTTATATCTATTAATAAACATGTTATTATAGTAAGTTCTGTAAAGTATTTATCAACTAATTTCATTGTTGTTTGCCAATAAAATGCAAATAAGGCCAGCACACCCACTTGGCCCCTAGGAAAGCAATCAAAAGGATCACTTAGATAAAAAATTATAGCTGTTTTGAGAACCAGCCTGTGAAAAATTGAACCTTTATCAGCTTTGACTGTTCTCTGTTAGAATATGTTTCCATTTTAACTTAAATTACTTGAGTTTTATTAGAACAAATACAGTTCAGAGAGGAACTAGAAACCATTGGGACCTGACAGTCTAGTTTGTTCTGAGAATCCACCTGTGAAAAAAAGCATTCAGGGGCGAAACTATAGGGGGTTCAGAGGTCTCAACGGCGACTGGGCCCGAGGGTGGGGGCCCAGCTTTAAAAAACAACAACTTTTTTTTCAATAAAAAAACGTTGACCTGCCATTGCCTGCACTTATATCATGTGAGTGTGACATGATGCCTCACTAGTGTCTCTGACAACAGAGTTTAGTGTTTTTGTTTTACCCATTGGTGTTAATGTGTGTGTATGTGTGTATGTACGTATGTGACTGTGTGTGTATTTATGCATGTATGTGTGTGTGTGTGTGTGTGTGTATGTACGTATGTGATTGTGTGTGTATTTATGCATGTATGTGTGTGTGTGTGTATGTTTGTGGAACCAGCAAATTACAGACCTTGTTACTACAGCATGGGGGGCGGGGGGTAAACAGTGTCACTATACAGTACCACTATATACAGTACAGGGGGGCTGGACCATGTCAAAAAAGTTGGTGGACAAGTTAAGGAGCAGTGGTCTTATTACGGCTGCGTCTTAACTTAGTTTTCTTTTCAGGTGGATCTGAAATCTCAGGCTCCAAAGCAGCATCCACTGCTTAATAAATCTACCCCATGTGTTGTCATCCTGGGCATCCCCCTTCCAATTCAGAAACTGGGAACCCCCACAAACGGCAGATGGGGAAGAGACTACAGTCTCTATTCACTTATGAGATATATATGATTAAGGGTATTGGAAGAACAAAAAAACTAACTACACCGATAATTATATTATTTTTTTCTTGTTATTTTTTATTTTTTATAAATCACCATCATGTTCTAATTACAGAATGAAAAAAGACAATATACAAACAGTAGAGGGCTTTTTTGATCATTCTATTTTGTAAAAAATATTAGTGAAAAAGTTTGGATTTAGAATATGTTTGGATTTTGGAATTCCAGATTTAGGAATATGTACCTGTACCAACAAATATACAACATAGACAAAATATTCAGTAGACAAATTCTAATACAGATTTTCTTTTGTATAGGTGAATCACACATAAATGAAAAAGAGGAGATTTGGACAGGTAAGAGCAACTTACATCTAAGTATAATTGGAAATTGTATGCTTTAAAATATCTAGTACTCAATAAAGAACTATATTGCACAATATTTATAATGCAATATAAATGTCCTTTTCTAGTCCAGTCTTTTCTACTCAGACAGAAGACTCATGAGATGCTCCAATAGTTTTTCTGTATACAAGATAATTTTATGGTTGCATGAATTATTATTCATTAGGATTATAAATATGATTAAGAATTCCACCTTAAGAGAACAGAATGTGCAATTGGGTGGAATAACCTTAAGGATGATCCAAATATTTTAGGTTATGATCATGATTGATTGATACTACATTTTAATACAAGCACTCATTTAACTGATTAAGCCCCACCCACAACATTGTTATTGGTGCAAAGGTGCTAAGTAGTGGTGTGGAATATTCTACACGTCTATTTAGAATTAAGACTTGTTTTGAGATATCATCTGGCTAATGACAGGCTCTGCTAACTTTGTAAATATTTATGAGCACTGTCCATGGATTTTACCTACCAATCAGAGCCAGCCAAACTCCAAAATTGCAACCTGGCTTATGGATGTGGTACCAATCTTGTGTTGAAAAAAACAGTTTGAACAGCATTAAAACTAGCTGGTAACATTCATAGGGAAAACGTGTATATACAAAGGAGCCGAATTATCAATGTGCGAGCGGACATGATACAAAGTAGCGTATCATGTCCACTGCACATTAATAAATGCCGACATTATACGCTGTCGGCATTTATCATTGCACCAGCAGTTCTTGTAAACTGCTGGTGCAATGCCGCCCCCTGCAGATTCGCGGCCAATCGGCCGCTAGCAGGGAGTGTCAATCAACCTAATCGTATTCAATCGGGTTGATTTCTGTCCGCCGCCTCAGAGCAGGCGGACAAATTATGGAGCAGCGGTCTTTAGACCGTTCAGAGCTTGATAATTCGGCCCCAAAATGCTTTCCCTAAAGCTCTAAATATTGCTATCGCAAAAACGATATTAGCGATCCACTGAGTAATGCCAGCGCCGTTTTTTTTTCTAACACCCTACAGCAGCCAACTTTAAAGCCCTAAAAACTGTTTTTTCCAGTTATTTTATTAAAAAAATAAAGATGCCGCTATCTTTATTTTTTAATAAAATATATTACACTTAAGTTTGGGGGCATTTTGTGGACATTTATAAAATTAACCAGAGATGTGATCTCTGGTTAATTTTATAAGTGCCCACAAATTGTCAAATTTGTCCGTTTGCGGGTGAGCGATAAATGAGCACTCCACTTGTAATCTAGCCCTTATAGGGATGGAAAGGTCAACATTGATATGTGCACAAATGCATTTCAATTTTATATAGAAGCATTCTTGAAATAAACATTCACAAAAATGCTTCTAGTAAAAGCTATTAATGGTTCAGCGGCATACGCACATATGCTACATATGAGTAAAGGATCATCATTCAAACACCGTGGGGTAGATTTATCAAGCAGCAGGTACGGCATTGATTCCCCATCATATCTGGTTCACCAGAAACGGAAGTTAATCCATAACTTTTCCACCACCTTTTAGGTGGCGGACTGAAATCATCCCGATCCAATATGATCGGGATGGTTGACGGCCCCTGCTAGCAGCCAATTGGCGGCCAGGAAGCAGGGGCAATGATAAATGCCTATAGCGTACACTGTCGGCATTTAGCAAGGTCTAGCGGACATGATTCGCTACAGCGGATCATGTCCGCTCGCCTCTTGTTAAATCTACCGCCATCTCTGATCAGAAGTGATGTGTATTGAGTCAGTGAATATATTTCACTAGAATAATTTTTGCTAATGGGAATATATTGAAAACATTTCAAAATTGAAATGCACCCATACGCATTTTACTTTCCACCTCTTTATCCCTTTAATACGCCACCTTACCTTAAAAAAAATTCACACTACTAGGCAACAGTAATGTGTTTCATAATCATGTAGTGGGGACACTGCAATGAATAAAGTGCTGGTGTTTTTTACATCTATATGTGAGACCCTAAGTGCCTTCTTTGGTACCGCAGTGTAATAACCTCTTCTTTATACAATGATGCAGCATGGTTCAGCTTCAGTGACTCTTATTAACTGACAAAACCACCTCTTCCACTGGGATAAATCAGACTTGACTCACAGTGGCAGAACTGCAACAAACACAGAACACAAGAAGAAAACTTTATAAGAAAGGGGCATTAATCACTCCTTGTTTTTGTGTGAAAATTGTACTTTGTCCCACGCTCCCTAAAGAAGTCAAAAAGCTAAATCTGTAATCTTGTGTTTTTTTTTAAATTCTCAAATTGCCTATAGCAGTCATCTAGTTTACAGCATTTACAGGTTACAGAATTTGCTTTTTGACATCTGCAGGGAGCGTGGGGCAAGCCAATTTTACGCAAAAGCAAGAGGTGTTTAATGTCCTTTTAATGATCAAATCACCCCAGCCCTTTATTTTCATGGTCAGCTGGGAACGACCAAAGAACAGGTAGGTTGCTCCAGCTCTTACTTTGCCGCTGCGTTCTTCAGTTCCGACACAAAGGGGCAGAATTATCAAGCTCCGAATGGAGCTTGATGCCCCTGTTTCCGTGCGAGCCTTCAAAAGACTGCTGCTCCATAACTTGTCTGCCTGCTCTGAGGCTACGGACATCAATCCGCCTGATACTATACGATCGGGCTGATTGACACCCCCTGCTCACAAGAACTGCTTGTGCAATGATAAATGCCGACAGCGTATGCTGTCGGCATTTATCAATTTGCGGCGGACATGATATGCTACATCATATCATGTCCGTCCGCACTTTAATAAATTGGCCCCTAAAGGTGAAAATCGTAGTCCCGGCAGGGCAAGGTGCACAGGGATACGTTGCTGTATAGACGTCATAAACCAGCATTCACAAGTCCTGGCACTCAAGACTCCATAGCCGAATTAAGACTTCAACAAGCTTTATTAGGTGCAAAATTAAAAACAGAAATGGCACAAGCTATGCACCATAAAAACACACAATGAAAAGACAAAGTGAGGGATCCTTGACCGTACGCATTATATACATGAATGTAACTGACTAAATTAATATATTACATGTAGCATTCACATTGCAGCTGTAAGCACTGCAGCTGCTGAGCTGAACACAGCTGGTGATGGGGGGGGGGGGTTGTAGCTGTTTCCCTCAGGGGACCAACAGTTTTCTGTGTCTTTGTAAGGGTTAAACACAAGCTTGTACATTGATATATTGCATGTTCTAACAAATTAGAGCATGATATTTTTTCAATAGAACGGCAAATCACAGGTTTACAAGTTTTTCCCAGGCAAAATGTACTGTGTGCAACCAGGTAGTAGAAGCAGTTAGTTTCCTCCTTAATGGGTAGCAGGCCTCAGCCGGTGACCCACCATTGCAGAAGTCCACAGCAGAAGAGAAGATCGAAGGAGCAGTGTTTCTTAGCTTCAGCAAAGCTGCTGTAGGAGAGTGGTCAGCAGAACATTGTACCAGGATAAGAGGTACCTTAAGATCTAGTTAGATTAGTCAATTGCAAAGTTAGATCAAAAAAGCTAAGTCCACACTTCAGGGAGCAATATTGTGCTGTTCCTGTTTTCCACTAGGTAGACTGAATGACCCAAGAACAAAATCCAGGTGTCGTCCCACCTCTAGGTGAGCAGTTGTGTAGACTGTAGTGTCTTCCTTCATCAGTATAAGAGACCACAATGTGAGAGACTGCACCTTTAAGGGATTACCTAACATTAGCCTGCATGATGATAGTTGAAAAGATAAAGGGACAGATTCTAACCAAATTACCATGCAAGAGGGTTTTAGGTAATGGGACACCTTTTCTCACCTCGCTCATTTTATCAGTTATTGTGGCCTGAAACCCATCAAGCGCCCCACATGCACCAATATAGTGACTTATAGTGACTTGATACATATATAGTGACTTAATAAAAGTACTGCAGTAGTATTTGGGAGGGGGGGACCTTCAGAGTTTGGTATTGGGTTGCTACTGTTACACCATTGGAATTGCTTGAGATAGTCTAAAGAGTATAAAGCTGTGATGTTTAGATGTTCAGGCACATTTTTCTTCTGTTAAGTGTGATCAGTCCACGGGTCATCATTACTTCTGGGATATTAACTGCTCCCCTACAGGAAGTGCAAGAGGATTCACCCAGCAGAGCTGCATATAGCTCCTCCCCTCTACGTCACTCCCAGTCATTCTCTTGCACCCAGCAACTAGATAGGTCGTGTGAGAGGACTATGGTGATTATACTTAGTTTTATATCTTCAATCAAAAGTTTGTTATTTTAAAATAGCACCGGAGTGTGTTATTACCTCTCTGGCAGAGTTTGAGGAAGAATCTACCAGAGTTTTGCTATGATTTTAGCCGGAGTAGTTAAGATCATATTGCTGTTCTCGGCCATCTGAGGAGTGAGGTAAACTTCAGATCAGGGGACAGCGGGCAGATGAATCTGCATAGAGGTATGTAGCAGTTTTTATTTTCTGACAATGGAATTGATGAGAAAATCCTGCCATACCGATATAATGTCATGTATGTATACTTTACACTTCAGTATTCTGGGAGAATGGTACTTCACTAGAATTACACTGTAAGAAAGACATAAAGCTGTTTAATAACTAGAGATTATGTTTAACGTTTTTGCTGGAATGTAAAATCGTTTTCATTTGCTGAGGTACTGAGTGAATAAATGTTTGGGCACCATTTTTCCACTTGGCAGTTGCTTAAATCTGTTTTTTCTGTCAGTTTCTGTTCTCCCTCACTGCTGTGTGTGTGGGGGAGGGGCGCTTTTACTATGCATCAAATATTTCAGTCAGCAACTCATTGTATTCCCTGCATGATCTGGTTCATCTCTACAGAGCTCAGGGGTCTTCAAAACTTATTTTGAGGGAGGTAATTTCTCTCAGCAGAGCTGTGAGAATTATAGTTTGACTGAAATAAAAACTTTTATTCTGTAATTTGTTTCCTGCTTTCAGAAATTGTTATCTTTGCTAATGGGATTAAACCTTTGCTAAAGTTGTGTTGTTTACAAGGATTGAGGCTATAACTGTTTCAATTTATTAATTTTTAACTGTCATAGATCTTCTGTGCTTCTTAAAGGCACAGTACGTTTTAATATTATTCTATTTGAATTGTATTTCCAAGTTGCAAGTTTATTTGCTAGTGTGTTAAACATGTCTGATTCAGAAGATGATACCTGTGTCATTTGTTGCAATGCCAAAGTGGAGCCCAATAGAAATTTATGTACTAACTGTATTGATGCTACTTTAAATAAAAATCAATCTGTACAAATTGAACAAATTTCACCAAACAACGAGGGGAGAGTTATGCCGACTAACTCGCCTCACGTGTCAGTACCTACATCTCCCGCTCAGAGGGAGGTGCGTGATATTGTAGCGCCGAGTACAGCTGGGCGGCCATTACAAATCACATTACAGGATATGGCTACTGTTATGACTGAAGTTTTGGCTAAATTACCAGAACTAAAAGGTAAGCGTGATCACTCTGGGGTGAGAACAGAGTGCGCTGATAATATTAGGGCCATGTCAGACACTGCGTCACAGGTGGCAGAACATGAGGACGGAGAACTTCATTCTGTGGGTGACGGTTCTGATCCAAACAGACTGGATTCAGATATTTCAAATTTTAAATTTAAACTGGAAAACCTCCGTGTATTACTAGGGGAGGTGTTAGCGGCTCTGAATGATTGTAACACAGTTGCAATACCAGAGAAAATGTGTAGGTTGGATAAATATTTTGCGGTACCGACGAGTACTGAGGTTTTTCCTATACCTAAGAGACTTACTGAAATTGTTACTAAGGAGTGGGATAGACCCGGTGTGCCGTTCTCACCCCCTCCGATATTTAGAAAAATGTTTCCAATAGACGCCACCACAAGGGACTTATGGCAAACGGTCCCTAAGGTGGAGGGAGCAGTTTCTACTTTAGCTAAGCGTACCACTATCCCGGTGGAGGATAGCTGTGCTTTTTCAGATCCAATGGATAAAAAGTTAGAGGGTTACCTTAAGAAAATGTTTGTTCAACAAGGTTTTATATTGCAACCCCTTGCATGCATTGCGCCGATCACGGTTGCAGCGGCATTCTGGATTGAGTCTCTGGAAGAGAACATTGGTTCAGCTACTCTGGACGACATTACGGACAGGCTTAGAGTCCTTAAACTAGCTAATTCATTCATTTCGGAGGCCGTAGTACATCTTACTAAACTTACGGCGAAGAATTCAGGATTCGCCATTCAGGCACGCAGGGCGCTGTGGCTAAAATCCTGGTCAGCTGATGTTACTTCTAAGTCTAAATTGCTTAATATACCTTTCAAAGGGCAGACCTTATTCGGGCCCGGGTTGAAAGAGATTATCGCTGACATTACAGGAGGTAAAGGCCATGCCCTGCCTCAGGACAAAGCCAAAGCCAAGACTAGACAGTCTAGTTTTCGTTCCTTTCGTAATTTCAAAGCAGGAGCAGCATCAACTTCCTCTGCACCAAAACAGGAAGGAGCTGTTGCTCGCTACAGACAAGGCTGGAAACCTAACCAGTCCTGGAACAAGGGCAAGCAGGCTAGGAAACCTGCTGCTGCCCCCAAAACAGCATGAATTGAGGGCCCCCGATCCGGGATCGGATCTAGTGGGGGGCAGACTTTCTCTCTTCGCCCAGGCTTGGGCAAGAGATGTTCAGGATCCCTGGGCGCTAGAGATAATATCTCAGGGATACCTTCTGGACTTCAAATACTCTCCTCCAAGAGAGAGATTTCATCTGTCAAGATTGTCAACAATCCAGACAAAGAAAGAGGCTTTTCTACGCTGCGTACAAGAGCTCTTGTTAATGGGAGTAATCCATCCAGTTCCACGATCGGAACAGGGACAGGGGTTTTACTCAAATCTGTTTGTGGTTCCCAAAAAAGAGGGAACTTTCAGACCAATCCTGGACTTAAAGATCCTAAACAAATTCCTAAGAGTTCCATCGTTCAAGATGGAGACTATTCGGACAATTTTACCTATGATCCAAGAGGGTCAGTACATGACCACTGTAGATTTAAAAGATGCTTACCTGCACATACCGATTCACAAAGATCATTACCGGTACCTAAGGTTTGCCTTCCTAGACAGGCATTACCAGTTTGTCAAAAAAAGTGCTAGTGTATAATTAGTGCGCCAATGGTCTGAAAATCCACTGTCTGTATGACAGTGAGACACAATCACAGTGTTAAAAATCTAAATATATAACTATACGATACAAATCGTTATAGAAAAATACCCCAATCAAATTATATTAGGATACAAATGAATTCTTAAGAAACAAATAAATTCTTCTTAGATATTAAAAGTGATAACATAATATAGTGGTGTCTTTGCAGCAAACACCCCAAAATAATAAGGTGATAAAACTGCAAGGCACTGTAAATAATGAACACAGCAATGTGATAGAATTGTAAAATATTATAGTGAAAAAGTCCCAATGATCAAAGTTCAAAGTGTTACATATATGATGGGCGTAATGTCCGAATCACAGTAGGCAGGCTCTTCTCCAAAAGATCCCTGTTGGTGACCCAGGGGTGGTTACTATATAGAAAAAAAGATAAAAGAAGGCGCCAACATAGTGCGGTTACCAATGGGATGGAACACGCTTAGTAAATAATACCAGGTACTCACAGGATGAAAGACACTTGAGAAGTGTCACAGGTGCCTCCTGGACTCTCAGAGTTGTCCAGCTAACTCCCACTCCACTGTGGTGGTAAGGTTCCGCTTGTCTCTACCGATTAGGATGGCTCCGCTAGTGGTTGTGGCTCCCAGCCAGTATTCCAATAGGATTCTCTTGCGGTTTCCCCAAATCCAGCTATCCAGTTAAAATCCGTGCTCTCCGGTGAGAGGTGATACAGCAAGGATAAAAGTGGTTTGTGACGGTGGTAACAAACTTCATAGACTTCTCTCCTACTGCTGGAGGATCACACAGCACCGCACAGTGGAGTGGGAGTTAGCTGGACAACTCTGAGAGTCCAGGAGGCACCTGTGACACTTCTCAAGTGTCTTTCATCCTGTGAGTACCTGGTATTATTTACTAAGCGTGTTCCATCCCATTGGTAACCGCACTATGTTGGCGCCTTCTTTTATCTTTTTTTCTATATAATTACCAGTTTGTGGCTCTTCCATTCGGATTGGCTACAGCGCCAAGAATCTTCACAAAGGTTCTGGGTGCTCTTCTGGCGGTACTAAGACCGCGGGGAATCTCGGTAGCTCCATACCTAGACGACATTCTGATACAAGCTTCAAGCTTTCAAACTGCCAAATCTCATACAGAGTTAGTGCTGGCATTTCTAAGGTCACATGGATGGAAGGTGAACGAAAAGAAAAGTTCACTCGTTCCACTCACAAGAGTTCCCTTCCTGGGGACTCTTATAGATTCTGTAGAAATGAAGATTTACCTGACAGAGGACAGGCTATCAAGACTTCAAAGTGCTTGCCGCACTCTTCATTCCATTCAACACCCGTCAGTGGCTCAATGTATGGAGGTAATCGGCTTAATGGTAGCGGCAATGGACATAGTACCCTTTGCACGCTTACACCTCAGACCACTGCAACTGTGCATGCTAGGTCAGTGGAATGGGGATTACTCAGACTTATCCCCTTCTCTGAATCTGGATCAAGAGACCAGAAATTCTCTTCTATGGTGGCTTTCTCGGCCACACCTGTCCAGGGGGATGCCATTCAGCAGACCAGACTGGACAATTGTAACAACAGACGCCAGCCTTCTAGGTTGGGGTGCCGTCTGGAATTCCCTGAAGGCTCAGGGACTATGGAGTCAGGAGGAGAGTCTCCTGCCAATAAACATTCTGGAATTGAGAGCAGTTCTCAATGCCCTCCTGGCTTGGCCCCAGTTGACAACTCGGGGGTTCATCAGGTTTCAGTCGGACAACATCACGACTGTAGCTTACATCAACCATCAGGGAGGGACAAGAAGCTCCCTAGCTATGATGGAAGTATCAAAGATAATTCGCTGGGCAGAGTCTCACTCTTGCCACCTGTCAGCAATCCACATCCCGGGAGTGGAGAACTGTGAGGCGGATTTCTTAAGTCGTCAGACTTTTCATCCGGGGGAGTGGGAACTTCATCCGGAGGTCTTTGCCCAAATACTTCGACGTTGGGGCAAACCAGAGATAGATCTCATGGCGTCTCGACAGAACGCCAAGCTTCCTCGTTACGGGTCCAGATCCAGGGATCCAGGAGCAGTCCTGATAGATGCTCTGACAGCACCTTGGGACTTCAGGATGGCTTACGTGTTTCCACCCTTCCCGTTGCTTCCTCGATTGATAGCCAGAATCAAACAAGAGAGAGCATCAGTGATTCTAATAGCACCTGCGTGGCCACGCAGGACTTGGTATGCAGACCTGGTGGACATGTCATCCTGTCCGCCTTGGTCTCTACCTCTGAAACAGGACCTTCTGATACAGGGTCCCTTCAAACATCAAAATCTAACTTCTCTGAAGCTGACTGCTTGGAAATTGAACGCTTAATTTTATCAAGACGTGGGTTTTCTGAGTCAGTTATTAGTACCTTAATACAGACTAGGAAACCTGTTACCAGAAAGATTTACCATAAGATATGGCGTAAATACCTACATTGGTGTGAATCCAAAGGTTACTCTTGGAGTAAGGTTAGGATTCCTAGGATATTGTCTTTTCTACAAGAAGGTTTAGAAAAGGGTTTATCTGCTAGTTCATTAAAGGGACAAATCTCAGCTCTGTCCATTCTGTTACACAAACGTCTGTCAGAAGTTCCTGATGTCCAGGCTTTTTGTCAGGCTTTGGCCAGGATTAAGCCTGTGTTTAAAACTGTTGCTCCACCATGGAGTTTAAACCTTGTTCTTAATGTTTTACAGGGCGTTCCGTTTGAACCCCTTCATTCCATTGATATAAAGTTGTTATCTTGGAAAGTTCTATTTTTAATGGCTATTTCCTCGGCTCGAAGAGTCTCTGAATTATCAGCCTTACATTGTGATTCTCCTTATTTGATTTTTCATTCGGATAAGGTAGTCCTGCGTACTAAACCTGGGTTCTTACCTAAGGTAGTTACTAACAGGAATATCAATCAAGAGATTGTTGTTCCTTCTTTATGCCCAAATCCTTCTTCAAAGAAGGAACGTCTACTGCACAACCTGGATGTAGTCCGGGCTCTAAAATTTTACTTGCAGGCAACTAAGGAATTCCGACAAACGTCTTCTCTGTTTGTCATTTACTCTGGGCAGAGGAGAGGTCAAAAAGCTTCCGCTACCTCTCTTTCTTTTTGGCTTCGTAGCATAATTCGTTTAGCTTATGAGACTGCTGGACAGCAGCCCCCTGAAAGAATTACAGCTCATTCTACTAGAGCTGTGGCTTCCACTTGGGCCTTCAAGAATGAGGCCTCTGTTGAACAGATTTGCAAGGCTGCAACTTGGTCTTCGCTTCATACTTTTTCCAAATTTTACAAATTTGACACCTTTGCTTCATCGGAGGCTATTTTTGGGAGAAAGGTTCTTCAGGCAGTGGTTCCTTCTGTATAAAGAGTCTGCCTATCCCTCCCGTCATCCGTGTACTTTTGCTTTGGTATTGGTATCCCAGAAGTAATGATGACCCGTGGACTGATCACACTTAACAGAAGAAAACATAATTTATGCTTACCTGATAAATTCCTTTCTTCTGTAGTGTGATCAGTCCACGGCCCGCCCTGTTTTTAAGGCAGGTAAATATTTTTTAATTTATACTCCAGTCACCACTTCACCCTTGGCTTTTCCTTTCTCGTTGGTCCTTGGTCGAATGACTGGGAGTGACGTAGAGGGGAGGAGCTATATGCAGCTCTGCTGGGTGAATCCTCTTGCACTTCCTGTAGGGGAGCAGTTAATATCCCAGAAGTAATGATGACCCGTGGACTGATCACACTACAGAAGAAAGGAATTTATCAGGTAAGCATAAATTATGTTTTCTTCTGCCTTAGATGGCTCTATTTGCATTTACAGCTATATGTTATTAATTTACTACTGTTTATTGTTGTATGATATTGTACTCTCTCTTTATATGGCTTCTTAATGTGCATATGTATATATACATTTTCACAGTTCTGTGGGTATTTAGTGGAGTATATGGACTCTTCAAAATATGTTAATTTAGGATTACCCTAGGCTCCAAACCATTTTTACTCTAAGCCATGTAACAACTGATTTTATACCCTCAGTTGTCAGTTATAAATTGGGTGGCAGTAACACACACCAGGCAGTGATTTTATCCTCTAGTAACACACAAAGCAATACCTTTTTTTTATTTTTTTAAAGCATCTGTGACCGCCAGTAACTTAGTGAATTACTAATAGAAGATAGTGAATTGACCTTTTTTGTTAGTAACATAAACTCAAAGAAATTCCAATAATAGCACAATCATTGTTTGATCCCCCTTTGTACCAGCAACACTTAAAGCAGTCATTTTAAACCTTGTGTGTTTCAGTTACAAGAAGTGATTGAACCCTTCTGTGCCAGTATAACACGCAGCATTTTTTTTTAGCCTCAGCTTAAAGGGACAGTCTAGTCAAAATTAAACTTTTTATGATTCAAATCGCATTTTGAAAGTTGTTCACAGTTAGACAGTACTAGTTCATGTGTGTCATATAGATAACATTGTGCTCAGTCTCGGGGAGTTATTTAGGAGTCTTCACTGATTGGCTAAACTGCATGTCCGTCAAAAGCACTGAGATAAGGGGGCAGTTTGCAAAGGCTTAGATACAAGGTAATTACAGAGGTATAAAGTATATTAATATAACTGTGCTAGTTTTGTGTAATAAAGGGATTATCTTTCTTTTTAAACAATACAAGTTCTGGTGTAGACTGTTCCTTTAAGGACCTTAAAAAACTGGACATTTAAAGGGGCATAATACTCATTTGCTAAATCACTTGAAACTGATGCAGTATAACTGTAAAAAGCTGAAAATATCACCTGAGCATCTCTATGTAAAAAAGGAGGATATTTTACCTCACAATCTCCTCAGCTCAGCAGAGTAAGTTCTGTGTAAAAAGTTATACTCAGCTGCTGCTCAGCTGCAGGTAAAAAAAAAAAATGAAGAAATTAACAGCAGCCAATCAGCATCAGCAGTGCTGAGGTCATGAACTCTTTTACTGTGATCTCATGAGATTTCACTTAACTCTCATGAGATTTCATTGTAAACTTCCTTACACTGAATAGGGAAATAAGATGAGTGTGCACGATAGCTCGCTCCTTCTGCTGTCCCGGGACAGACATACTGATTTGTTGCTTAGAAGTCCTTTACAATGGGATGTGGCTACTGAGGAACTTTTGAGGTAAAATATCTTTTTACATAGAGATGTTCAGGTGATATTTTCTAGTCAGCTTTTTTACAGCTATGCTGCATCACTTTCAAGTGTTTAAACATTTGGGTATTATGGCCCTTTAAGTGTCCAGTATCTTTGTATAGATTTTACTGGACAGCTATTTAAAATATTGGACTGTTTTATTCAATACGAGACAGCTGGCAAACCTAGTGTAGGTACTCCAAAAAAATAAGATAGTTCAGTATGCCCCGGCAGAGGCTGAGGTCTGTCTGTGAAGCTACAGTACATGTGGTGACCAGCAAGTCGTAGTACACCTTATCCAAAGATGGTGCAGAAAGGGGTTACAAGCAGATAACCCACATTATACACTACATAGTTCAAACATACATTCTACAATACATTCATTATACAGTACATAGTACAAGATACACAATATAAAGCAACACACTACACTGAGTATACATGATACAGAATATATTACAAATTATATAGTATGTAGCAAACTAGATATGGGATTTGTGTGCAGTGCACATTTGAGCAGTCAGATCAGATCATCTTAATCACATTTTGTCGGAATCCCAGTTGGTTCTGAAATGTCCAAATTTTCTTTATTATGACATACTGTATATTCCAATCTATTAAAATTAGCGTATATGATCAAGTATTTTGGAGAGTTTCTTTTCAATGGTATTCTAATCCGTTAGAAATCTGTCTGTTTAAATGAGTAACATTTACTACATTTCCAGTACAATATTTCCATCTTAATTTTATGCATTGAGATTGAGGAAACATGAGAAAATATCTTAGAAACATAATAATGTTGTGCCATTTTGTAGGATTTTCTCTAGGTTTGTCTTAAACCCAGTAGGAAGCAAATAATAAGCTGTCAACTGCAAATTAATGCATGGCCAATACTTCATTAATTATTGATGACTAACTTTCACTTTACTAATATTATCAATTTATGATATTTGTCAAATTAGCCATTTCCTCTCACTTATGTACCTTAATAACATTTTTAAAACCTCCAAAGACTTGACTAAAATCATAAATTAACATTAACCTCATATATTTTTTATTGTTATTCTTTCAATGATTGAAAGAGTATTTTATTGACTATGATGATGATGACTCAGATCTCTCTTTCACTCCCCACATCCAGTCTTTGCACAATTCCTGCACCTTAAAAACATCTCCAAAATTTGCCACTTCCTCACACAAGACACAACTAAGACTTTAATTCACTCTCTCATCATTTCCCGCCTTGACTATTGCAACTCCATCCTCTCTGACCTCCCTAGCTACTGTCTATCTTCCTTACAATGTATAATAAATGCCTCTGCCAGGATGATCTTCCTTACACGTCGCTCCTCATCTGCTGCACCTCTCTGCTAATCCCTTCACTGGCTTACTCTAACATCCAGAATAAAACACAAAATCCTTACTCAATAACACTGCTCCACACTATGGGTCATATTTATCAAAGTTATGAAGCAGCGAATCTGCAGGGGGTGGTATTGCACCAGCAGTTCACAAGAACTGCTGTTGCAATGATAAATGCTGACAGCGTATGCTGTCGGCATTTATCGATGTGCAGCGGACATGATACACTACTTCGTATTATGTCTGCTTGCACATTGATAGATATGCCGCCATATCTCAGACTTAGGGGCCGATTTATCAAGTGTCTGGTGGACATGATCCGCTGTAGCGTTCATGTCCGCCAGACATTGATAAATGCCAACAGCATACGCTGTCGGCATTTATCATTGCACAAGTAGTTCTGGTGAACTGCTTGTGCAATGCCGCCCCCTGCAGATTTGCAGGCGCTAGCAGGGGGTGTCAATCAACCCAATCATATGAGATCAGGCAGATTGATGTCCGCAGCCTCAGAGGCAGCAGACGAGTTAAGAAGCAGCGATCTTAAGACCGCTGCTACTTAACTCCTGTTTCCGGTGAGCCTGAAGGCTTGCGCAGAAAAAGGTGCATTAGGCACAATACGGGCCGTGATAAATTGGCCCCCTTGTCTCCAGATACTCTCCCTCCCATCCCTTCTCTCTGCTCATGACCTCCTTCTCTCCTCCTCTCTTGATATCTCCTCACATTCCCGTCTACTGGACTTCTCCAGACTATGTTGTGGAACTCTCTGCCTCAGTCCACAAGACTTTCCCCTAGTTTTCAAACTGTTCAAGAATGCATTTAATATACACTAACCTTTTCTTATCTTAGTTCCTCTCCTCCTTTCTTTATCCCCTGTAACCCCCTTAGCATGTAAGCCCGCGAGCCTAGCTGTTTTGTAGATCACTTTCATGAGAGCTGATTTACAACAGTGAAACTCATAGCACGGCCCTCTACCCCTTTGTCTCATATAATTGTAACCTACATATTAGACCCATGTTTGTAGCGCTGCGGAATCTGTTGACGCTCTACAAATAACTGATAATAATAATAATAATAATAAAGCATGTTTTTTAAAGGGATTTAAAAAGTGTAAAGAGTATTTCATTAGCACACTATTGCTTACATATAGCTATGTTTTTGACCCCTAGATAGCGTTAAAACACATTGTGAAAGTCAGCTCCAGAAAAGCAATGTGCTACTGTAAACTAGCTGAATGCATCTTGTGAGCCAATAAGAAGAGGCATAGGCCTCTATTTAACAAAGTCTGGCGGACCTGATCCGACAGTGCGGATCAGGTCCGCCAGACCTCGCTGAATACGGAGAGCAATACGCTCTCTGTATTCAGCATTGCACCAGCAGCTCACAAGAGCTGCTGGTGCAACGCCGCCCCCTGCAGACTCGCGGCCAATAGGCCGCCAGCAGGGGGGTGTCAATCAACCCGATCGTACTCGATTGCGTTGAGTTCCGGCGCTGTCTGTCCGCCTGCTCAGAGCAGGCGGACAGGTTATAGAGCAGCGGTCTTTGTGACCACTGCTTCATAACTTCTGTTTCTGGCGTGCCTGCAGTCTCGCCAGAAACACGGGGCATCAAACTCCATTCGGAGCTTGATAGATAGGCCCCATAGTAGTGCATTGCTGCTCCTGCACCTTTTCAAGAAAGCATACTGAAAAAGAAGTAAATTTGATAAGATAATTAAACGGAACAGTTTATTTTAAAGGACCAGTCAACACAGTAGATTTGCATAATCGACAAATGCAAGATAACAAGACAATGCAATAGCACTTAGTCTGAACTTCAAATGAGTAGTAGATTGTTTTCTGACAATTTTAAAAGTTATGTCTTTTTCCACTCCCCCTGTACCATGTGACAGCCATCAGCCAATCACAAATGCATACACGTACCATGTGACAGCCATCAGCCATTCAGAAATGCATACACACTTATTCTTGCACATGCTCAGTAGGAGCTGGTGACTCAAAAAGTTTAAATATTCAAAGACTGTGAATATTTAGATAATGGAAATAAATTGGAAAGTTGTTTAAAATGGCATGCTCTATCTGAATAATTAAAGTTTCATTTTGATTGAGTTTCCCTTTAATGTCCCCTTTAAAATGTAAGTTATCGGGTTCCGTTTATTAAGCAGCGGATGCTTCGTAGCCCCATCGTTTCAGGTCCATCTGAAACAGAAGTTAAGAAGCAGCGGTCGTAAAACTGAAATCATCCCGATACGATCGGGATGATTGACGGCAATGCTTATGCAATGTTACGCTGTCGGCATGTAGCGAGGTCAGCGGACATGATTCGCTACAGCAAATCATGTCCGCTCGACCTTTGTTAAATCTTCCCCATCATGTTTGAAAATGTAAACCTTATAACAAAAAAAGTGCAATGTAAAAATTTCCACAATGGTTTTTTAAAGTGGTCAAGGCTGTTGAATTTGTTTAATTTGTAAGAAACGTGTTTTCTGATTGATGGGAATAGTGTCAAGGGATCTCAATGCAAAGTCACCTGACAAATGAAAGTGTTTAGACGCCTGAAAATAACTAGAAAACCCTTTGAAGAGCTTATGTAACAGACTGGAATAAACCCATTTGCAAGATTTGCTTATAAATTATAACTCTGTGGGTCAAAATTGTAAGCAAACATTAGTAAAATACATGTAATTATGCTTTGCAAAACTAATTTTCCCATATACTTTCATTATTTAGTTTCCTGTAAAAATTGTGGGCTTTTCACATCCTGCAAGAATAGGAATGCTTTGAACCTATGATCCTAAGACCTCTAGGGGGCACTAGACTTCAAATGAGTAGCATATGACAGCTCAAAATATTTATCAATCTGAGTCAAACGGTTAACCACAATAAAAGGGGTACTAACCCAAAACAAATTATTTCATGATTCAGATATAGGGGGGTAGTTATCAACGTGTCAACTTTCCTGCCTTCGCCGGCCCAATACGCCCTCCTAAGCTCACCTCACATCGCCGCCGCGGACCTGAAAAAATACGCCTAAGTTATCAAATAAAGCTGTCAAAAAGTCGCGGGGCGATGAGCAGCGGACTGTGAGAGTTATCACTCATCCGATCTCGCTGCTCTTCGGCTGTTTGACAGCTTTCTTGCTAGCCTGTCACTAAGCACCCACACTAAACTACACTGTTCTACCCCCTATACCGGCGCCCCCGGAGCCCCCCGCAACTAAATAAAGTTACTAACCCCTAAACCGCCGCTCCTAGACCCCGCCGCAAGTCTTATAAATGTATTAACCCCTAAACCGCCGCTCCTAGACCCCGCCGCAAGTCTTATAAATGTATTAACCCCTAAACCGCCGCTCCCGGACACCGCTGCCACCTACATTATACCTAGTAACCCCTATCCTGCCCCCCCTATACCGTCGCCCTCTATAATAAAGTTATTAACCCCTATCCTGCTGATCCCGCACCTCGCCGCAAATAAATAAATAGTTTAACCCCTAAACCACCGCTCCCAGAACCCGCCGCAACCTATATTAAATTTATTAACCCCTATCCTGCCCCCCCTACACCGTCGCCACCTATAATAAATTTATTAACCCCTATCCTGCCCCCCACTACACCGCCGCCACTGTAATAAAATTATTAACCCCTAAACCTAAGTCTAACACTAACCCTAACACCCCCTAACTTAAATATTAATTACATAAATCTAAATAATATTTCTATAATTAACTAAGTTAATCCTATTTAAAACTAAATACTTACCTATAAAATAAACCCTAATATAGCTACAATATAAATAATAATTATATTGTAGCTATCTTAGGATTTATTTTTATTTTACAGGCACCTTTCAATTTATTTTAACTAGGTACAATAGCTATTAAATAGTTATTAACTATTTAATAGCTTACCTAGCTAAAATAAAGAGAAATTTACCTGTAAACTAAAAACTAACCTAAGTTACAATTACACCTAACACTACACTATACTTTAATAAATTATTCCTATTTAAAACTAAATACTTACCTGTAAAATAAACCCTAAGATAGCTACAATGTAATTAATAATTACATTGTAGCTATCTTAGGATTTATATTTATTTTACAGGTAACTTTGTATTTATTTTAGCTAGTTAGAATAGTTATTAAATAGTTATTAACTATTTAATAACTACCTAGCTAAAAGAAATACAAAATTACCTGTAAAATAAATCCTAACCTAAGTTACAATTAAACCTAACACTACACTATCATTAAATAAATTAACCCCTTAATGACAACTGACGTACCAGGTACGTCATGCATTAACAACCAGTTAATGACAATAGACGTACCTGGTACGTCAGTTGTCTAAGAGAGTGCTGGAAGCGATCGCAATCGCTTCCAGCAGCTCTCAGGGTATTGCAGTGATGCCTCCATTTTTCCTACCTTAATTCCGATTGGCTGATAGAATCCTATCAGCCAATCGGAATTGAAGGGATGCCATCTTGGATGACGTCCCTTAAAGGAGCCTTCATTCGTCGGTAGTCCGTCGGGAAAGAAGGATGTTCCACGTCGGCGGGATGAAGATTCAAGACCCGGCTTCGAAGATGACCTCGCCCGGATAGAAGACTTCTTCAGCGCCTCTTGGAAGATAACCTCGCCCGGATGGAAGATTTCTTCAGCGCCGCTTGGAGGATCACTTCATCGGATGGAAGATTTCTTCAGCGCCCCTTGGATGATCACTTCTGCCGGTCCGGATGTCCTCTTCAGTTCCATCGGTGGCTCGGCTGAGTGAAGACGACTAAAGGTAGGATGATTTTCAGGGGATTAGTGTTAGGTTATTTTAAGGGGGGTTTGGGTTAGATTAGGGGTATGTGGGTGGTGGGTTTTAATGTTGGGGGGGTTGTATTTTTCTTTTACAGGCAAAAGAGCTGAACTCTTTGTGGCATGCCCCCTCAAAAGGCCCTTTTAAGGGCTGGTAAGGTAAAAGAGCTTTGAACTTTTTTAATGTAGAATAGGGTAGGGCATTTGTTTATTTTGGGGGGGGGCTTAGATTAGGTGTAAGTAGCTTAAAATTGTTTTAATATTTTTTTAAATGTTTGTAACTTATTTTTTTTATTTTTTGTAACTTAGCTTTTTTTATTTTTTGTACTTTAGTTAGTTTATGTAATTGTATTTAATTGTAGTTATTTGTAGGTAGTTTATTTAATTTATTTAATGATAGTGTAGTGTTAGGTTTAATTGTAACTTAGGTTAGGATTTATTTTACAGGTAATTTTGTATTTCTTTTAGCTAGGTAGTTATTAAATAGTTAATAACTATTTAATAACTATTCTAACTAGCTAAAATAAATACAAAGTTATCTGTAAAATAAATATAAATCCTAAGATAGCTACAATGTAATTATTAATTACATTGTAGCTATCTTAGGGTTTATTTTACAGGTAAGTATTTAGTTTTAAATAGGAATAATTTATTTAATGATAGTGTAGTGTTAGGTATAATTGTAACTTAGGTTAGTTTTTATTTTACAGGCAATTTTCTCTTTATTTTAGCTAGGTAAGCTATTAAATAGTTAATAACTATTTAATAGCTATTGTACCTAGTTAAAATAAATTGAAAGGTACCTGTAAAATAAAAATAAATCCTAAGATAGCTACAATATAATTATTATTTATATTGTAGCTATATTAGGGTTTATTTTATAGGTAAGTATTTAGTTTTAAATAGGATTAACTTAGTTAATAATAGAAATATTATTTAGATTTATTTAATTAATATTTAAGTTAGGGGGGTGTTAGGGTTAGTGTTAGACTTAGGTTTAGGGGTTAATAAATTTATTACAGTGGCGGCGGTGTAGTGGGGGGCAGGATAGGGGTTAATAAATTTATTATAGGTGGCGACGGTGTGGGGGGGGCAGGATAGGGGTTAATAAATTTAATATAGGTTGCGGCAGGGTCAGGGAGCGGCGGTTTAGGGGTTAATAGGTATAGAGTAGCTTGCGGTGGGCTCCGGGAGCGGCAGTTTAGGAGTTAATACACTTATTATAGTTGCGGTGGGCTCCGGGAGCGGCGGTTTAGGGGTTAATATGTATAGAGTAGCTTGCGGTGGGCTCCGGGAGCGGCGGTTTAGGGGGTAATAACACAGATTAGTGGTGTTTAGACTCGGGGTACATGTTAGGGTGTTAGGTGCAGACAGCTCCCATAGGAATCAATGGGATGTCTGGCAGCAGCGAACTTGTACTTTTGCTATGGTCAGACTCCCATTGATTCCTATGGGATCCGCCGCCTCCAGGGTGGCGGATTGAAAACCAGGTACGCTGGGCCGTAAAAGTGCCGAGCGTACCTGCTAGTTTTTTGATAACTAGCCAAAGTAGTCAGATTGTGCCGCACTTGTGTGCGGAACATCTGTAGTGACGTAAGAATCGATCTGTGTCGGACTGAGTCTGGCGGATCGAAGTTTACGTCACAAAACTTTTGCCAGTCTGTAGCCTTTGATAACTAAGGCGAATCAGCCTCGCCACAAATACGCTGCGGAATTCCAGCGTATTTGAGGTTGACGGCTTGATAACTACCCCCCATAGCATGCAATTTTAAGCAACTTTCTAATTTACTCCTATTATCAATAGCAAGAGAATGAGGAAAAATTGATAATAGGAGTAAATTAGAAAGTGGCTTAAAATGTCATGCTCTATCTAAATCATGAAAGAAAAAAATTGGGCTCAGTGTCCCTTAAAGGTAGAAATGTAAAAATGATTTATGCTTATATAATAAGTCCAATATGGATCTTTTCACAAGAGTGTGGATGTTATGTATATATAAACAGTTCCAATGTGCAAATCCTATATATTTGTATGACACAAATGAAGGCTGCTCCTCTTCAATTCCCAATTCCCATCTCCGTCTATCAAAACTCTATAAGTATAAACAGACAAAGGGGCATATCTATCAAGATCCGTATGGAGCTTTAAGTCCCGACTTTCTGGCGAGCCAACACCAGTTATGAAGCAGCGGTCTAAAGCAGTGTATGCTGCTCATTCCTCGCTAGCCTTCTGGCTCGCTGGAATCAGGAGTTAAGAAGCAGCGGTCTTAAGACCGCTGCTCCTTAACCCGTCTGCCACCTCTGAGGTGGTGGACAGCAATCATCCTGTGTAGGGGGCAGCATTGCACAAGCATTTCACAAGAAATGCTTGTGCAATAATATATATAGATAAATAAATGGATAAATAAAATGATAAAAGTGTATGCTGTCTGCATTTATCGATGTCCGCCCGCCATTTGTTAAAACTACCCCCAAGTTTACATGTTTCCTGCTACCTTTTAAGGAAGAGCAATTACATGGAGAAAACCTTGTAAAAGCAGCCTGGAAACCGTGCGCTGGAGCAATGTGAATCTCCAGTACGCCTCTATCAGAAAGGGCGCTGCTTATTTTGTGTCTGATGGAACTACTGATACACACGTTTATTCTTGTAAAGAATTGGAATGGCACACTCCAGATTTCACAATCTGATGCTGATACATTCCACACAGCCATTGTTTACTGAAGTAATTAATTTATATCTGTCCCTAATTAGGCGCAGCAGTGGAGGTAACATAAAGAGAAACCTAGGTTACAACATGGAGTTATGTTATGGAAACAAACACTTTACACTCATTTATTCAGCATTTAACCTACTAATAGAATGTATAATGATGTATCTGCTTATTATTATTACCAGACTAATCTCTGCATTAGTATGTCTATAATTTATTTAGTGTTTACATTCCCATTTCAGTAATGCACTTAAAGAAATAGCAAAACCAAAATGTACCTTTCAGAAAGAGCATGTCATTTCACAACACTTCACTTCAATTTTTTAAATTTAGATCCTCCGCACACTGGCTCCAAAAATAGGTTGTATGGTTTTTTTGGGGGGTTTTTTGTTGTTGTTGTTTTTTAATATTTTTTTATTCAGAAAAGATGTCAATAATAACAACAATAACAAAGTTGTAAATAACATTGATAAACAGAATTACATTTTCAATGTATTACATTTTACATAGTAGACATAATCAGAGGAGGGGGTATGCAAGGTAGAATAGTCCAATGTCCATGAGTAACAAGGCCCCCTCGGACCAGCTAATAGGAATCATAATAGATCTGGTTTATTAGAAGGATAATTTGCTATCCATTTATTGAGATAAAACAGGAATATACACATTTGGCATAAGGTCATAGGAGTGCTGTCATTACCAACACCATAATGTACCCATGGTATATGTAAGTATAGAGAGTGAAATTAGTCTCTACCAGACTGTGCCGAGTAATAAGATAAAGTTAGGGGGGGGGGGGAAAGGTGGTGTAATCAGGGGAGGGATATAGGGAAAAAGGATTGGGGAGGGTGGTATGTTTTTTTTTAACTTTTTTGAATAACACTTGTACCTGAGATCCGTTTTTGTTTTTAGCCAGTTTGTGGATGATCTATAGACGTGGCCAAAAGTATTTGTATCTTGGCATTTTAAATTATTTGTTCTCTTGCATATTTGAAGTATTTTAATAGAAAAAACCCAAAAACCCAAATGAAGTTTGGTAAAATGCATGTTAACAAGCCACAGTCCTTCTAGGAGAATGTGTTTTGGGGAGATGAATCACAAGTACAGCTTTTGGGCAAATCACAACTCTATGTTTACAGAAGGAAAAAAGAAGCATTTAAAGTAAAGAACACCATCCCTACCGTGAAACATGAAGGAGGCTCAGTGATGTTTTGAGGTTGCTTTGCTGCTGACACTGGGCGCCTAGAATCTGTGCAGGACACAATGAAATCAGAAGACTATCAAGGCATTCTGGAGCTAAACGTACTGCCCAGTGTCAGAAAGCTGCGTCTCAGCAGGATAATGACCTGAAACATACCTCAAAAAGCACCCAAGAATCGATGAGAAGAAAACATTGGGCTATTCCATAGAAGTGGTCTTCTATGGGCTCCATGTACGAAGCAGCGAAAGCTTCTCCGGAGCCCTTGCGGGCAGGTTCGCATATGCGAAAAGAAGCAGCGGTCATGAGACCGCTGCTTCTTATACCCTACGCCGCCTCTGAGGTGGTGAGGGAAAATCACAGAGAGCTCGCTTGGAGCCTTATGGGTCCAGGGGTAGATTTTTATTATTCGCTACAGCAAATCATGTCTGCTCCGCATCTCTAAATGCAGACAGCATACGCTGTCGGCATTTAACATTGTACAAGCATTTCACTAGAAATGCTTGTGCAATGCCACCCTTGCACATTTGCAGCCAATCGGCCGCTAGCAGGGGATGTCATTCATCCTGATCGTTTCGGATCGGGATGATTGCACTCCGCCACCTAAAAGGTGGCGGATGAGTTAAGGGGCAGCAGTCTTAAAACTGTTGCTTCTTAACTCCTATTTCCGCAGAAAAACTCAGCATTCGCTGCTTAGTAAATATACCCCAGATCTGAATACCACCAAACAGCTGTGGAAAGAGCTGAAACAGTTGGAAAAAGGCACCCATGAAACCTGGGAGAACTGGAGCAGTTTTCTCAAGAAGAGTGGGCTAAAATCCCAGTTGAAAAGTGCAGAAGGCTTATTCAGAGCTACAGAAAGCGCTTGCAATTATAGGGCTCCATTTATTAAGCAGCGGATATTGCTTTGGAGGCCCATCAGTTCAGGCTCCCTGCTCCTTAAAGGGATATGAAATTTTTTTCATGATTCAGAGAGAACGTGTGATTTTAAACAACTTTCAAATTTGCTTCTATTATCTAAATTGCATCATTCTCTTTGTATTCTTAGTTGAAAAGCATATCTAGGTAGGGTCAGGAGCAGCAATGCATTACTGGGAGCTAACTGCTGATAGGTAGCTGCACAAAAATGCCTATTTTCATTAGTTCACCAGATGTCTTCAGATAGCTCCCAGTTCTGCATAGCTGCTCCTTCAAAAAGGATACCAAGAGAATGAAGCAAATTTGATAAAATAAGTAAATTGGAATGTTGTTTTACTTCACATGCTCTATTTAAATCATGAAAAAGAATAAAAAGAAAATGTTGGGTTTTATGTCCCTTTTACCTGTCCACCACCTTTTAGGTGGCAGATTGAAATCATCCCGATCTGATTAGGATGATTGACAGCCCCTGCTAGGGGCCGATTGGCCGCCAGTGAGCAGGAGGCGGCATTGCACAAGCATTTCACAGGAAATGTTTGTGCAATGATAAATGCAGATAGTGTCATGTCCGCTCGACATATGATAAATCAACCCCATTGTCTCTAGTTTCTGTGCTACAAAATATTAGGTTAAGGGACGGGTACCAATATTTGTGTCTGTGCCATCCTAATTTGTTTTACTGTTTAAAGTAACATGTGAAATCATAAATCAAAAGCAAAGTTTCTGTTCTATTACATTTTAAATAAAGAATGGTGGATACCAAATACTTGTTTCAATTTTGACTCAGTTCAGAGAAAATTGAACATTTTCCTAAAACAAAGTGGACGGGTACCAATACATTCAGCCACTTCTGTACAGTATGTTCCAGTATTTGAATAGCTGCACCCTAACAGGGGCGTTCCTTGTGCATCTGACGCTGTATTTCCACTATAGACATATGCCACTGAAGACTAACGCCATGGACACAGATACAGCATGAGCATCATCCTGTCCTGTATGTGAATATATTTTCAAACTTTCTTTGTTCTCATGGTATCCTTTGTTGAAAAATAATAGGTTTATATCCTACACTACAATCAGCTAGATGGAGATTGGTGGAAACACACATATTCTTCTTGTGACTGACTCACCAAAAGTGCATTTCTACTCTGGAGCTGACTTTAACTATGTGTTTAATCTCTTTGCATCTGCAGGGGTTAAAAACAGTTGTATGCAAGCAGCAGTGTCATTATAAAATGCTATAACATATTACAGCATTTTCTTTTTGCACTTTCATAACCCTTTAAAATCACCAGCGGTATCATAGCGAGCTGACACACTTTTACTGTACATGCCTACAATATTATAACATTCTAAGCATCAAAAATGTTCACTCTTTTCCTGGCTGTCCCACACATTACTGTCTCTTGTCACCATCTGTCATGTCTCCCTGGATGTCATCACGCTGCCTACTGTCAAAATCTCAAACACAGATGGTTTTTCCATCCACTAGATTTTCCTTGCGGGAAATAGTAGAACAACCGGGGGAAATAGGACTGGATGCCTAGGGCCGATAAGGGACTGATCCAAATAACAAAATAGTGACAGCAAGAGAAGAAAAAATATATTAGAAAATTTCTTCCCTGAACTTACTCTTAGTAATGGGGCATAAGTAGAAATTGGTGATATATTCTTTTTCTAATTTAAACTTTACAGTTGTCCATCCATATAAAAAAATACAATCTTCAATAGTTTTTTTTAGTTTTTTTGCTACCAGTTGGAAAAATTACAACTTTAATTCAATGTATCTTTTTATATGCTTTTATATGCTAAAATAATAACTAATTATGGGCAAGATTACCAGTGGAGTACTAATTAACAGGCAAATTCGCCCATTTACGGGCACATGATAAATAACCAGCCTTTGCAAGCGGCTGGTTATTGCTACCGTGAGCTCGCGGTGGCAATTAGCGCTACAAAAATTAAGGCCTAGATTTGGAGTTTGGCGGTAGATGGGCTCTTAACGCTCCGCGGGCTTTTTTCTGGCCGCACCATAAAATTAACTCTGGTATCGAGAGTTCAAACAAATGCTGCGTTAGGCTCCAAAAAAGGAGCGTAGAGCATTTTTACCGCAAATGCAACTCTTGATACCAGAGTTGCTTACGGACGCGGCCAGCCTCAAAAACGTGCTCGTGCACGATTCTCCCATAGGAAACAATGGGGCTGTTTGAGCTGAAAAAAAACCTAACACCTGCAAAAAAGCAGCGTTCAGCTCCTAACGCAGCCCCATTGTTTCCTATGGGGAAACACTTCCTACGTCTGCACCTAACACTCTAACATGTACCCCGAGTCTAAACACCCCTAACCTTACACTTATTAACCCCTAATCTGCCGCCCCCGCTATCGCTGACCCCTGCATTATATTATTAACCCCTAATCTTCCGCTCCGTAAACCGCCGCAACTTACATTATCCCTATGTACCCCTAATCTGCTGCCCTAACACCGCCGACCCCTATATTATATTTATTAACCCCTAACCTGTCCCCCACAACGTCGCCGCCAGCTACTTACAATAATTAACCCCTAATCTGCCGAGCGGACCTGAGCGCTACTATAATAAAGTTATTAACCCCTAATCCGCCTCACTAACCCTATCATAAATAGTATTAACCCCTAATCTGCCCTCCCTAACATCGTCGACACCTAACTTCAATTATTAACCCCTAATCTGACGACCGGAGCTCATCGCTATTCTAATAAATGTATTAACCCCTAAAGCTAAGTCTAACCCTAACACTAACACCCCCCTAAGTTAAATATAATTTACATCTAACGAAATTAATTAACTCTTATTAAATAAATTATTCCTATTTAAAGCTAAATACTTACCTGTAAAATAAACCCTAATATAGCTACAATATAAATTATAATTATATTGTAGCTATTTTAGGATTAATATTTATTTTACAGGCAACTTTGTAATTATTTTAACCAGGTACAATAGCTATTAAATAGTTAAGAACTATTTAATAGTTACCTAGTTAAAATAATAACAAAATTACCTGTAAAATAAGTCCTAACCTAAGTTATAATTAAACCTAACACTACCCTATCAATAAATTAATTAAATAAAATACCTACAATTACCTACAATTAACCTAACACTACACTATCAATAAATAAATTAAATACAATTGCTACAAATAACTACAATTACATAAACTAACTAAAGTACAAAAAATAAAAAAGAACTAAGTTACAAAAAATAAAAAAATATTTACAAACATAAGAAAAATATTACAAAAATGTTAAACTAATTACACCTACTCTAAGCCCCCTAATAAAATAACAAAGACCCCCAAAATAAAAAATTCCCTACCCTATTCTAAATTAATAAATGTAAAAGCTCTTTTACCTTACCAGCCCTGAACAGGGCCCTTTGCGGGGCATGCCCCAAGAAAATCAGCTCTTTTGCCTGTAAAAAAAACATACAATACCCCCCCCCCCAACATTTACAACCCACCACCCACATACCCCTAATCTAACCCAAACCCCCTTAAATAAACCTAACACTAAGCCCCTGAAGATCTTCCTACCTTGTCTTCACCATCCAGGTATCACCGATCCGTCCTGGCATCCGGTGCTGAAGAGGTCCAGAAGAGGCTCCAAAGTCTTCCTCCTATCCGGCAAGAAGAGGACATCCGGACCGGCAAACATCTTCTCCAAGCGGCATCTTCGATCTTCTTCCATCCGGTGCGGAGCGGGTCCATCTTGAAGCAGCCGACGCGGATCCATCCACTTCTTCCGTTGTCTCCCGACGAATGACGGTTCCTTTAAGGGACGTCATCCAAGATGGCGTCCCTCGAATTCCGATTGGCTGATAGGATTCTATCAGCCAATCGGAATTAAGGTAGGAATATTCTGATTGGCTGATAGAATCAGCCAATCAGAATCAAGTTCAATCCGATTGGCTGATCCAATCAGCCAATCAGATTGAGCTCGCATTCTATTGGCTGATCGGAACAGCCAATAGAATGCGAGCTCAATCTGATTGGCTGATCTTGGATGACATCCCTTAAAGGAACCGTCATTCGTCGGGAGACAACGGAAGAAGAGGATGGATCCGCGTCGGCTGCTTCAAGATGGACCCGCTCCGCACCGGATGGAAGAAGATCGAAGATGCCGCTTGGAGAAGATGTTTGCCGGTCCGGATGTCCTCTTCTTGCCGGATAGGACGAAGACTTTGGAGCCTCTTCTGGACCTCTTCAGCACCGGATGCCAGGACGGATCGGTGATACCTGGATGGTGAAGACAAGGTAGGAAGATCTTCAGGGGCTTAGTGTTAGGTTTATTTAAGGGGGGTTTGGGTTAGATTAGGGGTATGTGGGTGGTGGGTTGTAATGTCGGGGGGGGGTATTGTATGTTTTTTTTTTACAGGCAAAAGAGCTGATTTTCTTGGGGCATGCCCCGCAAAGGGCCCTGTTCAGGGCTGGTAAGGTAAAAGAGCTTTTACATTTATTAATTTAGAATAGGGTAGGGAATTTTTTATTTTGGGGGTCTTTGTTATTTTATTAGGGGGCTTAGAGTAGGTGTAATTAGTTTAAAATTGTTGTAATATTTTTCTAATGTTGGTAAAAAAAAAATTATTTTTTGTAACTTAGTTCTTTTTTATTTTTTGTACTTTAGTTAGTTTATGTAATTGTAGTTATTTGTAGCAATTGTATTTAATTTATTTATTGATAGTGTAGTGTTAGGTTTTATTGTAGGTAATTGTAGGTAGTTTATTTAATTAATTTATTGATAGGGTAGTGTTAGGTTTAATTATAACTTAGGTTAGGATTTATTTTACAGGTAAATTTTGTTATTATTTTAACTAGGTAACTATTAAATAGTTCTTAACTATTTAATAGCTATTGTACCTGGTTAAAATAATTACAAAGTTGCCTGTAAAATAAATATTAATCCTAAAATAGCTACAATATAATTATAATTTATATTGTAGCTATATTAGGATGTATTTTACAGGTAAGTATTTAGCTTTAAATAGGAATAATTTATTTAATAAGAGTTAATTAATTTCGTTAGATTTAAATTATATTTAAGTTAGGGGGGTGTTAGGGTTAGGGTTAGACTTAGCTTTAGGGGTTAATCCATTTATTATAGTAGCGATGAGCTCCGGTCGTCAGATTAGGGGTTAATAATTGAAGTTAGGTGTCGGCGATGTTAGGGAGGGCAGATTAGGGGTTAATACTATTTATGATAGGGTTAGTGAGGCGGATTAGGGGTTAATTACTTTATTATAGTAGCGCTCAGGTCCGCTCGGCAGATTAGGGGTTAATAAGTGTAGGCAGGTGTCGGCGACGTTGAGGGGGGCAGATTAGGGGTTAATAAATATAATACAGGGGTCGGCGGTGTTAGGGGCAGCAGATTAGGGGTACATAAGGATAACGTAGGTGGCGGCGCTTTGCGGTCGGCAGATTAGGGGTTAATTATTGTAAGTAGCTGGCGGCGACGTTGTGGGGGGCAGGTTAGGGGTTAATAAATATAATACAGGGGTCGGCGGGGTTAGGGGCAGCAGATTAGGGGTACATAAGTATAACGTAGTTGGCGGTCGGCAGATTAGGGGTTAAAAATTTTTAATCGAGTGGCGGCGATGTGGGGGGACCTCGGTTTAGGGGTACATAGGTAGTTTATGGGTGTTAGTGTACTTTAGAGTACAGTAGTTAAGAGCTTTATGAACCAGCGTTAGCCCAGAAAGCTCTTAACTCCTGCTTTTTTCCGGCGGCTGGAGTTTTGTCGTTGTCTAACGCTCACTTCAGAAACGACTCTAAATACCGGAGTTAGAAAAATCCCATTGAAAAGATAGGATACGCAATTGACGTAAGGGGATCTGCGGTATGGAAAAGTCGCGGCTGAAAAGTGAGCGTTAGACCCTTTAATCACTGAGTCCAAATACAGGCGGTAGCCTAAAACCAGCGTTAGGAGCCTCTAACGCTGGTTTTCACGGCTACCGCCAAACTCTAAATCTAGCCGTAAGACCTTTGGTTTCCTTTTTAATAAAAAAAATTGTTGCATCTTTATTTTTGTTAAAAAAAAACTGCACTTTAACCATTTTTAGGGGTTAAAGTGTGCGGGTGTGGGGTGTTAGAAAAAAAACGGCACTAAAAAAATGCCTTTACAGAAATAAAACATCATTGAAAAGTGCCTTTACCTAGCGGTCTATGGGGACTGTGTGTTCCAAGTAAATATATATGTTAATATTCATATATATATATATATATATATATATATATATATATTTACATTTTGCTGCCCATCGCTGCGCAACTTTCCCCCTTCACTAAAACTTTTTAGAATTCCATTAAGCCTCTGGGGCCTATCTATCAAGCTTGAAGGCCTGTGTTTCTGGCTCTGATGAGGCAGACAGGAATCGACACAATTCAACCCGATCGAGTACGATCGGGTTGATTGACACCCCCTGCTGGCGGTCCATTGGCCGCGAGTCTGCAGGGGGGCAGCGTTTCACCAGCAGCTCTTGTGATCTGCTGGTGCAATGCTGAATACGGAGAACGTATTGCTGTCCGCATTCAGCGATGTCTGTCGGACCTGATCCGCACTGTCGGATCAGGTCCAACAGACATTTGTTAAATTGGCCTCTATGTCTTTTTTGATTTACCTATGAAAACTATATATTTTTTGGCATAAATAGAGCTTTCAGTGCATGACAAATACAACTAGCTATTTATTGAGAGAATTACGGCATTTTTGTAAAATGATAAAAAAACAAAATTATCACAGTCTAAAAAATCCTGTAACTTTCTAACTGCAGAAAAAAATCTCAAAATTTGTTCATTGGCATCCTCTGATTCAGCTAAGACCAAACGTCTGTATTTTTCATTGTGTTTGATTATTTTAAGGTCTTAAACTACAGCTATGGCTAAAATAATGCAATGGGTAACTCTCATTTGGCATAGTAGAACTGCCCAAATTCTCAAAACTGACCACCAAAACTATTATATACTTTTTAAAGTAGACAACCAAAGGTATTGATCTAGGCCCATTTTAGTATATTTCATGCAACTATTTGGCTGCCAAATATGATCATATATAAAAAATAAACCAAAATTTTTGCAAACATGGGGGTCGATTTATAAAACAGTCAATCGGCGCCAATGCATCTGTTTCCGCACGAGCCTTCAGGCTCACCGGAAACAGGAGTTAAGAAGCAGCGGTCCGCTGCTCCTTAACTCATACGCTTCCTCTGAGGCGGCGGGCAGCAATCCGCCCAATTGTGTACGATCGGGTTGATTGACACCCCCTGCTAGCAGCCAATTGGGCGCGAATCTGCAGGGGGTGCATTGTTCTGGTGAACTGCTTATGCAATGTTAAATGCCGACAGCGCATGCTGTCGGAATTCAGTGATGTCTGGCAAGACATGATCCGCTGCAGCGGATCATGTCCGCCAAACATTGATAAATCAGCCTCTTTGGGTTTCTTACTGAAATTATTTGCACACAACTACTGTAATCATAAGACAATGGTTGTAAAAGCTTCTCTGTGATCCCCTTTGTTCAGAAATAGCAGACATGCATGGCTTTGCCATTGGGTTTTGGCAATTAGAAGGCCGCTAATTGCAGATGGGCACCACACTTCTTATATTCTCGACAGTGAAGTGGATTATCAGGTAGCTTGCAAGGTTAATATTTGCTCTAATGTAGGGATGACCCTACCAACTAACACCTCCCACCCCCTGATCCCTACCTGACCCCTCCCAAACAGGTCTCTTCCCTCCCCCCGACTGGTCATCACCATCTTAGGTACTGGCAGGACAGTCTGCAAGTATGTAGATTAGGGCTTTTTATTTTTAAATGTATTTATTAATTCATGTAGTGTAGGGATCCATCCTCCCTGACATTAGTTGCTCCATGATATGATAATGGAACATTTTCCACATTTGTATATCATAACCTATTTTTTACAACATAATGTAATATGCCTAAACTACTGAAGGTGTGCTCTACAGAACAATACATGTTTCCAAAGCCATAGTTAAATGCCTGTACATGTAGGCACAGGTTACTTCATAGACATTTGCCTTTTCACCTGTGAAAAGTGTAGTGTCACTACTAGCACATGCACTCTACACATCAAACCTATGAAATGGCTTTAGATTAACCGCTATCTGAAATGTTTGTAGCATACAACATATAATACAATTGGGTTCAATAATGTGCAGCTTATACTTAATATATACTTAAAGAATGCCAGTATTAGATGTCCGTGGGATGTTGCTGTAAATCGTAGGCTGTTCAGCAAGGTACATGTAGCAACTGATTATTTGTCACTAAAAATTGTCAATTAAAATAATTTATATTTCATTTGTACTACCTATATGGTTTAATCATGTCCTATATTTTACATTTTCCACACTAATCTGCACTGCATGTGTCCATATACAATAGATATTTATACTGTATACGATGGCTGCCAGAAAATGACTTGCATCACTCAATTTTACATAGCTGCCCCGGGTTGTTCCAGCTTCGTTAACACCGCCTCAGTTGACAGCAGGGACCATGGGAAATACAGCCTGCAAACAGTACAACGAGAGCTGTGGCAATAAAACTCAAAGACGCATGCTGTCTGTCTCTGAAATGTCATGGAGCTGAAGACACCTATTGCTGGGCACAGACAGGGTGAGGTGTGGCACTTGTGACATTTGTGCAGCCCCGGCACAGCTCAGATCATGCGGCTTGAGATTCGCTAAAGGGGCAAGCAGAGGGTTGGTAGACAAATTCCTTTTGCAATAATTGGAGTATCCTTTAGTGGCATAATGGTATTTATAGTTTACAAACGTGCTACCTAGAAAGGATCCAGCCACACACAGTTAAATTTAAGATGCAGCTGGATATTTTCTAAGCGGCACAGTTGGAAACTGGCAGCGGCCAGCGTGGCTAAGTGGTGTGCATACATGGATGTCTTGGGGGCTCCAACCCAAGGTCTGATTTTAAGACACCAGTTGCGCCCTGGCGCTTGGGTTTGACAAGCCCTGCTCTAACCCTCCCCCTTCCACCGTAAGCCGCCATGTTTGTTACTGGTAGCAAATCTGACAATAACAAAATTATTACATTTTTGTTTTATTTTGTTATTATTTATTAAATATATTTTTTTTCTGTAGTGTAGGGTTCCACCTCACCCACTTCACCCCCCCCCAACCCATATTTATTTGTACCATAGGGATAGCATTGCTAGTGTAGCATAGCTAGTGTAGGGATCCATCCCTCCCTCCCTCCTCCTGTTCTGGGCCACCAACCCGCCTCCTTCCTTGCCTCCCACACCTCCCACCTGCACCAATAGAAGATTGCTACAGACAATGACACAGACACAATCAGTGCTCCCTTAGCATATGAAAGCAGATGCCTTCTGCCCTCTGGGCTCACACTGTCTAAAGCTGACATGTGCCTCTGTGCTTGACATAGTTAATATGTCAACATAGTACGCTCGGCAAAGTACTTTGTGACGTAGTACCTACTTCCATTTGAAACAAGGGGTTAATATCATGCATCTGAATTTGTACAGCATAAAGTGACAGCTGTAGATTATTTTAAAATATGTATTTGTAAGTAATAATTAAATTATGATATATGCAATATAAATATATGCAATATAATTATAAAAATAAACAAAAAAGTAATGTTATGTGTCCTAGCTCACAATTTATTTCTGAATTTTATATTACTAAGTAAACATTTTTGTTTTGTTACAAATAAACACCTAGATTGCGAGTTCTGCGCTAAACAGGGTGTGAAACTAATGCCAATCAGCTAATAGGATGAGAGCTTCTGAAATCTTATTAGCTGTTCAAAACAGCCAATAGGATGAGAGCTACTAAAATACTATTGGCTGTTCAAATCAGCCAATAGGATTTCAGTAGCTCTCATCCTATTGGCTGTTTTGAACAGCCAATAAGATTTCAGAAGCTTTCATCCTATTGCTTGATTTCAATTTGAAGAATCAAATCAGCCAATAGGAATGCAAGGCACGCCATTTTGAAACGCTACCTTGCATTCAACTGCAGTGTACGGAGGTGACCGTATGAAGAGGACGCTCTGCGCAGGATGGGATCCACTTCCAGGATAGCTCCGCTCTGCACCGCCGGGATGAAGATAGATGTCCCCGAAATGGATGAAGGTGTCGCCGTCTGGATGAAGACTTCTCGCCGCCTGGATGAAGATGGATGTCCGGACTTCAGGAACCATGAGTAGATATTCTGGGGTTAATGTTAGGTATTTTTTTTAAAAAATGTGGGTGTTTTTTTTTAGATTAGGAATGGGCACTTGGAAAAGAGCTGAATTCCCTTTTATGGGCAATGCCCATACAAATGCCCCTTTAGGGCCAATGGGGCATTTAGGATTTTTTAGAGTTAGTTTTTTTATTTTGGGGGGTTAGTTGGGTGGTGGGTTTTACTGTTGGGGGGACTTTGTATTTTTTTACAGGTAAAAGAGCTGTTTAACTTAGGGCAATGCCCTACAAAAGGACATTTAAAGGGTATTGGTAGTTTATTGTAGGCTAGGGAATGTTTTTATTTGGGGGGCTTTTTTATTTTTATAGGGCTATTAGATTAGGTGTACTTATTTTTATTTTTGATAATTTCGTTTATTATTTTTTGTAAGTTTAGTGTTTTTTATTTTTTGTAATTTAGTGTTTATTATTTTTTGTAATTTTAGATTTTTAATTTTTTTCGTAGTGTTAGGTTTTTTAAAATTTGTAATTTAGGTTTTTAATTGGTAGTATTTTTTATTTTATTAGAATAGTAATGTTAGTTTAATTTATAGTTTAATGTTAGGTATATTTTTTATTTCACAGGTAAGTTTTTATTTATTTTAAGATAGTTATATTGTAATTTTAATTTAAAGTTAGAGGGGTGTTAGGTTTAGGGGTTAATAGTTTAATTTAGTGTTTTGCGATGTGGGGGGGCGATGTCAAGGGGTTAATAGATTTAGTTTAGTAGTTACGATGTGGGGGACTGTAGGTTTAGGGGGTAATACTTTATTATAGTGTTGGCGATGTGGGGGCGGCAGTTTAGGGGTTAATAGGTGTATTTAGGTGTTGGGGAGCGGCGGATTAGGAGTTAATAACTTTTATTAGTGTCGGCGATGTCAAGAATCGGCAGTTTTGGGGTTAATATATTTAAATAGTGTTGGTGATGTGGGTGGGCAGCAGATTAGAGATTAATACATTTATTTAATAGTTGCGATGGGGGTGGGCGGCAGATTAGGGGTAATAGGTTTTAAATAGTGTTTGAGATGTGGGAGGGTGGCGGTTTAAGGGTTAATAGGTAGTTTATGGCTGTTAGTGTACTTTTTAACATTTTAGTTATGAGTTTTGAGAAACATTTTTGTTACACAAAATCAATAACTACTGCTCTCAGGTGGCGGAATGGATGGTGTCGGTATAAGCTGTAACGCAAGCATTTTAGCCAGACCGTACAACCTGTAATACCGGTGCTATGAAAATCCCACACAAAAACGTGCAGAATGGACGTTGCGTTACAGGCTAAAATGCTTGCGGTATAGCTATACCGACACAACTCGTAATATGCGTTACTGGCCATTACGCTGGAATGGCCATTTTTTTCAGAGTTAAAAGCTGTACCGCAACACTTGTAAACTAGCCGATAGTTACTTTTTATAACATTATACATTGTGAATCTTGTTTATATTGAAATATGTCACTTTTTAGATATAAATAAGTATTAAAAAGAAATTAATGATGTCTTATACTTTTCTTAAAGGGATATGATATCCAAATTTTTTCTTTCATGGTTCAGATAGAGGGGCCTATTTATTAATGTGCGAGCGGACATTATCCTATATTGCGGTGAATGTCCGCCACACATCAGTTAATCCTTGTGAACTGCTGGTGCAATGCCGCCCCTGCAGATTGCAGGGGGTGTCAATCAACCCGATCGTATTGGATCGGGTTGATTTCCGGCGATGTCTGTCCGCTGCCTCAGAGCAGGCGGACAGGTTGTGGAGCAGTGGTCTTTAGACCGCTGCTTCATAACTTGTGTTTCTGGCGAGCCTGAAGGCTCACCACAAACACGGTGCTTCAAGCTCCATACGTAGCTTGATAAATATGCCCCAGAGCATGCAATTTTAAGCAACTTTCTAATTTACGCCTATTATCAATTTTAATTTATTCTCTTGATATCTTTATTTGAAAAGCAGTTATGTAAGCTTAGGAGCCAGCCCATTTTTGGTTCAGCACCTGGGTAGCGCTTGCTGATTGGTGGCTAAATGTAGCCACCAATCAGCAAGCACTAAACCGGGTAGTGAACGAAAAATTGGCCGGCCCCTAATCTTTTCAAAGAAAAATACCAAGAGAACAAATTAAAATTGATAATTGGCGTAAATTAGAAAGTTGCTTAAAATTGCGTGCTCTATCTGAATCATGAAAGAAAAAAATTGTATTTCGTATCCTTTCAAATATGATCAATTTTGCCCTATAAAATAATCAGATTTTAAAAAAGTAAAGCTACTTTGCATATACTGAGTATATTATTTGTATAACTGATTTTAACATGACACAAGTGTTAGATCTGACAAAAGGAAGTAGAAGAATTCTGAGCTTGTGTAATCAAAGAAAAAATGATTTTACTGATCCATTGGTGTGATCTGCAGAACAGATCTCAAGTTGTGTGTCACAGTCTCTCACAGTGGGATTACGGAGCTCTGTAGTTTTATTTTTGCACTGGTGTTATGTAAGATGTGTGCAATAGCACTCTACTGGATCACAATGAGACACACATTTGTCTGCTCCATAACTTGTCCGCCTGCTCTGAGGCAGCGGATAGAAATCAACCCGATCCTATACAATCGGGTTGATTGACACCCCCTGCTAGCTACATTGTATCAAGTCCGCTCGCACTTTGATAAATCTACCCCTATATCTTACCAAGCAGTTTCTATATTTTGATTAATAAACCCCTTAGTCACACCAAGCATGTATTAATCATTACTGTTCTAGCTCTGTCCTTTTCGTGTCCTTGTGCCAGCTGTCAGATCTTGAGCTGTCCACTTTGATACACTTGACTGCTTTTTTGCCCTTTCTCTGACCTCCCCACTCTTTTTCAACTATACTTTGATACATCAAGTACACTCATTTGTTATTAAATTAGGTACCGCGTCCTCAGAGCTGGTTAACTGTTTTTGCGAAACAAAAAAGGGTCACAAAGCACATAAAAAATACATTACAAAGTACAGTTACACTCATAATAAAATAATAACACCATCTAATAAAAATTATTAAAAAAAAATTGCACAAAAAAGTTAGAACGTCTCAAAGATATCTCTATGTTAAAGCAAAGGGCTTTAAGATAGAGATACATACATATACATGTCTATATACTGTATGTATTTACATATATATACACATATAAACACATAAATACATATGTTATGTACACATACAGTATATAGACATATATAGAAGTGAATTGGAGCCCTTTGCAGTTAAGTAGATGAAAACATGCAAAAAACATATTTATCCACTATTCATATTTAATATAATGTTATACTATGGCCTCTACTTATCAAGCCGTCAACCGCAAATACGCTGGAATTCCGCAGCGCATTTGTGGCGAGCCTAATTCGCCTTAGTTATCAAACCCTACGGACCGGCAAAAGTAGAATTTAGTGACGTAACATACGAGCCGCCGGACTCAGTCCGACACAGATCGATGCTTACGTCACTACAGATGTTCCGAACGCAAGTTCGGCACTATCTGACTACTTTTGCTAGTTATAAAATAACTAGCAGGTACGCTCTGCACTTTTCCGGCCCAGCGTACCTGGTTTTCAATCCGCCACCCTGGAGGCCGCGGATGCCATAGGAATCAATGGAGTCGGAAAGCAGCGAGAGCTTATGTTCGCTGCTGCCCGATATCCCATTGATTCCTATGGGAATGTCTACACCTAACACCCTAACATGTACCCTGAGTCTAAACACCCCTTATCTGCCCCCCCCCCCCACATCGCCACCACCTACATTATACTTATTAACCCCTAAACCACCGCTCCCGGACCCCGCCGCAACTAAATAAAGTGTTTAACCCCTAAACCACCGCTCCCAGACCCTGCTGCAACTAAATAAAGTGTTTAACCCCTAAACCGCCGCTCGCGGAGCCACGCCGCAGGCATTATACTTATTAACCCCTAATCTGCCCCCCCTACACCGCAGCCACCAACATTATATTTATAAACCCCTTATCTGCCCCCCTACACCGCCACCACTATATTAAATGTATTAACCCCTAAACCTAAGTCTAACATTAACCCTAACACCACCTTACTTAAATATAATTTAAATAAATCTAAATAAAATGATTCCTATTTAAAACTAAATACTTACCTTTAAAATAAACCCTAAGCTAGCTACAATAAAACTAATAGTAATTATATTGTAGCTATCTTAGGATTTATTTTTATTTTACAGGCAAGTTTGTATTTATTTTAACTAGGTAGAATACTTATTAAATAGTTATTAACTATTTAATAGCTACCTAGTTAAATTAAACACAAATATACCTGTAAAATAAAACCTAACCTAAGTTACAATTACACCTAACACTACACTATCATTAAATTAATTACCTACATTAACTACAATTAACTACAATTAAATAAAATTAAATAAAATTATCAGCCAATAGAATGCGAGCTAAATCCTATTGGCTGATTGGATCAGCCAATAGGATTGAACGTCAATCCTATTGGCTGATTGCATCAGCCAATAGGATTTTTCCTACCTTAATTCCGATTGGCTGATAGATCAGCCAATCGGAAATTCAAGGGATGCCATCTTGGATGACGTCATTTAAAGGAACCGTCATTCAGTCGTCGGATGTCGTTGGAAGAGGATGCTCCGCGTTGGATGTCTTGAAGATGGACCCGCTCCGCGCCGGATGGATGAAGATAGAAGATGTCGCCTGGATGAAGACTTCTTGCCATCTGGAGGACCTCTTCAGGCCTGCTTGGATGAAGACTTCTGCCCGTCTGGAGGACCACTTCGCCCGGCTTCGTGGAGAACTTCGGCCCGGTTGGGTGAAGACGTCTCAAGGTAGGGTGATCTTCAAGGGGTTAGTGTTAGTTTTTTTAAGGGGGGATTGGGTGGGTTTTAGAGTAGGGTTGGTTGTGTGGGTGGTGGGTTTTAATTTTGGAGGGGTTTTGTCCTTTTTTTCAGGTAAAAGAGCTAATTACTTGGGGGGGAATGCCCCGCAAAAAGCCCTTTTAAGGGGTATTTGTAAATTAGTATAGGGTAGGGCTTTTTATTATTTTGGGGGGCTTTTTTATTTTATTATGGGGATTAGATTAGGTGTAATTAGTTTAAAAAACTTGTAATTATTTTATTATTTTCTGTAATTTAGGTGTTTTTTTTGTACTTTAGATAATTTTATTTAATTTTATTTAATTGTAGTTAATGTAGGTAATTAATTTAATGATAGTGTAGTGTTAGGTGTAATTGAAACTTAGGTTAGGTTTTATTTTACAGGTACTTTTGTATTTATTTTAACTAGGTAGCTATTAAATAGTTAATAACTATTTAATAACTATTCTACCTAGTTAAAATAAAAATAAATCCTAAGCTAGCTACAATGTAATTATTAGTTATATTGTAGCTAGCTTAGGGTTTATTTTATAGGTAAGTATTTAGTTTTAAATAGGAATAATTTTATTTAGATTTATTTAAATTATATTTAAGTTAGGTGGTGTTAGGGTTAGTGTTAGACTTAGGTTTAGGGGTTAATACATTTAATATAGTTGCGGCAGGGTCCGGGAGTGGCGGCTTAGGAGTTAATAAATATAATGTAGGTGGCGGCGGTGTAGGTGCCAGATTTGGGGTTATAGGGGGTAAACAGTATAGTATAGTGTGGGTGTTTAGTGACAGGGTACCAAGAAAGCTGTAAAAAAGCAGAAGAGCAGCGAGATCGATGAATGTTAATTAACAACAGTCCGCTGCTCATCGCCCCGTACTTGGTGCGCGTCTTTTTGACAGCTTTTTTGATAATTTTGGAGGACGTATTCAGGTCCGCGGCCGCGATGTTAGGCGATCTTAGGAGAGCATATTGGTGCCGTCGAATGCAGGTAAGTTGACGGCTTGATAAATATGTATTTACTGTAAATATTTGACATTTCAATGTTCTGCAAATAGCAGAATAGGTTCTACGTATTTATAAATAGATATTCCTATGTATATCTGTATATATCTCCAATATATAATTATATATATGTATATAGATAGATAGAGAGAGAGAGAGAGAGAGAGAGAGAGAGAGAGAGAGAGAGAGAGAGGTATATATTGTACCAAAATACCATCAGATATATGTAGAAATATGTATTTCTGAATGAATAGAACATATTGTGCTATGTGAACAATATTAAAGGGACAGTATACACTCATTTTCATATAACTGCATGTAATAGATACTACTATAAAGAATAATATGCACAGATACTGATATAAAAATACAGTATAAAACTGTTTAAAAACTTACTTAGAAGCTGTCACTTTGGCTCTGTTGAAAAGGCAGCTGGAAAGCCCACTGCAAGTGGCAAATAAGACACTCCCCCCCTCCCCCTTCTTTTGCATATGAAAAGACCCTTTACACAAACAGGAGCAAGCTGGAGTAGGTAGTCGAGCGTATTCACATAAAACTTTAGGGCTTGGTTAGGAGTCTGAAAATCAGAGCAATGTTATTTAAAAATAAGCAAAACTATACATTAATTAAAAAAAAAAACTTTATGGGCTATATAAATAGATTATCTACAAAACATTTATGCAAAGAAAAAATGAGTGTATAATGTCCCTTTAATGTCACAAATATCTCAGGATTCAGCTGCTAAGGAGTTAATTCTGTGTAGCTTGCACTCAAAACAGTTATTTGTTTTCAAGAAGAATTGTGTTTGTATTTTCTTTGAAGTGCCAGAACCCCCTAAATAGCCACCAAATGTTAGTGTGTATGCAATGGGTCATAAAGTCACTGAAACTCTTAGTCACAGAGATACACAGGATAAAGTTTATGGCTTAAGCTGTCAATAGAATGCCTGATGCAAAACAGGCTCTTCATTACAAAAACTGACCAGGTCACTGACAGGACATTGGTATATTATGTACATATGTGGGTTAAAGCTGTTATAACCTAAAGGCAGGTAAATATGACAACCTATGGCATATTTGATATCAAACCGGTTCTCCCAATAAAACTAAGAGGTTCTAAATATGTAAATATAGAAATTTCTTACCTAGCAGGAATGATAATGGGTTGTATAAACTCAGGCAAGAAATTAGTCTATTGAAGGTTGTAAAGACAGGGGGGTTTCTTAGCCCGCCCAGGAGGGTGTGGTTAAGCAACCTAATCTCTGAAAAGTAGGGTTTAAGAATCTTATTTTTTAACAATAAGATTGTCATTCTTACAAGGGGAGCTGCTGTACAGAAGTAAGGAGCCATCATTTTCATGCCAGCCCCTGGCGCAGATCTTGAAGACTAGGAAAGTATTCAATTCTGTTTTTCTCCTTTTTATTTTAAAATACTGTTTGCGTGTGTAATTTTATTTGTAACAACTTTTTATTATTAATGCATTGTGCATAATATTTTTGGCATAATAAATAATTCCTTTATTAAGTTTGGCCTTTGTCTAATAATTGAACCACTTTACTGAAAGAGACTGGAATATTAGAACTGTATAATTTTAGGTTATTTTCTGCTAAATTGTATTTCTAGAGTTAATGTGTAAAGTCTGGGGTTTTCCTTAAGATTTTCCCTTTAATAAATTTTAAGTGGTGGCAGCATTTGAGCTTTAGGTGACAGAAAAGGGGGCTGAAAACCCTTTCTGTGCCAAATAAGTGACTGGTGCAGGGTTGGATAACCTTGGTTCGTCACAAATTGGTGGGCAGCGGTGTAGATAATTTTTTTTATTATTAGATTTTAGTGCTTGTGGATTTGCTAGTGTGGAAATCCCGGTACTAAAAGAGATTGTTTCTTACAATTTCCAAAGGCTAAAACTCAGTGCATTATATAGTGACACATTGCAAACAGTCCCCTTCCCTATTCTCTGTTGTTCTTTTCTATTTTATTTTTGCTATGGAGGCATACGAGCAGCGATCTAAAGAGGCACTTATACTCCTATGCCAGGAGCGGGATATTCCAACACGTTCAAAGAACAAAGATTTACTAATACAAGCTCTTGTTGAATATGATAACAGCCAAATCACACCAGTTGAGGTCTCAGGAGAGATGTCTGCAGCTGGGGGCAGCGATTCATCAGAATCTGGGGATCCCTTGGACTGTTATTTGCAAACTGTTCTTAAACATATGGGCTCAGTGGATGCAAGTTTGCGCATGGAACTGATTACAAAGTTTTATGAAAGACAGGCTGCTGAACGACAAGCTGCTGTGGCTGAGAGACAGGCGTCTCTGGCAGCTGAGAGACAGGCTGCTGAACGACAGGCAGAGAGAGAGTATCAGCTACAGCTTGCACGGTTGGAGAGAGGGATGGTCTCACCTGTTGTTAGTGAACCTAGAGACCCCCCTGCTCCCAGAGTGCGTGCAGAGAATTTTCCCACCCTGGAGAAAGATGGAGATGTGGATGTATTCCTGCGTAGCTTTGAGAAAGTTTGCAGACAGTTCCAGTTGCCAAGGGAGCAGTGGGCCAAGTACCTTACCCCTGGCCTGAAAGGTCCTGCACTGGAGGCGTTTGCTGAACTACCCCCAGAGTTTGATCAGGACTATGATTCCATTAAAGCTGCACTGCAAAGGAGATACAATCTCACTCCTGAGGTGTACCGAAAGAAATTCCGTTCCCTGCAGAAAGGTTCATCAGAGAGCTATATTACAGCTGTTGGGAACTTGATGACAGCCTTTAAACAGTGGGTCAGAGGATTAAAAGTTGCCACAATGGAGGAACTGGAAGATTTGATGGTGAAGGAGCAATTTATGCAGCTGTGCCCAGCCGGAGTTCAAGAATGGGTTTTAGATCGGAAGCCCATAACAGCATTGGAAGCTGGCGATCTGGCTGATTTTTACACAGCTAACAGGTCTCCAGAGAATGGGAGGAAATCCTTTTCTAAAGGGGGATCCACCTGTAAAGGAGCTGCTGCACGACCCCCCTTCACAAAACCTGTTGTGCCTTTATCCAGTGTGTCTGCTCCCTCTGGGAAAGGAGGGGCGAGTGCTGCATCTGGGCAGGGGGATACCCGCAGATGTTTTATTTGCAACAAAGTGGGCCACATCAGCTCCACTTGCCCAGAGAGGATTAACTTGGCGCAATCAGATGGAGGGAGTAATCCCTCAGAAGTACCAGCATCTGTTTTGTTTGTTACCTGTCCAGAGGAAAACAACCATGAGAACCTGCAACCTGTGACTGTTGGAGATAAGGTAACCCTAGGGCTAAGGGACACAGGTGTAGAAGTGACTATGGTGCATCCAAAGCTAGTGAACTCTGAGAACATTATCCCTGGAAAGACTCTAGCAGTTAAAGGGATTGGGGGAATGAAACTTGCAGTGCCTATGGCACGTATATATCTTGATTGAAGAGTGGGGAGAGGTTTAAGAAATGTGGGGGTATCTGAAAATATTCCTAATGATGTTTTACTGGGTACTGATTTGGGTAGATTGTTATCTCTTTATGTGCCTGACAATGCTACATGTGACCTAGTGACATTAGTTGCAGACCCTTATGTGGAAAGGGCTGTGTGTAAAAATGCTCAGAGACATTATGACCAGGAGGGAGGACAGAGTGCATGTGTGCGCAGGGCTGTGCCTGAACTGGGGGTGTCTGTGCTGAGAGGTGAAGCTGTACGAGGAGATGCTGACTGGGGAGAACGACAGACAGACGGTGTGTGTCTTCCTGTACTTAAACCAGCAGTATCGGCAGAATTACCATTAGCTGTTCAGGGAGAAACTGATAGTGGAGAAAGGCCGATAGACTGTGTGGGTCTGTCAGTGCCTGAACTGAGTTTACCTGTACAGGGAGGAGCTGTTTGTGAGAGAAGGCAGATGAGGGGTGCGTGTCTGCCTGTGATTGAATCAGTGGATTCTATAGAAGGAGGTGAGATTGACAGGGGAGAGAATGACTGGGTGACTGGGCCGCTGGATGATGTGTGCCAGTCTCGGCCAGGGACAATTCTGTACCCTGTGAAAAGACACAATGGTTGTGATAAATGGCAGAAGGAAGATGTGTGCTTGTCTGCACCAGTGTCAAAAGGATACCAGATTCTGTGTGATTATGCAAAGTGGCAGACTGACTGTGAGAGAGAGCAGGGGGGCAAACTAGCCCACTCTAGGACAGAAGCAGCAAAGCCACAGATTTCAGACTGTGTGGGGGAGGAGGGTACAGGATACTCTTTGAGGGGCCCCCAGAATGAGTGTGAAAGATTGTGGGTGACAGAGACCCCAGTAACCTCAGCTGTGACCTATAAACAGACTGCACAGGCTAGGGGACAGAGACTGACACAGACTGCAGGCACAGGGGGGAGGAGTACAGAGAAGTGTATTTACACAGCCCCACCGTGCCATTCAGCAAATACACTGATAGATGTGCAGAATCAGTGTCCCCAGCAGTTAGAACCCACAGTGAGGAGAAGGGGGGCAGTTAGTCAACCCCCTACCAACCATAACAGAGTGCAGGAGTACAGGAATTCTACTCCAGTGGGAGGGCAAGAGCCTATGGTAGTTAAGCAGCAACTGACAGCACACAATATGCTTAGAGAGCACACCATAGGTAGCAAGACACTAGGTTTCACAGGCACCTCTGTAACAGGGGATGATGTGTTGTTCAGGGATAAGATGCCAACCTTATTGGGGGAGGTACCTGCAAAACCCAGAGATGCCATATTCACACAAAAACAGTTGCAGGAGTTTACTGCCAGAGAGGGAGTGTGTGAGATGGTCCATAATGTTCTTGTACTCACGCCCATGAGACAGAACAAACTAGAGGCTGCATGGGAGGGGCCCTGCAATATATTCAATCGGTTGGGTAGAGCAACTAGTGTGTCACTTTTAAAAGGAGGGCATCCTGCTGCCAAAACTGCTAGGTGCAATCTGTCTGGCAATGGTGTTCTCACCGCAAGGGGAAGCTCCTTTTGATACGCATCGGGAGTGGCTCGTAGCCACCCCCTTTTGCGACTCTTATTGGGGGAGGTGTCACAAATATCTCAGGATTCAGCTGCTAAGGAGTTAATTCTGTGTAGCTTGCACTCAAAACAGTTATTTGTTTTCAAGAAGAATTGTGTTTGTATTTTCTTTGAAGTGCCAGAACCCCCTAAATAGCCACCAAATGTTAGTGTGTATGCATTGGGTCATAAAGTCACTGAAACTCTTAGTCACAGAGATACACAGGATAAAGTTTATGGCTTAAGCTGTCAATAGAATGCCTGATGCAAAACAGGCTCTTCATTACAAAAACTGACCAGGTCACTGACAGGACATTGGTATATTATGTACATATGTGGGTTAAAGCTGTTATAACCTAAAGGCAGGTAAATATGACAACCTATGGCATATTTGATATCAAACCGGTTCTCCCAATAAAACTAAGAGGTTCTAAATATGTAAATATAGAAATTTCTTACCTAGCAGGAATGATAATGGGTTGTATAAACTCAGGCAAGAAATTAGTCTATTGAAGGTTGTAAAGACAGGGGGGTTTCTTAGCCCGCCCAGGAGGGTGTGGTTAAGCAACCTAATCTCTGAAAAGTAGGGTTTAAGAATCTTATTTTTTAACAATAAGATTGTCATTCTTACAAGGGGAGCTGCTGTACAGAAGTAAGGAGCCATCATTTTCATGCCAGCCCCTGGCGCAGATCTTGAAGACTAGGAAAGTATTCAATTCTGTTTTTCTCCTTTTTATTTTAAAATACTGTTTGCGTGTGTAATTTTATTTGTAACAACTTTTTATTATTAATGCATTGTGCATAATATTTTTGGCATAATAAATAATTCCTTTATTAAGTTTGGCCTTTGTCTAATAATTGAACCACTTTACTGAAAGAGACTGGAATATTAGAACTGTATAATTTTAGGTTATTTTCTGCTAAATTGTATTTCTAGAGTTAATGTGTAAAGTCTGGGGTTTTCCTTAATATTTTCCCTTTAATAAATTTTAAGTGGTGGCAGCATTTGAGCTTTAGGTGACAGAAAAGGGGGCTGAAAACCCTTTCTGTGCCAAATAAGTGACTGGTGCAGGGTTGGATAACCTTGGTTCGTCACAATTAATATTTTCAAATTGGGTTAGCGCACTTAAGAATATGCGATTGGCAACCTTAGGCCTAGATTTGGAGTTCGGCGGTAGCCGTCAAAACCAGCGTTAGAGGCTCCTAACGCTGGTTTTGGCCGCCCGCTGGTATTTGGAGTCAGTGATTAAAGGGTCTAACGCTCACTTTTCAGCCGCGACTTTTCCATACCGCAGATCCCCCTACGCCATTTGCGTATCCTATCTTTTCAATGGGATCTTCCTAACGCCGGTATTTAGAGTCGTTTCTGAAGTGAGCGTTAGAAATCTAACGACAAAATTCCAGCCGCCTGAAAATAGCAGGAGTTAAGAGCTTTCTGGCTAACGCCGGTTCATAAAGCTCTTAACTACTGTGCCCTAAAGTACACTAACACCCATAAACTACCTATGTACCCCTAAACCGAGCTCCCCCCACATCGCCGCCACTCGATTAAAATTTTTAACCCCTAATCTGCCGACCGCCACCTACGTTATCCTTATGTACCCCTAATCTGCTGCCCCTAACCCCGCCGACCCCTGTATTACATTTATTAACCCCTAACCTGCCCCCCACAACGTCGCCGCCAGCTACTTAAAATAATTAACCCCTAATCTTCCGACCGCAAAGCGCCGCCACCTACGTTATCCCTATGTACCCCTAATCTGCTACCCCTAACACCGCTGACCCCTATATTATATTTATTAACCCCTAATCTGCCCCCCTCAACGTCGCCGACACCTGCCTACACTTATTAACCCCTAATCTGCCGAGCGGACCTGAGCGCTACTATAATAAAGTTATTAACCCCTAACCCGCCTCACTAACCCTATAATAAATAGTATTAACCCCCTAATCTGCCCTCCCTAACATCGCCGACACCTAACTTCAATTATTAACCCCTAATCTGACGACCGGAGCTCACCGCTATTCTAATAAATTGATTAACCCCTAAAGCTAAGTCTAACCCTAACACTAACACCCCCCTAACTTAAATATAATTTACATCTAACGAAATAAATTAACTCTTATTAAATAAATTATTCCAATTTAAAGCTAAATACTTACCTGTAAAATAAATCCTAATATAGCTACAATATAAATTATAATTATATTATAGCTATTTTAGGATTAATATTTATTTTACAGGCAACTTGGTATTTATTTTAACTAGGTACAATAGCTATTAAATAGTTAAGAACTATTTAATAGTTACCTAGTTAAAATAATAACAAACTTACCTGTAAAATAAATCCTAACCTAAGATATAATTAAACCTAACACTACCCTATCAATAAAATAATTAAATAAACTACCTACAATTACCTACAATTAACCTAACACTACACTATCAATAAATTAATTAAACACAATTGCTACAAATAAATACAATTAAATAAACTAGCTAAAGTACAAAAAATAAAAAAATATTTACAAACATAAGAAAAATATTACAACAATTTTAAACTAATTACACCTACTCTAAGCCCCCTAATAAAATAACAAAGCCCCCCAAAATAAAAAATTCCCTACCCTATTCTAAATTTAAAAAGTTACAAGCTCTTTTACCTTACCAGCCCTGAACAGGGCCCTTTGCGGGGCATGCCCCAAGAATTTCAGCTCTTTTGCCTGTAAAAGAATAAATACAATACCCCCCCCCCAACATTACAACCCACCACCCACATACCCCTAATCTAACCCAAACCCCCCTTAAATAAACCTAACACTAAGCCCCTGAAGATCTTCCTACCTTGTCTTCACCATACCAGGTTCACCGATCCGTCCTGGCTCCAACATCTTCATCCAACCCAAGCGGGGGTTGGCGATCCATCATCCGGTGCTGAAGAGGTCCAGAAGAGGCTCCAAAGTCTTCCTCCTATCCGGCAAGAAGAGGACATCCGGACCGGCAAACATCTTCTCCAAGCGGCATCTTCGATCTTCTTCCATCCGGTGCGGAGCGGGTCCATCTTGAAGCAGGCGACGCGGATCCATCCTCTTCTTCCGTTGTCTCCCGACTAATGACGGTTCCTTTAAGGGACGTCATCCAAGATGGCGTCCCTCGAATTCCGATTGGCTGATAGGATTCTATCAGCCAATCGGAATTAAGGTAGGAATTTTCTGATTGGCTGATGGAATCAGCCAATCAGAATCAAGTTCAATCCGATTGGCTGATCCAATCAGCCAATCAGATTGAGCTCGCATTCTATTGGCTGATCGGAACAGCCAATAGAATGCGAGCTCAATCTGATTGGCTGCTTGGATCAGCCAATCGGATTGAACTTGATTCTGATTGGCTGATTCCATCAGCCAATCAGAAAATTCCTACCTTAATTCCGATTGGCTGATAGAATCCTATCAGCCAATCGGAATTCGAGGGACGCCATCTTGGATGACATCCCTTAAAGGAACCGTCATTAGTCGGGAGACAACGGAAGAAGAGGATGGATCCGCGTCGCCTGCTTCAAGATGGACCCGCTCCGCATCGGATGGAAGAAGATCAAAGATGCCGCTTGGAGAAGATGTTTGCCGGTCCGGATGTCCTCTTCTTGCCGGATAGGAGGAAGACTTTGGAGCCTCTTCTGGACCTCTTCAGCACCGGATGATGGATCGCCAACCCCCGCTTGGGTTGGATGAAGATGTTGGAGCCAGGACGGATCGGTGAACCTGGTATGGTGAAGACAAGGTAGGAAGATCTTCAGGGGCTTAGTGTTAGGTTTATTTAAGGGGGGTTTGGGTTAGATTAGGGGTATGTGGGTGGTGGGTTGTAATGTTGGGGGGGGGTATTGTATTTATTCTTTTACAGGCAAAAGAGCTGAAATTCTTGGGGCATGCCCCGCAAAGGGCCCTGTTCAGGGCTGGTAAGGTAAAAGAGCTTGTAACTTTTTTAATTTAGAATAGGGTAGGGAATTTTTTATTTTGGGGGGCTTTGTTATTTTATTAGGGGGCTTAGAGTAGGTGTAATTAGTTTAAAATTGTTGTAATATTTTTCTTATGTTTGTAAATATTTTTTTATTTTTTGTAACTTAGTTCTTTTTTATTTTTTGTACTTTAGCTAGTTTATTTAATTGTATTTATTTGTAGCAATTGTGTTTAATTAATTTATTGATAGTGTAGTGTTAGGTTAATTGTAGGTAATTGTAGGTAGTTTATTTAATTATTTTATTGATAGGGTAGTGTTAGGTTTAATTATATCTTAGGTTAGGATTTATTTTACAGGTAAATTTGTTATTATTTTAACTAGGTAACTATTAAATAGTTCTTAACTATTTAATCCAAAAGTAACAGAGATCTGAGCACTCAGGGCCAAAAGTAAAATCCAGGAATCTTTATTGAACAAAATATAAAAGCTGCATCAAGGTGCAGGTAAGCAGGAATAGCAGTCCTTAACTATTTAATAGCTATTGTACCTGGTTAAAATAATTACAAAGTTGCCTATAAAATAAATATTAATCCTAAAATAGCTACAATGTAATTATAATTTATATTGTAGCTATATTAGGATTTATTTTACAGGTAAGTATTTAGCTTTAAATAGGAATCATTTATTTCATAAGAGTTCATTTATTTCGTTAGATGTAAATTATATTTAAGTTATGGGGGTGTTAGTGTTAGGGTTAGACTTAGCGTTAGGGGTTAATACATTTATTAGAATAGCGGTGAGCTCCGCTCGGAAGATTAGGGGTTAATAATTGAAGGTAGGTGTCGGTGATGTTAGGGAGGGCAGATTAGGGGTTAATACTATTTATGATAGGGTTAGTGAGGCGGATTAGGGGTTAATAACTTTATTATAGTAGCGCTCAGGTCCGCTCGGCAGATTAGGAGTTAATAAGTGTAGGCAGGTGTCGGCGACGTTGAGGGGGGCAGATTAGGGGTTAATAAATATAATATAGGGGTCGGCGATGTTAGGGCAGCAGATTAGGGGTACATAGGGATAACGTAGGTTGCGGCGGTTTACGGAGTGGCAGATTAGGGGTTAAAAAAAATATGCAGGGGTCAGCGATAGCGGGGGCGGCAGATTAGGGGTTAATAAGTGTAAGGCTAGGGGTGTTTAGACTCGGGGTACATGTTAGAGTGTTAGGTGCAGACGTAGGAAGTGTTTCCCCATAGGAAACAATGGGGCTGCGTTAGGAGCTGAACGCTGCTTTTTTGCAGGTGTTAGGTTTTTTTTCAGCTCAAACAGCCCCATTGTTTCCTATGGGAGAATCGTGCACGAGCACGTTTTTGAGGCCGGCCGCGTCCGTAAGCAACTCTGGTATCGAGAGTTGCATTTGCGGTAAAAATGCTCTACGCTCCTTTTTTGGAGCCTAACGCAGCATTTGTTTGAACTCTCGATACCAGAGTTAATTTTATGGTGCGGCCAGAAAAAAGCCCGCGGAGCGTTAACAGCCCTTTTACCGCCAAACTCCAAATCTAGGCCTAAGTTTGGCCTTTTACGCTCGTCGGGTTAACGCGCAAGTGAAAACTTAACTTCAACTCATAATAGGAGCGGGACCTGACACGCGCAAAAAGCTTACTTATAGTTCAGTTAACGCTTGAGCGGGGGAGGGGGTTAAAGAGTGCTATACTTGTAATCTAGCCCTAAAATTTTAGCCAATATTAAGCTAAAATTAGCTAATATTAAAGGTTTTCCATTTTTATTGCTCAAATTATCATTAAATACATTTATGTTAAATTATGCAATTCATTTGTGCTTGGGATAGCAGAAAATTATATAATATTAGAAAATATTACCCACAGCCGGCTACTTAATAATGCCATCCGGCTGGCAAAATTTTCTGTGGAGAACACTGAGATATATATATATACGCAAGGTATATATAAGCACACCACTCCATTCAAAATCTCAAAATCAATATTCTCAGAAGAAACTTCAAAAACACCATGGAAAGAAAAACCTTTGAAATGAAAACAATAATGCACTTCAACTTACTAACTTCTGGACTAAGGGGCCAATTTATCAATGTTGAGGCGGGCATGATCCGTTGTAGCAGATAATGTCCGCCTCACATCGATAAATGCCGACAGCATACGCTGTTGGCATTTATCATTGCACAAGCTCTAGCGGAAGGCTCGCGTGGAATCTGCTGAATTTGCAGCATGGTAAATTGGCCCCTAAATGTGGTCTCTGGTTCTTAACACATTATCAAATTTTTTTGTAATATACTTTCATATACTGTAGTCAATTACATTGTATATTCCACACTCTCTATGCATTGGTACACAGGTAAGTCTATGTCCACACTTTTTTCATTATTATTATTCCCTTTTTTTCTTTCTTTCCTTTCTCCTTTTTTTGACTATCTTATATTCCCCCTGTATACATAAATTCACATCTTTATACATATTGATATATAACTTTATGTCAGTTTATGCTCCCTGTAAAACCATATATTTCCCCTGTCTGTTTTCCTACACTGGACACTGTCTGCCTCTGTCACCTAAACCACCCTCATGATTTTTACGACTCCCTCTCCTCTCCCTGCACTCAGACCTCTGTAATACTTTCTGTTCTTTTTAGCCATCCTGTGTTTTAATATAGGGGTCAAATGATCAAGCCACGAATTGCTCTAAAGACCGGCTCTCCATAACTTGTCCGCCTGCTCTGAGGCTGTGATCTTCAATCCACTCGATCCTATACGATCGGGCTGATTGACACCCCCTGCTAGCGGCCGATTCGCCACGAATCTGCAGGGGGCGGCATTGCACAAGCAATTCACAAGAACTGCTTGTGCAATGATAAATGCAGACAGCGTATGCTGTCTGCATTTATCGATGTGCGGGGGAAATGATACGCTACTTTAGTAAATCGGCCCCATAATCTGTAAATTCCATTGAATTGGTCAGTATTGCTTCAAACTTGAGAAAGGAAGGAATTCTTCCGAAAGCTTGTCATCTTATAAATGCATAGTTAGTCCAATAAAAAAGTATCATTGCTCAATGCAATACTCTTGTTATTTTGATATACAAACACACATTTCCACTAGCCCACAACTACTAAGAGGTTGTAGTAGACAAGAAACACATTTGGTTTATAACTTTATTTAACATTGAGGGGCCGATTTATCATGGCCCAAATGGGGCCAAATATATCTGTTTCCGCATGAACCTTCAGGCTCGCCGGAAACAGGAGTTAAGATGCAGCTGTCTTAAGCGATCGGGTTGATTGACACCCCCTGCTAGCGGCCGGTTGGCTGCGAATCTGCAGGTGGCGGCATTGCACAAGCAGTTCACTAGAACTGCTTGTGCAATGATAAATGCTGACAGAAGATCATGTCGTCACACCATGATAAATCGGCCCCCAAGTGTACTAGTAACTTTTATATATATATATATATATATATATATATATATATATATATATATATATATATATATATATATATATATATATATAAATATGTATATTTGTATATAGTTGAAGAATAGAGTGCAGATCCTTGGACTTTTCGCATACACAATATGTCAATTAAATAGCATACATTGAATGTAACATTCCTTAAACATGGTCAAAATATATTGAGAACTTAACATTCAAGTGTATAATTTGTGCAAACATATGTTCAGCAAGCATTCTATTAAAATGAACAAATCGTGAGGACATTAACATTAGTTTTAACACATGATTAAACATTTGCCCCTTCTTACTGATTAGTCAGTAAAAGCAGCACAAAATATCCTAGGAAAATACTGAAAATCACTTTACTCACCCCAGTGTTGTCATGGTGACAATGGTGTACCAAAAGGCAGCGGGAATGCTGGTAAACTTTGTTTTAGATGTTCCCTTCTCTGCATAGAACATAACAGTGGCAAATATGATGATTGCCATGGTGAGAGAAAATAACAGGAAGCCAAGTTCTGAGGCACAACTTTTCAGTGTGTATCCAAGGATCCGCAGCCCCTGAGAGTGGCGGGAGAACTTAAATATACGAAAGACACGGAAGACACGTAAAGTCACAAAGGCCCCACTTACATCCTCATTTTCAGGCATCACCAGGCCAATATAGTAGGGCATAATGGCTACCACATCAATGATACTCATAACACTGCGCATAAATTTACAGCGACTAGGAGCAGCAAATAAGCGCATGAGGTACTCAAAAGTGAAGATAAGGACACAGGCTGTATCCATGCAAAAAAAGCCCAGGTAATACTTCTCTCCACATGGGAGATCCTTGAGACGACCAGCTGGTGGTCGACATGGAACCGTCTCCACCACGTTGGCAATGACTGACACAGCTATGAAGAAGCCAGTAACATAGTAAAATACAAGAGCCATGGTACTAGTATGTGGATTTTCGAATGCCCTCCAGAGCTGCTGACGCATAGTGCTATTGGGTGCTAAGGGGGCATCGCTAGGGTTCTCAGCCTCTGTGTCCTCTGCAAGCCTCTCCAAATTTTCCTTTTTGCGATCCCGATATTCTTCCAGACAGCAGTCTCCAATGATCTCGGGAATGATTCCATAGAAAGACAACTCTTCATCAAAGGCCTGTATGCACTCATGCCTGGGATAGTGGAGTTTGCCTGTGCGATAAAAGTTAAGGATATGCCGAAACATCTCAGGATCTCGGTCAAAGAAATATTCTTGCGTGTCTTGGTTAAAGAAAAAGTCTTTCTCAGTGCTGCCAAGCAGTGTATCTGGGTATCTGTCCAATGTGTTTTTCCATGTTTGAAATTTCCTTCCACTAACATTAACAACCAATATTTCATCGTTTCGCTTTCTTGTGTCACTGGGAGGTTTTGGAATAGGCCTCTTTGCAAGAGGGAGCCAGCCCACAGCTGCAGCCCGGGCAAAAGGTAGCCAGGTTGCCACTCCAGCGGCCATTATAAACAGCTATGTTTCCAGAAGCCACAAGTCCAAATATTTATACTTGAATCTGACCATGAACATCTATCCTATTCTATTCTAGCCACACGAAAAGGCAGCAAGAACCCAAAAATAAAACTTTAAGGGTAGCTTAGTTGCAAGCAGCTAAAAAAGTGTAATACATAGATATAGAAATTAGAGAAAATCAGAGAAGGAACCATGAGTCCATATTTTTTGGGTCTTCTAATCATGCATTTGACTATCTTCCTTTCTGTGGCTACCACAGTTTTTGGCTTAAAATATATGGCCCTTCACAATACCTAATGTAGGCTGTACACAGCTAAATTAGATTTTCCACTCATGGAAAACATTACAGCTTAGAAATAACTCTAAATCTTTTACGTGGGCAAATTGTCTTCTTTTGTACAAACATTTTCAGACAGTTTTGTCCCCTGGTTTCCTGTAGTTTCCCTCTTCATCTCTCCATCTGTCTCACACGTTTAATATTTTGATGGAGGTTCATGATAACTTCAAATAAATATCCAGCCTTGAATCCTCATTATTGCCCAATAATTTGAATCCTGCAACAGAAAATAAATGTTTAGGGACAAAGTCTCAGCCCCTTATGCAGAAAACATCACTCACTATCAACGCTTACAGGTATTCCCTATTTCTTATAGACAGGTAAATTGTTCCTCATCTGAAGACAAGGACGATCAGTCATCCTAATCTGTCCTAAATGTACTTCTTATTTATATCTAATAGAAAAGCATCCTGTAACCCCTCTTTATACATAGTAAATGTATTTGTTAGACTCACATAATACACAGATATGCTGACACATATTTTCTACCTCTTCTAATATACAGCGTTCATAATATTTACATTTTACAATAAAACACACCAACACATACGCATATATACAGACACACACAGATACACATACACATATACACACACGCATACAGATATATATATATATATATACACACAAACAAATACATATATATATATATATATACACACACACAAACACATACATAAGCAGATTGCAGACTGTCTCAATGATTACTTCTGTTCTGTTTTCACAAAAGATTGTGA